>NC_044264.1:10794367-11166003 GCF_003957555.1 Calypte anna
CATTGCATGTATTAAATGAAAATCTCTCTGAGGTTTTCCTTTGGCCTGATTTTCATTTTTTCATCTCCTCATCTGTTTTTTTGTCTCTTGAGAAACTCAGTCTATTGTAAGAGTTCAGCAAACATCACTCCCTCATGCCTTTCTGCTTGGTACCATGACCCCTCCTGCTCAACATCTCACATCCCTCATTTACAAATGGTTTCACAGCAGAGTTGATGCTAATCCCACTTTCTGCTCTCCCCACCTGGACCCACAGAGCCCACCAAAGCCCCTCCCTCTTCTCAGCTGTGAGCCCCATACCCAGGCAGAGAAGTTGGCTGGGAGCAGGTATGGTCTGGGGGGAGGATGGGGACAGAAGGGACAGAGCTGCAGCTTTGTGTCTGCTGAAGAGACCACTCTTGGTTTTCTGGGAGTGCCTCACTATATACTGCTGTATTTTGAGCAGATGATTTATTTGTCTGTACCTGAGAGCAGGAGAGGCCTGGTGAGGTGGGGGATCGTCTGGCTGAGACTCAGTCAATTCCATGCCCAAGGGGTGACCGTGCTAGTGCCTAGTGGGCTGGGGGCTGGTGTCTTACAGCAGGGCTGTACCCATGCTGGTGGGGCCATGCCCATGCTGGTTGCTCAGGTCAAACCTGCATCTTCTGCATCCAACCATCCTGTCAGGACCGAGGGGAATGGCAGCTGGTGCCTGCCCAGCCCCAAGGCAGCTCCCAGTGGGAGCAGGCTCCTGGCTGCAGAACCATGCTGTGCTCCAGAGGAACTGCATGGGATTTTAAATTGGAGCCTGGGCCTCGCTAATCTCTTTAGTTTGTTTGGCACAGAGCCCGTGAACCAGCCCTGCCAGCAGTGGCAGCGCTTCCACAGCTGGGGAAAGGCAGAGCCCAGGTCTCACCACTCACAAAGTGCAGGACCTGGGAGGAGCACTGGTGAGGTCTCGTGTATTTATGTGCATGTTTAGATCAATCAGTCTTGACTCGTTTGATTTCCGAAGGTGAGTGTTTTGGTGCTGGTCTGTGTTCCTGTGTTCCTGATGCAGTGGGGGCACTCACTGTGGGACGGCCACCAGCCCTAGCAGCCTGGGGTGGCTGTGGGCTCCATCCCTGCCTGGTGGTGGGGCTGAACAGGGCATCTTGAGGGTACAGGTCATTGGTTGTGGATAGGGTCTCCTCTTCCCATCCCTGTTGAGGGCTAGCTCACCTCACATCTGCCTTAATTGCACAGGAGATTTCCTTCTTTTCTTTTTCAGTCTGCAGAATTCTTCGAAATGTTGGAAAAGATGCAGGTGAGCAGCAGCATGCGGGCCAGTAACAGGGGACATCTCCCACCCCAGACTGCTCTGGCAGAGAGGCTGCAAGGACAGGGACCCCCAGCCCCCTACACTTGACGTGCTGGTGGGGCTGTGCCATGGTTTGGGTTGCTGCAGCCCCAGCACCCTGGGAGCCCAGCCTGAGGATTCCCTTTGGGAACCCATCCCAGAGAAATTAGGGTGAAGCTGGAATGGAAAAGGGGGAAGTTTTTGTCTGGTGCTGTGCAAGCACCTGAAAAATTATAGTCCCAGCTGAAACCTCCTCCTGTCATGGTGTTTGTGTCAGAGTGATTTGTGTGTCACAGAATACTCTTGTGGCTTCACCTGTGTTGTTGAAAACATCTTAATTATTTGATCTATTAATTTTGGTCCAAACAGGCACCAAAACTTGAAGAACAGAGGGCTGGAAGCCAAAAACATAAGGTTTGTTTTGTTATATTTTGTTTCTGATGTGGGTTTTTTCAAGTGCCCTCCCTTATCTCAGAGCTCTATTGAGCATTGTCAGAGACAGTTACTTGAAGGACTAAAAAGGATTTAAATTTTATCTAAAAACAAGGCACTAAGTGAATTGTGAAAAGAGAGCACGGTGCTTGTAAATCCCTAATCCAACTTTATGTCCCAGCCCATGTGTTCCTGTGATGAGCTGTGTGAGGTGCTTGGGCTCTGCCACCAAGCCCCGTGGGGACCAAGAGACAGACAGGGCTGGGCATGTGGGGTTGTGGGCTTTGGGGACAGCTGGTGGGGAGCAGGCAGTCACACGTGGTGTTTCTGTTCCATTTTTCAGGAGGACTACATCCCATACCCCAGCATCGATGAGGTCGGTGCCCCCAACCTCCCCAAACACCTTCCCACCAGTCCTGTACCAAAAGTGCCCATGAGGGGGGAGCCGGTGGTGATCTGGTTCCTGAGAGGAGCCATGCTAAGCATGTTCCCCCTCCCCACTTTGGTGATGCTGGTTTTCCTCTGTAGCCCATGTCCCCTTCTAAAAGAGAGAGGAGGTTTCAGAGAGGGGCTGGGGGCTGCTGTGGGAGGGGACTGTGGGGGGTCAGGACATGGGCTGACATCACCCCCTGATGCTGCCCGAGTGCTCTTGGGTGCCTGTCCCTGCAGATCCTGGAAAAGGGCAGCCCGTACCCACTGATCATCCTGCCCCAGTTCGGGGGGTACTGGATTGAGGACCCGGAGAACCTCGGCACGCCCACCTCATCTGACAGCAGCTTCTGTGAGGAGGAGGAGGAGAACCTCAGCCCCAGCACCTATGGCTACAAGCTGGAGTGCAAGGGAGAGGCCAGAGCCTACAGGAAGCATTTCCTGGGGAAGGTGGGTGCCCACGCCATGGGGGGCAAGTGGCCAGCTGAAAATTGCACCCTCATCCCCAAGAAAAAAAAACAAAACTAAAATTGAAGCAAAATGGGCAAGTTTTGCAACTTCCCTCACTTCAAAAAGAGGAGAGAACTGGTGGCTGATCAGGTGTGACACTGATGTCCCTGCACACAGGGCACAGGGTGGGCACAGCAGCTCCTAGCCCACCCCTTTGGTGGGGACCCACAGCTTGACTGGACATGGGGATACGGTATGGTCACAGCCCTGTAATCCTCTTTCTCCCTCTGAGCAAAGTTGGGAGCAGAGGGTAAAGTCCATGGGCAGAGGGATTAAAGCCCATGAAGAGGCATAGGAGGGAGTTGGGGTGGCAGAGAAGTCCCCTGCTCCTGGCTGTTGGTGGCAATGTCCTTGCCATCAGCGAGCTGCCTCCCCTGCTGCTGACCTGCTGTTTTCTATTTTTAGGATCATTTAAATTTTTATTGTACAGCCAGCAGCCTAGGAAATCTGATCCTTTCTATAAAGTGTGAGGAGGCAGATGGCACTGAATATTTAAGGATTATACTCAGGTATGGATAAAAAAAAAAACAAAAAAAGAGTTTTGTTTAACAAAATATTTTTTCTTTGAGCATCCTGTTTTGTTTCTCCTGTAAATGCTGGAGCAGATCTGGCAGCTCACTGGCTGTCACACCAGGGGGGCTCGGGCTGGAGTGGGGAGCAGCAGCATTGTCCTTTTGCTGTGGCTGTCTGAACCCTGATAATGAACACGAGCCTTTGATCCACTGCTAAACCCACTGAAACTGAGTGTAAAGCTCTCTGTGACATGGGATAATGCCAGTCACATCTCTCCCTATCCCCTGTAAGCTGACAGCACCCAGCACAGCTGAACCCTTGTGTCACTTCCGTCCAAACTATGAATATTTTAAGAGCTGCAGAAATGAGAAGAAAAATGGAGCCTTTGCTTTCTAACCAGGCTCAACAAATTTGGCAGCACTTCATTGCCAGCAGCCGGCAGAGCATCACCGTGTGCTCACGGGGAGGCTTCACAGGCAGCTCTACCTTAGGCACTGCCCAACACCTGCTCGGTTCTCTTTCTTTGTTAGGTCCAAGGTGAAGACACTGCATGAAAGGATTCCCCTGGCAGGATTTAGCAAGCTTCCCAGTATCCCCCAGATTGCAAAGGTAAAATTCTGGGATAAACTGGGATACCTGCCACAAAGCTGATGCCTTGGACAGCGTTGGGTGGCATTGGGTGACACTGGGTGGTGTTGGCCAGTGTTGGGTGAAGATGGACAGCAGTGCCTGGGCTCTCAGGTTCAGGGTTGCTTGGCAGGTGGTGTGTGTGACACTGTGACAACACTGACTGCTCTTTCCTCCTGCCCCAGGCCTTCTGTGACGATGCCTCTGGGCTGAAGTTTAACCCGGTTCTGTACCCCAAGGTGAGGTAACTTGCCCTGAGCCAGTCACGTATTCATCAGTGAAGGTCAGAATGGGTTAATTCTGCCCTTTTCTGCAAGATCCCAGGGCTGTTTTGACCCACAGCAGGGATGTTTGTACTGCATCTGTCTGGTGCTCTGCTGTTGTACCTGCCTGCAAAGGGGATGTGAGCCGTGGTGGCTGCAGGTGCCACATGTGCTCCTGGGCAGCAGGTTAGCCAATGGCCATCTGATGGCATGTGCAGACCACCATCTCCTATGGTCAGCTGCAAGGCCTGGTGGTACTTTGACATTAATCTGTGCTCAGATGGTGGGGAAGGAGGGGAAGGCGACCATCTCTGAGCTGTAAAAGCAGCCTGGATCTTGGTTTGATGCCTTGAGGTTTGTTTGAAACCCAGAGAAGTGGGTCAGGTGGGTCACTACTATGGGTGATGGCAGACGTGCCAAGTGGAGCCATGAGTGGGGTTTGCTTCTCTGGATCTCAGGCTTTGAACTACTAAATGGAATGATTTATATTTTGTTCTACTGCAGGCATCCCAGATGCTAGTGTCTTATGATGAACATGAGGTCAACAACACATTCAAGTTCGGCGTGATCTATCAGAAGTTCCGGCAGGTGAGTCCTCCCATGCTTGTGTAGCACGTCCCCACTTGCTGGTGCTCTGCCTTTCACAAACACAAAGACAGCCCTGCAGCTGATCCTCTCGTGTGACATGTCGTGTTACACAAGTGTCCTCACTAATAATGTGTGTCTTGCTGCTCAGACGTTTCCTCAACCCATTTAAAAATGATGTAACTGAAAAAATGCAGTATGCAAAGCATCCCACAGGCTGCTGTAGGGAAAAGGGGATGTGAAAATGGATTTTAGCAGGCATGGTATTTTAATCAGAGATATGTTTAGATGATGGAACAGTTAAGCTTGTCTTGGAGGACTGCGAGCTATGGGGGTATGTGGTTGCTGAAAATGCTGTAATTAGCTGGGGGACTCTGGGTGAGAAGCATGGAAGGAGCCAAGTCCTATAACTCACCAAAGATTATTCTGACAGGTGCTCTAATTATCTTTACATATTGCATTTTGCTTTGAATTGAGTAACTCAGGCAAGGCCATAATTAATGATGGGTTTCTTTCTTGCGAGGCAGCTCTCGCTGGTAGCAAGGTTTGGTTTTCAGAAGATGCTCAGAGCAGGGTGAGATGCAGAACGTGTATTCCAAAGGGACCCTTCACGTTAGAGCTACCTGTGCTGTCCCTGGTTGCTGTGTCCATACCACCTGTAGCGTGACAGAAGAGCAGCACCAGGAGATCCCCAGGGGCTCAGATCTGTCATGGTGCCTGGTGGCTGCGGGTGATGGTGGCTTTCATCCCACTTAGCTGAGACAGAGTGGGGGTGACAGACACCTGGTAAAAGCCATGGCCAGACTCCCTCCTGGGAGCAGGCAGGGCTGGGTCACTCCAAGGATGTGCCTCATGTTTTGCAGACCCAAGAGGAGGAGCTGTTCGGCAATAACGAAGAGAGTGCTGCCTTTAAGAACTTCTTAAGTTTTCTGGGAGATACCATAATGCTCCAGGACTTCAAAGGGCAAGTTAAATAAAATAAATTATTTTTTTACAAATACATTTAGTGAGAGACCATGTCTTGTGTAAAAATAACTATCGTGTGAGAACAGGAGTCATCTCACTCATGAGCGGGATGTACAGAGCTGAGGCAAATATAGCTTTGGCTTGTTTTTCAAAGCTGGGGGAGCTTTCCAGAAAAAAAAGCTGCCAAGAGAGAAAAACTTCTTTTCCTGGAGTTTTAAGGTTGTGAGCAAATCTGGGTATGTTCAGCCATGGGTGAAAGGAGCTTGGAATGGGAAGGGGCCCTGTCTGTTGTCACAGGCTCAGCCACGATGTCCCCCAGGGCAGTCAGTATCACCACGATGGGCAGACCCTGTGACTGGGGAGGGTTGTGAAGGGCAGGCACGGGCAGCCCACCCTGGCACTGCTCTGCCACACACCCTGAGCTTCAGACTGGGGACCATGATACTAGGTCGCAGCACGTGGCACACGGTTTGTTCTTTCCCATGTGCTTGCTACCAGATAAGATAAACAAGCTGGTCTGTTCTGTCGCCCTGTTCCCTGACTGACACCAGTGATCTCAGCTAAGCTTCCAATTAATATTTCTTTGTTTCTCCCCACCTTTCCTTTGGTCTCCAGTTTTCGAGGAGGTCTGGATGTCAGCCATGGGCAGACGGGAGCGGAGTCTGTGTACACGGTGTTCAGGGACAGGGAGATAATGTTTCATGTCTCTACAAAGCTGCCTTTTACCGAAGGAGACACACAACAGGTAAGAGAGGAGCTTCCTCATGCAGAAGTGTCTGAGTGGGATGTGCTGGTGCTGCCCAGCCCTGAGGCTTTCCCCACCGCCTGCTTTCCCTTTTGTCTCAGCTCCAGAGGAAGAGGCACATTGGAAATGACATTGTGGCCATCATCTTCCAAGAGGAGAACACTCCATTTGTCCCAGACATGATCGCCTCCAACTTCTTGCATGCCTACATCGTGGTGCAGGTGGAGAACCCCATGGCAGACAACCCAGCCTACAAGGTGAGGAACACTTATGTGTGGAACCAGAATCCACAAAGAATGAGTGTGAAAAGCTGTGCAGGGTTAACCCCTGGGGAAAGCAGGGCTGGGGAGGGAGGGATGTGCTGGGGCTACCCCACTGCACCCTGGGGAATAATGTCTCTCCTGGCTCTGCAGGTGTCTGTCACTGCCCGGGAAGATGTGCCCTCCTTTGGCCCGCCCCTGCCTAGCCCTCCAGTGTTCCAGAAGGTAAGAGCTGAGATGGTAAGCATGTTCCAAGCCATAAAAAATGTAGATATGTATGTCTAAGATGTTTCTACACACGCCTGCTTTGGGAAAAATGTCACTTTTGAAACTTCTGTGTGTTTGATTAGATTTGTAGTGTGGTCCATGGGGTTTATGGTGGGGTGGGCACGGGGTAATCCATGCAAGGCTCTGCTCCTGGGGTACCCATGTCAGTAAGGAGGTGATGGCCCCACACCCCCTCATCCTGTGTGTGGGTTCCACCAATGCTTCCGCATCTGGAAGGGGCTACAGGGTGCTGTGAGCTCAGGTTTTGGGTCAGTGAAGCTCCAAGACAAGCAATAGGCAGAGTTGTATGATAGTGGATGTTTCCACCTTGGTTCTCCCACAGGGCCCTGAGTTCCGGGAGTTCCTGCTGACCAAGCTCATCAATGCTGAGAACGCCTGCTGCAAGTCTGACAAATTTGCGAAGCTGGAGGTAACGCTGCACACCCAGCCCTGCCTGGGGGTAACAGGCTGCTGCCCCCTCCCTCAGCATCCCTGGTGAGGCCGTTCTTGCCCTCTAGGACCGCACCCGAGCAGCCTTGTTGGACAACCTGCACGATGAGCTCCACGGGCACACGCAGACCATGCTGGGGCTGGGGCCTGAGGAGGACAAGCTGGAGAATGGGGGTCACGGAGGCTTTCTGGAGTCTTTCAAGGTAATCCCCAGCCCTGGCCGACAGCAGAGTTTGAGCTGGCATAGCACATTGTAGTGGCAGGGGTGGGTGGGCCATGCTGGAGGATGAGAGGAGGTCCTGAGAGCAGAGCAATGGAAGGAGGTAGGAGCTCACCACCACCAGTGGGCACCCAAGCAGGTCCCAGCTCAAGCAGGAACAGGTGACAAGGTTGTGATGTTGGCAGATGTCACCACCTGGAGACATGTAGAAGTGGAGCTGGCAAGCAGTCCTCAGTCACAGCGTTCAGGGCATGAGGCGGTGATGCTAAATAACCCTTCTTGGCATGTGCCAGAAGGCAGATTGTGCTCTCCTGGCCCTGCAGGGGGTGCCGGGGCCGGTGGTGGGCTCCATGCTCCGGGCTGGGCTGTGTCTACCCCGCCGATTCGGGGCCGCGCTGCTGGGCTGTGTCCTGGCCTATGGACTGTACCGCGCACTGTCTGGAGAGAGGAGGTGGTGACAGCACCCCCGTCCCCACCGGTCCCCTGTGCCCTTTCTCCCTGGCCCTGCGGTGCTGGAGCAGCCGCTCTGAGGGCAGCAGAGCCTGCGGGGCTCTGGTGAGCAGGAGGTGCCTTCACCTCCCGCCCTGGCACCCCCAGGAAGGTGCGGAGTCTGTGGGGCTCCATGGCCTGCAGGGCACCAGCCACTGACTGCTATTTGCGAACATTGTCACTTTTGTATGAGTTTCTGGCCCTAATAAATGAGGTCTGATGGAGTCTTGCTTGATTTTTGTTCCTGGATGGGCTGGAGGGGACAGCGAGGGGCTGTTGGGGTGGTCGTGGTCCCCATCAGAATCTGGGACTTGGTGAGGCCTTGGGGTTGCAGCTCCTGCTCCCCCAGACAGGGACAGGGGCAGGGCTGCCCTTGGCTCAGTGTTCCTGGAGCCAGCAGTAATCTGGTCCTGGGTGGCTTGTCCCCTCCAAATGCTCTTTCCTTTGAGATGGCCTCAGGGGGCTGCAGAAGAGACATGGCCATGGTGCAGCACATGGAATGGCAGCAGTTCCAAAGGAAGAGCTGGGAAAAGAAACTTCCTTGTAACAGGCACACTGGGATTGCAGTCTTGTTCGGGCTCCTGTTGCTATGGAGACTACAGTAATTAAAAGATTAGTATAGGCTTTTTTTTTAACTTGTGCATTTCACTGCTGCTTTTCATAGTGCATGCCAGACTTTCAAAAGATCTCATGGTTGTATTGTAAGCACTTGGGACAACAACTGACTTTAAAAATAGCTCAGGTCCTGTGTGAGCACTCAGAAGAGTATTGGGGTCTGTGGCAGATTCCTGCTGCAGTGTGCACAACTCTGCTGGCCCCACACAATGCCACCACTGCTTGCAGAGATGGCCCAGTGATGGCTGGGGTTACTGGTGGGACTGCTGGTGGTGTGTACCAGCTCTTGAGGCAAGGACCAGGCAGGGCATGGCCCAGGGGGAGCCTGGGGCTGGGCGTGTGCTGCATGGGGTGGTAATGATCTGCTGTGCCCTGTCCCCTCTGGTTGCAGAGAGCCATCCGGGTGCGCAGCCACTCCATGGAGACAATGGTGGGCAGCCAGAAGAAGCACCATGGTGGCAGCATCCCAGGCAGCCTCAGTGGGGGGATCGTACACAACACCAGCGAGGTGACCAAGACCACCTTCTCGGTGAGTGCAGCCACATGTTCCCCTGTCCTGCTGTCCCTCTCTCCCACCCCAGCCTGGCAGGGCACTGTGCTTCACTGGCATGGTCTGGCAGTTCCCTGTTCAGGCAATGAGTGTACGGGCAAGGAGAAGGTTTGATTTTGAGTGCTGTGTTCAGGCTGCATTTGCTTTGTGGAAGACTCAAAGATTAGCTTCCTGTGGTTTTCTGCCCTAAAGTATAAAGAAGATATAAAGGAAATTCTGGCATTACATGTTTTCTACATGCACAGGCTGAGAGCTACAGGCAACATCCCTATAGGATGTTTAGTCTTACAGGCTTCTAGGAAGGAGCTTTGGTCTCCAGCCTGGGCTGTTCTGTGCTTTCAGCCCCCCGTTCCAGCAGCTGCTGCCAAGAACCAGTCCAGGAGCCCCATCAAGCGCCGTTCGGGGCTGTTCCCCCGCCTGCACACGAGCTCTGAGAGCCAGGTGGAGAGCAGGACAAGGTGGTGAGTCAGACTGGTAACTTGGATTAAAACCCCTTTTGTGTGTTCAACATTAGAGAACTGTTGGTGGGTGCTGGAGGCTGTTCCTGGGGCACTCCCTCCCCTTCCCACACAAGGCAGCAAGGAGAGCTGCTTTTGCTGTGCTTGAGGATGGTGTCTTGGATCCCTTCACTCTTTTAAATCGAAGTAGTGGTATCCAGAGACCATCTGTACTCTTACAGTGTAGCATGTGGTGTTGGGGAGTATAATTTGACCATCCTGTTTAAGTTTCTTGTATAACTTGTGAAACTTGTCCGTTTTTGCCCTCAGTGACAGTGTTTCTGGAGCTCAGAAGGCACCAGATGTGGGACATTCTTCTCAGGAGATGAAATCTGAAACCTCATCCAACCCCAGCTCCCCTGAAATATGCCCCAACAAAGACAGGTGAACCAGCAGGACACCACTCCTCCTCTAACCACAGTTCAAGTGACACCACAGCTGAAAGACCATCAGGAAATTTGTCAAACTAAAGTTTTACTATAAATAAGTTTGATATTAAGGGATGAAAAAAGGATTCTGGTGATTCACGCGCAGGTTTGAAAATAGCCATGTTTAGAAAGAGGAGGAAGAGCCAAGAGCAGTCCAAACAAGGGAGCCGGGGATGCCAGTGGTGGCTGTCCGTCCCTCCCTGCATGGGCAGTCCACCTGCCCCAGACTTGCTGCTGGTAGAACCCACCAGCTGCTTTGTCCCATGCCCTTGGAGATGGTGGCTCTCAGCAGCACCCGGCTTTGCCCCTGTGGCAGCTGCTTTGCTCCAGGGCTGCGCGGGGGGGTCTGTCCCCACTGTCACAGCCTGAAGGCTTCCTGAGTGACAACCGCCTGCCCTCTGTTTTGTTTCTCCTTTCTTAGGACGTTCATTAAGCTGAAAGAGAATGGGAGGTCAAACATCTCCCGGTCCTCCTCAAGCACCAGCAGCTTCAGCAGCACAGCGGGGGAGAGCGAGACCCTGGAGGAATATGACAGCGTGGTAGGCACCGAACCGTCCGGGCCGGGACCCCGCGGCCCTGCTCGCCCCCCGGGCAGGGATGGGGCTGGGGGAGGTGTCCCCAGTGAGCCAGCCGTGCCTGCTCTCTCCCGCTGCAGGGCAGCCAGCCGTCCACCGCCTCGCCCTTCAAGCAGGACGTCTTTATCTACGGCGCTTCGCCAGGCAGCGAGAGCCCGAGCGTGGGGGCTGCGGCCACCCCCGTGATCATGAGCAGGAGCCCCACAGGTGCGTAGCGGGAAGCACCTCCTCTGCCTCGGCTGCTGGAGCCCCTGGAAGCCCCCGAGGTCCCATTGTGGTGGGTGGGGATGGGGTCTGGGACAGAGGAGTCCCCTCCCCATCATTGACGGGGCTGCGAGTGGGTGCTGAAGGTGATGGGATGGAGAAGCGGCCGCTCTGGCCCTGGCGGGACAGACATCCCATGGGCTGCTCCTCCCGAAACCCCCCTCCTGACGGGGCTGATCTGTAGAGACAGCTCCATGTGCTCTTCTTCTGTATTTTCACGGGGAATTTGTTTCCCTTCTAAATTAGAGCGCAGAGGTGGCTTTTGCTGCGGCTTTGTTTCCTCCCTCCCCCTGGCAGACATATGCAGTAGTCGTGGAAACTCGCTGTCTCCAGGGACTGAGCCATGACTCACCAATTATTTAATAAACAAGCAGCTTCCCCCGGTCTTGGGTACATCGTCCCAGCTGCTAACTCACTCTGCCGCCGACTCCATCCGTTTTAGTCGGGCGATTTGCAACACGAGCTGCAGTTCAGCAGGGGTAAAACTGGCAGCAAGGGGCTCTTTGCTGGTGCATCCTGCGGTGGTGGTGCGCTGGGGGATGTCTGCAGCCCCGTGCCCACATATTACCCCAGCTGAGTTCCTCAGGCAGCACCGTGGGCCAAATACCAACAGGATGGATCAGCCGGGGGGGGGGGGGCACAAGCCCACCCCGAGCAGCTCCATACTCGAGTGCAGTGTCGGGGGGGGTGGATTCAGAGAACAGTTTGGCAGCCTTGCTTTTCTATCTCAGCACCCCACAGGTCCTCCTCCTTGCTTCATTAGCGATTTTCTGAACTACTAAACCAGCCCTTTTTAATGTTTAAAGTGTTTATTTTGTATCTTTCCTGCCAAGAACATGGAAATCCACCCATACATTATATGGATCAGTCATTTCTTTTAGCCTTTTCAGTGGCATTTCCAGTAGAAAGACTCTGAAATGTAATTAAGTCTCAATTTGCTCCATCAAAAACATTTAATGTACAGATTTTGCCAAACATTCAGCCAAGCTAGACTAAATATTGGTGGTGCTCATGACAGACTACTGAAGTGCCTGGCTGGTGAGCTGCAGTCAGCCCTACAGTTTCCACAAATATTTTTGTTTGAAGGTTATTATTTTTCTTCTTTGCTTTTCCCCTCTTCAGCAGATACAAAGAACAGAAACTCCCCCAGGTCGAACCTGAAGTTTCGCTTTGACAAGCTCAGCCACAGCAGCTCCAGCTCGGTAGGTGCTGCCTAGCGGCTGGGGGGCAGTCAGGTAAGGGATGGGGTTTTATTGCTTCTTGTCCCTTTCTGTGCAACTCAACTCGTGCTCTGTTCCTCCTGTAGAGCCACTAACAGGACGCAGAGGTCACCAACGTGTGGGAGGTGAGTGTGAGAGGCAGTGTGGCAGAATGGTTTGTCAGTGTGCTCTGAGCCAAGTGTGTGTTCTCCAGACACTGCAGGAGTGCCAGTGTCCTTCCACAGCCTCCCACACCTTCATCCTTTTCTTCTTTGCAGAGAATTTTTGTTTCAGCAAAGGGAAGACTCGCCAACATCCTGTGGGAAGCTGCAGGGTGGGCAGTGTCGTGCCGTCCCCTCCCAGCTGCACCCCTGTGGCAGGAAGCAGCTCTCACCTCGCCTGCACCCCTAGCCCGAGGGGATGTGCCAGCTTCCCACCAGGTGACCCTCACCCAAGTCCTCCCTCTGCTCCACGGCAGGAGACATGTCCCTGGCTGCCTGGCACACACGTGGCCAAGGGCCACATCTTCTCCTTGTCACCACAACTGTGTCATCTCCTGCCTGCTGCGCCTTTGTGGGTGCCATCCATCCCCCCCTCCCTGCTGGGCTGTGGCCCCCTTGGGCAGAGGGAGCAGGATGGCCCCCTCACTGTTCAGGTGCCTCCATGCTTTATTTGTAACTATCAGTGGGGAAATGGGGTTATTGTTTGGGTTTTGGAAAGGCAAAATTAGGTGTTTGCTTCATCCCCAGGAAGTTCCCTGCCCCATCGTTGGTTGTCGATCCCCTCTGGGCAGGGACAAAGGGGAAAAGTCCTCCCTGGACTGCCTGGGAGGATTTGGGGGCTGCAGCAGCTCCCAAGCTCCCTCCAGGTGCCCCCCCACAGCTCCCTGCCTACACAACAAAACTTTTGGGGCAGATGCAGCCTTTCACTCCATCCTTACTCTCTCCTTACTCAGTTTCTGGCACAGAGAAGGGTATGTGAACCAGCCCTGGGGGAGCCAAGCCAGTCACCAGGGCAGCTTGAGAAATGGTTTATTCAGCCTCCCCACTATTCCCTGCCTGGAACTCTGAGCACAGGCCTGGGAAGGAATAACCAAAGCTAAAGCTGTAGTAGATCTAAACACTGAAGCTGGTGCTTATGGTGCATTCACCTGGTGGCTCTGCTTTATCCTCTGGGCTGGATCACCAGTTAAGCCAATGTGTCAAACTCCATGGGTCTGGGTGGTGTTGGGCTGCTCCAGACCTTACGGAATCTGTCCCTCTGCTTTTGAATGTGCTTTTGTCTTGAAGGATGAAGATTATGAATTCTGTAAGGCTGACTCCCCTCTAAATCCCTTTTCTAAAAAAATACCTCTTTTGACATGCCAAGAAATCCTTCTGCTCTTTCATGGATCTTTGTCCAAAGTTTACTGAAATCTGTCCATGAATTTCACATTTCTCATAGGTTTCCTGTGTCAGTTTTTGAAAGCTGCACCGCAAAACTGCAGAGATGCTCCCCCCTTAGTGCCACCTGGGACCTTTGCAAATTCCCCCATGGCATAAGGTTCTCAATCTCTAGTGAAGGCAGTTCTCTGAGCTTGTGATTCCTCATGAACTCGGAGTGCCAAAGCTTGCCTTGCCCAGCTGGAGCTGCCAGGGGCACAGCTGGAGCTGGTAGCCACTTTTAGGCACCACTTGGTGCAGCCACAGGGGTCCAGGACCTGCCTGGTGCTGCAGCTGCTGCCAGGATGCTCCTCCTGGTTGGGCAAGGGCTTGTAGAAGCAAACCACCCCTTGTCCTGCTCCTGCTGCCTCCCCCCAGTGCAGAGCAAAGCCAAACCAAAAGCTCTGCTCTGTGGGGTTCACATGGCACCCACAGCCTGACCACCAGCTCCAGGTGGGTGCTCCTGCTCAGAAGGTCATTATCCATTTGGAAAGAAAAGACTGTAGCCCCAACAGGAGAGGAATGGCATTAAAGAAGGAAAACTTGTTGAGGACAAGGCAGAGAACAATTTCACAGGCACTAATTCCCCAGTGTAGGACCAGTGAATACCAATAACCACCAGTGAGGACACTCCCTCCTGCTTTCAGTGAGTTGTATTTACATAGAGTTTAAATTGTGAGGTTTTCTTTGGGAGAGGCAAAGCACCATGTGTGCAGCCAGTCCCCAGCTCGCTCTTGATGTCTCAGGTTCCCCT
Organism: Calypte anna; assembly: GCF_003957555.1. Taxonomy (NCBI): domain Eukaryota; kingdom Metazoa; phylum Chordata; class Aves; order Apodiformes; family Trochilidae; genus Calypte; species Calypte anna. The sequence continues at coordinate 10,808,745 of NC_044264.1, forward strand.
TACTTTGCTGTTCAGCACTTCTGTCTCATGATGCTTTAGTAGCACTTTCAAACCCACCTCTGGTTCTTCCTCTTAAAAGCTTTTGGTCTGGTTTTCCTACGCCATGCAGTGAAACACTGACCAGTGCAACAACTTACTTCGAGGGTCTGTTCTTGGTTTTGCTTTTTGCCTCTGAGAAGTTGCTTGATTCTGTAGACGTCATTCGCATGGGTGCTGATCTCCATGAGATCTTTCAGCAGATGGTGCAGTGGCTACTGTTAGCTGGTTTGGTTGTTTTGGTTTGGTTTTTTTCATTTTTGGGTTTGGTTGTTGTTTTACTGGAAACTGTGACTGTCCTTTTTGATCTGGATTAGTTTGTAGAATTATTGGAATAGAATTAACAGGACAGTGAGAAGCTCCAGGGAGAAAGTGCTTTGGACTTGTCTTTCCCAGCTCCTGCCTGCTGGCTCCAGTGCAGTTCCTGCCTGGGTGTGCCTGGCATGATTCCTCCAGCCCCCACAGTGTCCCCTGGAAGTGCTGGGGACTGACCAACCATCATGTTAAACTGCAGAGGCTTTTGCACTCCAGCAGCAGGTAAAGGTGTTCCTGTATATATACAGACTGCAAAATGGCTTGTGCTTGGAAGCAGCACACACAGCATATACATACATAAAATGGATTTATATAGACGTGTGTGTGTGTATAACAGAAAGGATCCTTGACTGACACTAAAAGGACTGGGCAGTACATTTTCCTTTCTGATCCCCACCTTCTACATGCACACAATTTCTGCTGCTCTCAGAAGTGACTTTGCTCAGGGAGCAGAAGGGCTCCAAAAGGTGGCTGGGGGAGATTGAGGCAGCTCCGACTGCCTGGGGGGGCCTCTCCTATGGCAGGGGATTCCTCCCCTTCTCACTGGGGTCCTGGTCCCCTGCTTGCTCCTTCTGCAGGCTTCAAGCACACAGCAGAACAGGGACACAGAAGTGCAGAGCTGGCAGCAGCCCCTGCTTCTACGGGCTTTTCTTCAGAAAAGCACTTAGGTACTGGCATCCTGGAACTCCCACTGAGTCAAGCACAGGTTTACACTTAAGCACAAAATGAAAGTGCTTTTTTTTTTTTTTTTTTTTTTTTTTTTCCCCCTCCCTTCATTCTGAGCAGGAAGCAGGGATCCCAAACACAAACTCAGTTTCTTTACAGTGTTTTGAGGGTCTTTAGGAATGGCAGGTGAAGGGGCCAGGATACATTGCTGGCATGAGTGGACTTATAAACCAGGGCTGAGTTTTCCCAGCTGCCTTTGGCTTGGCTGTGAGAAGTGCTTAGCACTGGTAAATGCATTTGGCCAGAGCTCAGCACCTCTGCAGGTCCCACCTTGCATGTTGCTTTGCAATGTTCCAGCTCCTGTTCCCCTCGAGCTGGCAGGGTCCATCATTTCCCCCATCCCACAGCATGCTTTCATTATGATTTAAATGAATGTAGCACTGCACATATCCTGCAAAGGGAAATGCTGAAGCTATATCATTAGAATGTGAAGAGGGTTTATAGAGTGAAGATAAATCTTGAAGAAATGTATCTGATAAAGTTTATTTTTTATGTTGAGAGGCAGTGCTTTGTAGTTCCTGGTGGCCTATGTCTGTTGTAAATAATGTACATTTAATTTATTGCTATGGTAGCAGATTGTATTTGTTATGTATAAAACTAAAGGTTCACAAATGTATATTTTGTTGCTTAAATGTGTCTTTGCAAAATTCACAATAAATAACATATTTTGTGTCCATATGTGTACTACATTATGTATGTCCATAAAGCCGAGACTGAGGTCTTGGGGAATAGGCAAGGATCTTTTTTACAGCCCTGCAAAAGGGCTGAGCCACTCCTGGGGGGGATCTGGGTGAGCTCAGGAGAGCCACAGCATGAGGGGCTCAAAGAGCAAGAGGGTGGAAATCAGGACATCTTTACTGATGCTCCTGACTGGGTCCACAGAGCTGTGTTGGAACTGAATTAGTGCCCCATAAAGCTCCGCGCAAACCGGTCCCTGTCAGCAGCCGGCCCCCGTGTGGCAAATGAAATGAACAGGCAGCAATTCAGCAATTCGGTTTGTGTAAACCAGCTCAGTTTACCTTGGTCTCCCCAGCTTCTCAGGCACCTTTCAAATCCTTCTCATTTCCCAGATCTCTTCCTCCCTCCCAGGACACTTAGAACAAGCTAGTATTGTTTGGAGGTGGCTTTTTCGTATGTTTTTCCCACAGCCCAGGCTGAGTGAAGCACAAAGCTATGAGTAGAACAAACCTGTTAATTTGTACCTGTGAGACTAAAATACTCGCCTTTGTCAGTAAAAAAAATTCCCTGGAATGGGGCTTGGGCAGTGCTCGAGCTGCTGCTTTCCACCAGGAATGGCTGATGAAGAATGAAACTAGCCCTAAAAAAGTTCCATTTCTGTGATCAAATCTTTATTGGTGTAAAAATTATTCGTAGTTATCAAACAAAAAACTCGGCTGCCTTGGCAGGGCTCTGCACTGGAGCAGGAAAAGGAGAAAGAAAGAGATGGTGGCTAAAGGAGGCAGCATGAGTCTCACTTCTCTGGTGGGGGTCTGCAGGCTCAGGTGATTGACCCAGCACGTGTACTTCTGGCCCTTGTCCCTCAGGGATGCTCTGAGCAGGAGGTACCAGGAGGAGCTGTAGGTGCCAGTGCTGCTCTGCTGGTGGCTTCTGGACAGAACGTTCTTCATGACACCAGGGACCTTCCAGGAGGCCTTCAGCTTCTGGAGCCACTCTGCCCGGATGCCAGTGACAGGAAGGTAACACTGATGGTGACAGTGGGTTTTCCTGGTGAGTGAAAATGCATCACACTGCTAAGCCTCTCAGCTCATATATTCTGTCTCCATCATTAAACAAAACCAAACACAGTTTTATACATAGCCGAGCACCTCCTGTCAGTCTTAAATAATTAAAAACCCACAACGTCCCAAGCCCACGCTACTGAGAGGTTTAAAAAGTTAAGCTTTAATATTAAATAGCATGAGACAGTGTTGTCAGTTAAACAGGCAGCTGAGACATTTTAAAGCTACCAAAATCTTCTCTAGAGCCAGCAGATGGACAAGCTGGGAATTAAGGGATGAATATTCCAGACAGAATTTGGAAAGTTGCCCAAAGAATTGGGACACTAAAACTTGCTGAGAGGGAAACTCAAATTCTCCACACAACTGGAAAACAACTCAAAACAAACTTCTCAGCCAGAATTGCTTTGTTCAGTCTGAGAGTTTAAACAAACCGTGTTGTGGAAACTACCACTTAAATCCAGATTTCAGAGGATTTGGTGGATAGTAATGGAGCTAAACAGTTCATTTTTATAGCTGAAATAGACCAAATCCTTAAATTATGTGCTTGACAGTGCTAAGCTCCTGGAACCCCTACTCAGAGGTGAAATTCAAACCTGAATATTGCAGCTCTTCTCCCCAAAAGGTCTCTGAGCCCTGACTGGTCTCTGGCTTGGAGTTATTTAATTTATAGCTTTACAGATAGTTATAGACTGTTACGCTTTCTGGACAGGAAGCTCCTCTAGTTTTAGCTGAAGAACTTGCTTTAGCTCAGGCCTAGAATATTTAAGACACTCACCATAATTTATTCCAGCAATAGTTGCAATTATAGTATGCTGTGTACACAATTTTACAACTCAAGTCTCATTCCATATAATTTTGAACTGGAGATGCTCCAATCAGGATCCTCATTTTCTAGGCTCTGTCTATAGACATACAGATGATGAATGGCACTTTGAAGCTTTGCTGCTTTTTCTTTTCTTATGAACTATGGAGAATCCAGTCAAGCATCAATCTAGGCATAAGAGGAAAATATAAATAATCATTACAGCATTTATCTCTAGATGTTTATTACTAGATTACTTACTGAATTAAGATATTTTTCTTTGGACATGCAACTATCTATAGGCTTAAGTGATTTTCTTACCTGGGAGTGATTTTTCTCACTGTGTGTTTTACAAGGCATAAGCTGTTTGCTTGAGACTTTAATTCTTTCAGTTCCAGCTCTCCCTTGATGTTACAGTGCAGCTCATCCCTAACATCAGCCTGGAACACTCCTCCAAAACATGGGAATCCCCCCTAACAGACAAATCTCATCTAACCATGCACTTTGAAGTCTCTGGTATAGCAGACAGAGCAGCTGTAAGTGATACTGCTTGATGCCACACTGAGGCACTCCATGCAAGAGTTACCAGGTAAGTGTGACAATGCACATCAGGAACGCAGTGAATAACTTGCCTCTTTCCTTGGTGGCCTCTCCCAGGTGGGGATCACCTCCCTTGTAATTCCCCCAGTTCTACAGATGCTCACTTTGCTGAAAACTTGTCTTTACATGTTTCTTGAAACCCAGGCCACAGAACCAAGAGCAGAGCACTCAGATGGCTTTTGGAAATTAATTTTATGGCTGCATAAAGCCTGAGCTGGGAAAGCTGGGTCACTGCAGCCCTGATTAAAAGTGGTTAGATGTTTTAAGGCTGTTCTGAATCATCTTTAGGGCTTATCGGATCTGGCAGAAAAGTGTGGTACATCTATTAGGGAGGCTGATAAGACCTTGTCTGTCTTTTTAATGAAAGTCTGTACATAGAACATAATCATGCTGAACAGTACTCATTGGAAAACCTCCTAAATGTAATTCATCAAGTAATTTTCTAGCCACTCTTGGAAAGTAGAATGAAGAATGAAATCACAGAATAGTTTGGGCCAGAGGGGACCTTTAAAAGTCATCTCCTCCAGCCCCCTGGCCTCTCCAGCCTCCAGCAGGGACAGCTTTCTCATTAACCCAGGTCACCCAAAGCCTGGTCCAAGCTGTGTTTGACCACTGTCAATACTGGGGCATCCCAGCATTGCTGCTGGCCACAGCTCTAGCTCTGATGGATGGCTTTGTGCAGCTTAGGAAGTAAAAAAGGTTTGTTCTTAATATTTAAATCTGGAACTAAGGACAAGAAAATCCAACTTAGGGATTTTTGTATTTAATGCCTGTGTAGCCTTGATACAATATGAAAAAACCCACTATTGATAGCAAATGTTTCCAGTAGTTATTGTACTTGCTGCTGGATAGAGTTGGCTATTTGAGGATGAAGTGTGGTTCCCCAGGCACAGGCAGGGTGCTGTGCAGTCAATCTAATGGAACTGGAAATCACTTCAAACCTTTCCCTGGGGAGAGACTCAGGATGACACTGAGAAGGAAAACAGCTTTCCCTGCTCACATACTTTAATTGCAGTCCCCTGAATTTATTTAACAAGTGGGTTTGATATTTATAGCCAGATTTATACTTCAATTCGATTTTTTAAAAAAATAATAATGGATGTTTATTTCTCTCATCCATTACATGACATCCCAAGGCTGTATGAATTTATGGAAAACACTAAGTGAAGCTGATGTACTTTCTCTGTAAAATTAGGAGGTTTTGGCACATGTGGGTGTCTTCAGCTCACAACTCAATATGCTGTTGAGCTGCTGAAAATGTAAATCTTTCAGTATTTAATTTCAGTAGTGACTGTGTTCCCATGTGGGCGGGGAAGAATTTTCCAGTTCATTCGTTGGAGCTCCTGAAACTCAGAGATTTCCTCTTCTGTACAGAAGGCGGCACTGGAAACCCAGGAATGGCAGCACAACCTTTTACAAAACAGTCTGCATGAGAATAAGGTCCTGTCAGAGAGTTATTCTATCCACAATACAGAGCATTCTCTCTTTCCCAGTTACTAAGGGTTCTGTTCAGCCCCTGGCAGAGGATTAATTCACAGGGTGACTTGTGACTGGGGAGAGGGTTCCTGAGGCGTGCAGCATGTGCTCTGGTCCCATCCCAAGCAGCAGCAGCTGTGTTCTCCTGTGTCATGTTGGGATTTTCCAGCCTGTACTTACAGAGCTCTTGAACATGCTGCAAAGGCTAGTGGTAGTTATCCCAAAACATACTAAAATATGTCTGAGGTCTGCAGATTAATTAGTATCTAATAGAAACTCTCACAGCCCAAAAGTTGAGGCTAACGAGGGTGATGCAGAAGGGACAGCAGCTCATGGTGCTGCTGATGGCTTTGCAGAAGCAACATTGGAGTGGTAATTTGGTGTCTCTCTTGCCATGCATTAATTGTTTTGTTTAAACAGTGCTTTTCATAGGCATCGTACTTCCAAGGTACAAGACAGGGGTCCTTCTGCAGAAAGCTGCTACCAAACAAGAAATGACAACACAGTGAGTACGTTCAGCAATGCAAGAGAGAGTGGCTTTCTCCTGATTATTTTGCTGGACAACAAGAGACATTGGAAACCATATTTAGCTGTAGACTTTTTCAGCTGTATTAACTGAAGTGAGGTTTCCACTGCTGTAACACAGCCTGGTTCAGTTACTGAGCAGGGCTGCTTTCAGGTGACTTGATGTGGAGTTTGGTGCCATATGCATTTGGTGCTGTATGTCATTTTTGCTGTCTCTGCTGCTTCAGAATGGGGTGAAGATGGGGTCTGTGGAGAGGCCTGAGGCCAGGCAGCAAAGGGGGTTTGGGAACAGCATGCTTGGGGACATTCTGCTGGTATTGTCTGCTGAAGGACAAGTGCCCTTGACTTTAGAATGGAATCAGGTCTTCAAATCAGCCTTTAACATGGATAGTGACTTTCCTAATTACCAAGGAAGATTCCATTGCTGCCCCTTGGTTCAGAAACTGCTTCCAACTGTTTCTTCTAGATGAATAATTGAGAGTTTTTCCCCAACTGCTTCATTTCCTGCACTCATTCTGACCATACCCAGCAGTTTCTAGGAAAGCTCCTGCTTCTTCCCTGCTGTCATCATGGAGATAATCCTCTCAATGCATATCCCCCTTTTTCGTTGCAGAAGGACAACATGAAGGAGTAATTCCTGCTCTCCTGCCTGCAGCTGGAGACCACCACAGCCACTGTCAAAGCACTTAATGGATTTCTCTGCCATGCCTAAGGCACCAGAAGTGCCTTAAGTGGCTCTATAGTTCCTCCCTTAGCATGCACTGTCTTAAAATAAGGTATTTAGAGCTACTTTTAAGAGTTTTAGAGTTTATTTTGGAAAGCAGGAGAAGCAGTTTGTTCAGATGTCTTCTCTCACCTTGATTTGCTATTTGAGTGCTTGGGGATAGGAGACAGCAATGAAGATGAAAGCTATAAAAAGGAAAGGGGAGGAATGAAAAAGGGAAATAGAAAACACTTGCCAAAAGCTGCAGCTTCCATGATCTGCCTCAGAAAATGCAGCTGCTGGGCAAAGAGCAGAGGACAATACCTGTTACCTGTTACCCTGGGGGCTACGAATCCTAAAGGCATGAAGAAATTATTTTGAAAAGCTGATTTGCTTGCAACAGAGGGTGGAGATTTTTATTCCTGCATTTAACTGAATGTAAGTGTTTTGGCAGGCATGGAGGATCTGTTGAATGAATGGCTTGAGTGTGAAACTCCTGGTGGCAGAGAATTTTCCTGGCCTGTTCAGCACTGTCCTTTACAGTGACAGGTGATGATTCCTCTTGGTGCCAGCAAGGAGGGAGCTGCTGATGCTGAGCCATGCTTGACCCAGGCAATCCCATGGCTGTCCCTGACTCTGCCCCAAGAGCTACCTATCTCCTCCTGAGCATGCTCATCCCTCAGGCAGAGAAATAGAGACTGGGCTGAGTTTGGCTGAATTTGTTCTGTCTTTGCTCTGCTTGAGGTCTTCCTGGCAGGTATTTTTGATTAACCAAAGTAAAAGCACTGGGAATGCAATGCAATTGTTCATATTTCCTGTGTAAAGACTCAGTGGTTTGCTGCTGACACAGGAGCAATTTATAAGGGGTGTCAATAAACACAGTATTGTGTCTGAAGAGAGTGCTCTCCTGGAGGTGGTTTTGCTGATGAAGAAATGGCCACACTTACTGACAGGCAGAATTAATCTGTCAGGTTTTGTTTGCATGGATTTTGCAGGAGTAAAATCCAACTTGTTTTCTATTTCTGCACCATGAGAAGAGTATTGATTTTTCTTCACTTCTGATTGTTCACATTACTGGATTGCTTTTAAATAGTTGACAGAGAGATCATTTATTTTCCTGCCCCAACATATTTTACAGCACCTTTCTTGTTTTATTTGTGCATGTGTGGGTTTCCACAGTTACACACCATATCAATCATGTTCTGCAAACTGAAGCCCATGTCAGATTGGAGAAGCTGTTCCTCCAGGGGCTTTCCTACCTTCTCCCCAGCAGCTCCAGCATCCACATTTCAGGTTTGTGACTTGGAAGCAGGGGCTGAAGTTCAAAAAAACCTGGGCCAAAGATCAGAAAATGCCAAGGCAGTAAAATGACAACAGATAAATCTATACAGCTGCAAGAGGTGTCTGTTACTGACAGAAATATTGAGCAGTCACCTAGGTTTTGTCACAGTCAGATGAGGGATGATGTGCTCTCCAGGGGAATCTGAAGCATTCTTTCAGCCCAACAGACTCAATACACAAACCTCTGGGTATCTGTTCAGTGCAGAATCCACCAGGCTTTGCTATGCTGCCCTAACCCACGTGCACACCAATACCTGTTTCAGGAATGTGCCTTAAATTGCAGTATCTAGCCCAAACCCATGAGCTGCCTGTAGCACAGAAGCAAGCCAGGTAAAGGTTGCAGCAAAGGAGCAGACACCCAGTCCTGGTTTTGTTTGAAGATTTGAGTTAGAAAAAACCCCAGCTGACCACCAGAAGGATGTGTGCAGCCGAAGTGGCAGTGCTTGTTTGAACGTCCTTGCATCTTGCACAGATATGTTACTTTATTCCTACCCTGAGGGAGGGGAAAGGTGTAATTTTTAATGTTTGCAGATGGTGATACTAAAACCTGGGCCTCCAGGTTTTATATGCAAGCTTGTCCTGCATGGAATTTATGATTATCTCAGCAGAAACTGCACATATTACACAAAGCTTTTGTGCAGAAAGGTTAAAATCATCTTATCTGTTCAGCAAGACCATGACTAAGCTAGACATAGTTCAGACACCCAGGGCAGGAGATGGTAGGGGAATAGCTAAACCATGCAGTTAATTCAAAACAGAATAAGAACTTCTCTTTCATTATTTTGTCTTCTTCTTTTCCTGAGTTTTTCTGGCCACTTGTTTTATCTATCTTTTGCTTTGAGAACAGCAAATGTTGTGGAAAAGGCTCTAGCAGCTCGAGGTGCAGGCTGTGCAAGGGGGATGCGATGGGCTGGGGGAGGACTGTGAGGAATACATATCCTGGATCTGATGCTGAGCACATTGTTTTACCCCTTCACACCCCTCCCCTGAGCCATGGTGCCACCTCCTCAGCCTGAAAGCCCTTCAAGAGCAAGAACTGTCTCTCCCTATTTGCTTACACAGTACCCAGAGCAATACAGTCCTGATTTCAGTGAGGACCCCGGGCAACAGGACAATAGCGCTAATAATGAGAATTAATAATTCATTTATCACTTTACTCTCAGTGAATAATCTCCAGTAATCCTGTACAATTTGCTGCTTCAGTGAATACTCTGATAGTAAACAGAGCCGGTAGAATTAAGTCACAGGAGTGAAAACCGCATGTAAAAGGAGCAAGAAAAATGGTTAAAACTAATTAATAATAAAAAAAAATAATCCAAGGAACATTTGTGCATAATTGTTTGCAGTATTTGCCCAGTTCTAGTAATGGCCTGGATAAAGCAAACATATGGGAAGGCAGGTAAGAATAGAGGAGCTGCTCAGTCTCTCACAGAGCTCTTGCTGGAGAGCCAAACCTCCAGTGCTGGAAGCTCAGCCCACTGCTGTCTCCCTATTACCGATGGAATCTCTCTCAGATTCCACTGGAATTACATTGTATTATTTGTGGCCCATTGTTTACGTGCATGCTCACATTATCCCTCACTGATGCGTAAGTTAGCCTTCAAAATGCTGAGAAAATTAAAGCTTCAGAGAATTTATCTCCCCTGTTATTGACATTCTGCCAGTAGCAAAGCACTTACGTTCTCTACAGAGAAACTAATGGCACTGACAAAAAACACTGAACTTCTGTTCTCATCTAAATACTTAGATAAAAGATGGCATTTCTTTAGTGAGAGGCATTATTTGGTGATAGCAAACTGTTATCTGTTTTCCCCTTTGTGAGTTCCAGGATATTTGTTAGTTTTTTCTTTTTTTCCGGCCAGCTTTCTGAAACCTGATTTGGCAGATGTTATTGACTCATGCTTTGCTCTCATGTATCTTTTTCCACAGAAGTACTAACGCATTTAACTTCCATTTAGGCCACTGATTACCATTACTTTCAACTAGAAATAACATGTCTGGATACCTGGGCAGATCCAAGTCTCCACGCTGATCTTTCCAGCCCCCTGGCTGCTGCCCAGCTCTGCAAGACAGCATTGCCCCTCAGCGCTGAGAGTGCTGGAACCATCAACCCCACATCTTGGATGTGATTTGTAAATCCTCCAAGCAAATACTTTTGGAGAGATGGAGCACAGCCAAACCTGGATCCAGCCTTTATCCAAGAAATGGGTCTGGACTTGAGGTGAGACTTTATTTTATGTTAAACGCGGTCTTAGAGGCTTAGATTTTCAAGGCATGACAAGAGTAAATAATCTAATTCTTGTCAGAGGCTTAAAGCTTCTTTGAATAGAACAAGCACAAAAGATGTTTTTTTTATGAACATCCAGACTGTGACTTGGAGTTTATAATCACAGGGTTAGGTCTGTTTGTATCTGTCTCTTCCATTGTGCACTGAGATGAAAGCCACATTTTGGGGTAAAGCCTTTTTGGCATTTTTTTTCTCCTTGCCTTCTCCCTGTCAGCAATGTGCCCTTTCTTCCTGTGGAGATCAGAAGCTCCCTGGGAGCACAGCTTTGAGATGGGGAAGCAGGGGTGATTCTCTCCATACAGTGCAAACGAATAAGAGTTCTATGAAGCAAATTCTGTGCCAGGGGGAAAAGCAGATGGTTCTCTCCAGATGACCAGTGGTTCTGCTGGTGGTTAAACTGGGGGACTGCCAAACGAGGTCCAGGCTGTCTTCCTCAGCTACAGTACCAGAGGGCAGTGGGGCAACTTTTGTGCATAGTGGTGGGCTTCTCAAGCATATTAATTAGTAGAAATGATGGAGACAAGTCTCTTCAAAATAGACCATTATTAACTGAAGTGCCAATAGTAATAACCTTCAGAAGGAGCATGCAGCAGCTGCTGAATTAGACTGATGGTTTGCTGTCAGCAGCCCTGCTGGAGCTGACCAGGAAGCTGACCCTTTGAGGAAGGTGATTCCTATCCATCCATTCATCCATCCATGCCTCCCTTCTCACCTCAGCTCCTCACCAGCTGTTTGGTTGTTCTCCCGACCTGCAGACCCCAGTGCACCCTCTGCCCAGTCACCAGCAAACTTCCATCTTACAGGAGTGTCCTGAGACTTCGCTAATTCCTCTGAAGTACTTTGAAACCCCTGGATGACAAGCAGGCTAAAATATTACTAGTCTCCGGGGAGCTTTCCCCTTCTACAAGGAACGTGGGTTTTTATTTAGTGAGCAGTGCTGCCTGAGAACTGTCCTGGCAGTGATTAGTTCTGAGGCAAAGAAGCAACATATTCACAAGGAGCTGCTGAATTTTAAATAGACTCCAGCTTATCATTGAAATACAGTGATGGAGCAAACAATCCTTGTTGCCCCACTGCAGCAAGCCTGGCCTAAGACTCAGCCTCCAGAAATTGCCATAAATCTTAGTGCAGAAGAAGCACACACAGAAATACCAGTGCAAAGTGAACGACTTCAAGAGCTCCCACCTCTTTTTCCCCAGGCAAAACCATACAGAGACAGGTAAGTGTCTAAGTCTGTAGGGATGTGCCTTTGCATCTCAAAGCTGGGCAGAGGGAGGTCTGGGTCAGTTCAGAAAAGCCAGTAAACAACATCACCATAATGCAGATTACAAAAATGTACCAGTTTTCTATCATTTCTTGTGTTGCCCATAGGAGTGAGTGTTTTCTGGTGTGTGAGCAGGGTGCAGAACTGAACCCTCTTCCTTTTTAAAAAATGCTTTAGAAGAACAGAAATATTTTCAGGGGTTCATGGGACTGATACCCTAATAGTGCCTCTGAGCACAGCACATGCTGCGCAGAAGCCAAGTAACCCTCCAGGAATTCTTCCTATTAAAATAATTGCTAGGGCAGAGGAATACTGCAAACAGCTGTGCTTCATCCCATAAACATATTCTCCCTCCCTTTGGAGCCTCAGCTTCCAACTTACGCCAGAGCCTGTCAGCTGCAGGAACAGTGGAACACGGTCCCTTTGCAGAAACAAAATTATTACCATTGAATAAACATGTTGTGCACAGATCTGAACTATCCAGCGAGAGCTGCACACGCAGCACAGGAAAGAGTGCCAGTGTTTCACACCCAAAGGAGCTGAAACCACAATGCATCTGCCTCACACAGGCTGGCAGTGGAGCTGCGTGTGCCAGCAGCCGAGCAACACCCTGGGATGGTTCAGCTCTGAGGCTACAAACCAGCTTGGGGCATCTGCTGGGGTGGACGAACCCCCCCTTTCTGTCCCCAGCCCTCACTGTCCCTCCGTGTTCCCTCCCTTCATGCTGCTTGCTGCAAGAGCAGACCCCGTTGTATTTGGAAAATATTGTTAATGGAGAGTTACAGTTCAAGGCGTTTGACTGGCACATCCAGCTAACTGGTAGCAAACACATATTGTAAAACTACTGTGCTGAGGCCACCTTCCTAATGAATGCAAAGTGGAGCAATCAATCAGAGCCCTGAGAGCAGTCAGCACTCAGCTCCCTGCATCTGCAAAGGCAAATTGAATGAACAATAACGAGTGTTATCTAATTAGTCCCCACAGCTGCAGTGTTACAACCCCATACAGGACATACCTTGTTGAATTTCATGGTATGTATAACAGAGTGTCTTAAATTCAGATGATTGAGCTTCACCATGTGCAGGCCCAGTACCAGGCAGACAGGGAGGTTCCTGGTGCTAAATGCATCACCCCAGCAGATGCCTCTGGCAAACCAATGCTGGGAGTTCCAGCAACAAGCAGCTGAGTGCAAGCCAGCCAGTGTGGGGGGTGGGTCCTGGGGGTCACAGCACCCCTAACACTCCTCAGAATAATACTAGTCTCCTGCTGTCATCATGCAGGTTTTCTTTCACATCATCCAGTAATCTTTGTGTCCCTCAGCATGATGCAATGCTAGAAAGCAAATGAATAATGAATTGGGGTTGGCAGCTGAAAACTCATCAATCATCATCATCATCATCATCATCATCATCATATTTCAGTCACTGGTGACTCAGTCCCATCCATGTCCACAGTGACTTGGTTACTGGACACTGTTGGAGTATCCCTCACCTTTAGGCTCCCAGTAACAATCCCATGGAAACAGGTATGTTCCAGCAGCCAGGTCAGCCTTCCTACACCAACAGTGATTTAAAACCTGAATATTGTGCCCCAGGCTCCTCCTACCTACCACCATCCAAGCACATGGAGGTACTCAGGCCCCACATCCATTGTCTGGCTTTCACTGTACCTGCACAGAGACTAGAAACCCGTTTCGCAGCAGTTTTGAACACAGAGGAGAACACCAGGTCCAGATTTATCCCCTAGATAATTCTATTCAAAACAATGTCAGCAATTTGGCTAAAGAAGCTTTTCAGGCAATTCTTGGACCTTCATCAACTTCACGTTTAACACTGTCTGTTCTTCCTGCAGAATCTGTGGTGAAGCTGCAGGAGATGGTGTTTAAATATTGATGTTTTAGCAGCTTATGGTTTTAATGCATTTTAAATTATGCACATTTTTATTGTACTCACAGGTTCATCATCAAATCAGTTTCTTCCAGCTGCACAGTAGGGGGTTCAGTAGCTCTGTATCGATTCCTTCCTCCATCTTTACATCCGTGTGACTGGATGCATCACAGTGCCTTGGCAAGGTAAACAAATCCACAGGCCTTTATTTGAGCACTGCTGGTTAGTAGCTGTAAATGTGTAATGAACAACTCAGTATCCTTGGAATTAGATCTTCTTAACAATCATTAATTTCCTCCCTTGCCATTTTAATAAACCTCTTGGTAGCAGGCCAGAGTCAATTATACTTGTGCTTGGAAAATTATAAAACACGTAGAAAAAAGTGTGTTGCCAGAAATGAGAGAAAATTTTACCTAAGACTGTGGCACATGTGGGACTCAACAGCTGGGAAGCCAGTGTTTTCTTTAGATCTGGTGAACGGGCTCTGCATCCTCCAGTGGGACTTCTGCAAAGTGCAGTGAGAAGTTGTATGTGCACCAAGTGCTACTATTGCATGGGCTCTTCCTATAAGAAAATCATTAATAAAAGATCCATCCATTCTTGTCCAGGCACTTCTCATGCCAGCTCACACAAGATGCATTTTTTGAATGAGGCTGTGAGTTTCTAGGATGCAACATGGGTTTTACAGCAGAGCTGCTGGCATTAGAGAGGAGAATGGTAATATAAACTGTAAAAATAACAGATGGAAGGCAGATATCATAAAATGGAAGCACAGGCAAATTATAAAACCATTCAAACTCTTAATGCAGATAAAACAAGGAAACAAAACACATCTGAAATCACAAAGACTGGGTTGTTTGTTAGTGGTGTTTGCAGCAGAGGCATTCAAGTTCAGAAGACCTGAAGGAAAAGCAGTGATGTGTGTTGCAGGCAGAACATCTGCTGTGACACCCTCATTTGCTGGTGAAAATAATTTTCAGCATAGAAGCTTAAAGCTGGTGCTTTTTCTCAGCCCACACTGTTAATGTTCAGCTTGTGCCAGTGCAATTACTTCATTATCATAATAAAATAACATCTAAATAAATTAAGAAATGCAAAAGGAAAGAGAGACCTCAAACACCTGGAGGGCAGCTGAGTCTGGAGGTGGGAACAGAATGCTGTGCTGGGTGATGGGCTCTGGGTGCATCCTGACCCCTGCCACAGGGATGGAGGAGGCTGGAGGCTGCCAGCACCATGGAGTTCCTGGTAAGATGATTTAAAAGATTCAAACAAAAGATGAGGCACACCAGAGCATCCAAAATCATCTAGGCAGTACCCGGCCTCCAGCAGAAACTGGACAAACACCAAATGATCCATACCTACAAATAAAGCTCCCAGTTTCTAGTAATTAGCAGATTAGAGACTTCCTGAGCCAGAAGTTGCATTGGGACCAAGGGGCTTAATAGCCACAGAAAGGTTTCTCCTCTGAATTAATTGAATCCTTTTTTGAACCCATTTATCCTTCTGGCCATCATGCATCTCAGAGTTTAATTACCCAGTGCCTGATAATTTAACTGTGTGCCCCTTGTACTGAGACATTCCTAGTCTCATCTTCTTCACACCATTTATCCAAAAGCTCACTCCAGGTTTCTCCAGCATCTGATGCCTATTAAGACCCAGCCACTGCAGACACTGGGCTGGGACTGTGCTCTCTATCAGAGCATAAAGAAGGGTGGAAGAAGACCTGAGTGTGTTCTCAAATCTCTATCCAGGTGGTAAACAAAGACCCTTAAGTGAATTTCTGTTTTTGAGTCTTGGTATTTTTAAACCAATCTTCTGGTTTTGGCAGGGGAGAGGAAGGGTTCACTGAAATGTTGTGTATTCAGAGCTAGGGAAGGCAAAGCACCACATGGGCTCTGCAGAGCTTTCCTGGTGAGAGACCACCCTGTGCTGGTGTGGGACTGCTGAGTTTTGGGGGAGAGGGGAAACAGCAGACAGCTTGGCACCTTGACGTATTTTTAGGTACCCTTGCATTGTAGAATTGACTCTTTGTTCGCAAAGATTGGCATTATTACTCTAAATTTCATAGTTCTTCCCAATGCAGAGCTCAGTTCAGAATCACAGCATTTGGAATATTGCTGAGAAGCATTTGGATCATTACAGCAGAGCTGGGTGTTATAGCTAGCCATTATGTTTTATTCTGCAATGGGTGCAATTAGAGATACAGCTTCGAAGTAAAATGTGGGAAAATATGACTGCTGGCAGGGCAAAAGGGAAGAGAGAAAGAAATATTGCCTAGAAGCTGATTCTGCATCAATGGGAACCAAAAAGTTCACGTCTGGTTCAGTTTTCAGTGACCTTGTTGTATGTACAGTTTTCTGTATTTTATGCTGAAAAATCCAAGCAAGAGAAGCCATTGGCCTCTCTGAAATGTGGGGTTTGTGTTGGATTTGTTTGTTCATTAGTGTTGGGTTTTTCTTTTGGTTGGCATTGTAATCCTTATCAGAAATCTATCGTTTTCTGTGGTTCTGAAAATGTTGCTGTGTATTTTACATTTAAATAGCTATGAGGCCTCCTTGAACTAAGTCTATTCCAGTTGGCTTTGCACACTGATGATTAAAGAACATGTTTAATTTTTTTTGTCTCATTCTGAGCAATGTGTAATTAGATTTACTTTTTTATTGCCTTTCATATCCATCATGATTTGTGTCAGCAGAATGGTTATACAGACAGCCAGCTTATTATCAGCTTTAAGTGAAGAAACAGAACACAAGAATGGCTGCTAAAAAAAGGAAAAGGTAATTAATGCTGGGTGCCAGAATATAAATGAAAGTTGACATTTTCACTTTGTAAATCCAAATTAACCCCCATATTCATGTTATCATGTGCAGGAGGGATGCTGCTCCTCTCCCCTGCTGCTGTTTGTCCCATCGTGTGCAGTGATGCCCGGCATTTATTCCACTGCTGGTGGAGCAGTGGGATGGGATGGGGACACGGGAATTGCTGCCAAGCTCCTACATCCAGATCCAAGCTGCTTACCCTGAGCTGTGGTGAGCCTATGGTGAAAGCTTTGCCCAATGGGGAACTTGAGTGATTACTTTTCCAGGGCACTTTGCTATCCACCTCCCCATTTCCACCCCCCCTCCCCCCATCTTAATTTTCTCACTCTAATGTGATATGTCTGCAAAGTAATTAGGCTTAGTTATTTGATGTATAAAGTGGGAGTGGGAGGGAGGGTCAGGGATGACAGATTTAAATGAATTGGGAATCTTTAAGTGAAGAGAGAAGAGGACTGGGGGGAGCCATGATAACTCTTAACAAATACTTAGAGGGACATAATAAAGAGGACAGGGACCAATTACTCTCATTAGTCACTGTGAGCTGAACGACAAGTAGTGCCTTATGTTGCAAAAGGGAAATGTAGATCACGATGGAGAAGTCTGAAGAACAACAGCACAAGCAGAGCTGCCGTGGGAGGGAGTTGCTCCTGCCTGGGTGTGACCGATGCCTGAAGCCCCTTTCCCAGGCTGAGGCTTGGCAGGTCACCCCTCTGGGCTCTGGGGGGGTCTCCTGATTTGGTTTAACCCACTCATATCCACAGAAAAAGGATCCCCTGGGCAGGAGGTTATTTTATCAATGGATATTTCTTATTCTCTTGTGTGTCTGGTGTTGAAGGCACAGCTCTTGTTACATCCATTCAACAGAAGGAGATGATAAAAACCAAAGGGGAAAGGCAGGAAAACATAATTTAAGAAATAAATGCAAAGTTATGATGCCTCTGTCTGCCTGAGAAAGAGAGATTTTTATGCAGTTTTTGGCATTTACAAATCCTTTGTGAAAAGGTCACTCTGTACTTGGAATCTTATTAATACAGAAGAATGGCCCAGAAAATGTCATGTCTTTTTACCATGGTATTTACACAGAAAGGAGCGACTCAGCACACCCCATCTCCCCAGCATTAACGAGCCCAGGGACATGGTCCAGCTGCAGGGATAAGTGGGTTTGGCAGCCCCCAGCCAGCCCTGTGAGGAGACAATCCCATCCCTGCCACAAAGACAAGGGCACAGCTAGAGGTGACGAGAATGCTGATGGCCAGGGTCTGGGGGACATCTCCAAACCCACCGAAGCAGCAGAGCCTGGCCCCTCGTGCTGGGTAATACACACACACAGGGACAAACATGTACACACTCTCTATATGTATGTATACGTAGTATAAATACACACAAACTGTATAAATACACACACACTCACCCTGACTCTCTCTGCATTTCTATGATATATATGTGTGTATGCACTATATAATACATTTTACACATTATATCTAGTATATATAACACTATAAACAATATACACAGGATATGTATCAGATACAATCACACAATACTTACTTAAATATGCACACAATATAGTGTATATATACTGTAAGTACGCAAACACACAAACTATTTATATCCTTACACTCTTTTTTCTGCCCCTGTACACATTACATACACTGCACTCTGGCCACAAGACCCGTCCAGCACTAGAGCTACTGAACTGAAGCACCCCTCTCAGCTAGCAAGAAAATAACTTTTGGTGGGGGAAAAAAAGCCTCATTTTTAGCAAACTTTGAATTACAACAGCATCAGCAGTGAAAAATCCTCACTACACAGCCCAGGGCCATACAGACAGCTTCAGGGACTGGGGAGCATCGCCTCCAGCACCAGAGAGGTTTGGGGGTCAGGTGGGGGTTTTGAGTGCCCTCTGAGGGGCACTGAGGGGCTGTGGTGGGGTCTGCCACAGTGAGCAGGCTCTGGCACCAAAAGGGGAGAAATGTAGGAGCAAATGGCTGCCCCCGAGCAGACCAAAGCAGCCGGCACTCGCAGCACCGCTCTGCTTCCCTTTGGCTGCACCACTTATGAAGTAAAACTCCCTCTTATTTTGTGTAGCCTAACTCATGTTTTTTAAACACTTGGGCCCATCAGTGCCAAGGAGCAAATATGATGAGAAAGGCATAGATTCCTCTGCCAATTTAGCTTCCTCTATTTTAAATTATTGCCCCGGATGACCTTTTACCCAAGTAGAAGTGTAGGGCTCCTTTAGAAACAATATCTTGCTAATTGTACTAGAGTCATTTTGCTGCAAAAAGCATCTTATTTCATAATGATGTGAATGGTGAGGTATAATGAATGCCTGCCTGGGGAAATTAAAGTAATCAATTGCCAAGGCCAACACATTTTAGAATGAGTATGGGGAAAACAGTGTAGATAAGGGCTTTTAAGCCTCAGGGTGGAAAATACAGACATAATTCTTTGACCAGCTTTAAAACATGAACAAATGTAATTTCCTCATCAGCTAAATAAAAAAGAAAAAAACAGGCTCTGTGGAGCAGGGACTTTACCCTCTCACCTCCCACAGCCATCCCTGCCAGGACCTTGGGGTCCCAAGCTGAGGGGCTGCCTTCCTCTGACCCTGGCCAGCCCTGCTCCCCCCTCCAAGCCCCCACTAATTTCACATTCCCCTCACATCCCCTGTTCTTTCTTTCACAAAGCCACTTTGTCTTTTACTCCTGGTGACAGGTCACCACAACCTGAGCACCAGGCTGAAGCAGTGATTTAGTACTCCTGGACCTGTGCAGCTCTATAAAAAGAGACATTTCTGCTTTTTTTTGTCTCACACTGACAATTACAGATAGTTGACCATTTTTTTTACAAGCTTCAGCTTGCAGTGTTCTCATTCCTGACAGCTCCACAAGTTAACAAATTGCAGGTGGGCTCCATGTCTGCAGAGGAAGCTCTTTTCCTTTGCCCAGCACGGCCTTGGTTGTAGAGCCCTGCAAACGGGGAAAAATCCCTCCAGCTGCCTGCCTTCTTCTCAGCTGCAGGGATATACCTGCTCCTCAGCTCTGCTCTAAGGAATTTGTGGTCAGGGGCTTTTGGTTGCTGCACTCAGAAAACTTTGCTCACATCCCTTGATCAAGAAGCTGAGAGGCAGATTCAGGTTTGCCTCATCATAACTGTGACACAGTTTTATGAAGGAGGTTTGGGAAGGGCAAAGGACAGATTGCTGTATAAAAAAATCACCCCAAACTTAATCAAGACTACATTAAATTATTGGATTTTGGTATCTGGCCATCCAAGTCCTGAGACTGCACATGTTCTTTCTAACGCTCTAAACTTAGTTTTGAGCTAGTTTAAATCCATTTAAAATTCATTACAGGACGACCCACTGGACAAAGTTTAGATGGCTCAAGATGTAATATTATTTTTCTAGGTCTTGGTTGTCTGCTTGTAGCCAACTTTGTCAAACAGCAGTAACCTCAAGGAGCCCCACGGTGAGGGCAGCCCCAGAACAGCCAGCATGTCCCTCTATGCTTCACATCAACAGAAACTGTTACATAGAACTTTTTTCACTTTCAGCTTTTTCACAGAAACTATTCATGCATTCAAATCAAACTGACACCTGGGCTCTGCATTTCTTCTTCTCAGTGATGTTTGCTCCTGAGAAGCTGATCCTGGTTGTCTCTGGGGTGAGACCCAGTGCCACCGGATCCCCCTTGCTCCAGGCCAGGAGCTCATCCCTTCACCCCCAGCAAACAAGGGGTTTCTGGCTGTTTGGTTTTGCAAAACACCCTGCAAAGCCCCTTCCCAGCTCCCTCACTGCTCCAGGAGCCAGACTCTGCAGCCACCATGCCCCCTCCCCTCCACAGCCCAGTTCAGCTCTCAGAGCATCCCACACCTCCTGTGCAGGAGCTTGCTTTTCAGTTACCTTAGTGGTGGTGACTCATTTTACCTTTAATATGTTTTGACAGGACCAAGGTATTTATTTTAGTAAAGTAGCAAAAACAGTTTTGAGCATGTTAGCAACCTCTGCAGTTCTTGCCAAGCAAGTGCCTCTTAATGCAGTGGCTGGGGTTGATCTGACTTAGCTCTGAGCATACACAATCAATCAGGATCAAACATTACACCATATACAATTTCCTCATTTTTAATAACTTGCACAATGAAATATTTTGCCAGCTCTGACACATCACAGGCTCACACTGAAAGGCGCCGCCTTGTTTAGCTTTCTCTGATCTATTACAACATTTCCATTTTACTCCACTGGTCCAGGCTTTAAGAGCCCCATTTGATTCCTTAAGCAGGTACATTTTCTTTCCACCAGAGCTTTACAGCCTACATACTACATTACCTCCCAAATCTGTTTTTAATTGATGTTGGTTTTGTAATGCAGCTGCATGTGCACTATTTGATGAATGTGAATCATAGTAAATGTCCTTAAGCCAGCTCCTTAAAAGTAGAGAGCAAGTTTTATAAATGTGCTTCATAAACAGCAATAATTTCTAATTTCATAGAACAACAAGAACAAATCACCAGCTTCTTTCAGAGATAGATTAGTTTCCTGTAGACAATACATTGATCCAGATGTATTTCCATCTATTTTCAAGACTTTCGAAGAACAGCTATTACCATTCAATTACTGTGCTTCATTAAACAACTTAAAACTATATATCACATGCTTGGAGTGCAAAAAAAAAAATAATTTCAGCAACCTTGTTTCTGACATGTAATGTAGAGTTTGTTCAGAGCAATCCAGCAGAGCCAGCGTGCAGACACGCATCATCCCCACATCCCTGCACTGCTGGGGAACTCCAAGGGAGGACTGCCAGGCTCCTGCAGAGCTCAGGGTGACACTGGGGTTTACTGCAAAACACCAGGCTTTGTGTAAACATCATTGTCCATGGCTCCTCCACTCCTCAGGAGAAGGCTCCGCTGAGTGATGAGGACCTGCTGCCACCCCCTGCAATGCTCAGTTTTCAAAGGAAAATTGAGAGCAGAACACATAACCCCACGACTTCCAAATCTGGCTTGGGAAGGTACCCCACATCTCTGCTCAGGAATTTCTCCTATTTGTATAGTCCTTCACAAGTGCTACAAGTGATGAGCAAGGACAGCTCATGTAGATGCATCTGCACACATACACAACACACACACACACACACACACACACTCTCTCTCTTTACATCTGAACACTACGCCAAAGTAATTATGTTCATCTTTGATTAATTTCTGTCTCTTTTCTCATTATGGCTCATTTCTCATTTCAAAGGTGTCCTTCAGCCAGGACACTGGCAAAGGGCTGAAAAGGGAAAAGCACCAGGAATAATCTACAGGCAGAGCCTGGGAACGCCTTTTAGACTCTGGCTCAACACTCCCATCCCCACATCCCCTCTTCCCACCAGGGTTTCTGCTTTAGCCCTTCCCCAGAACTGATGCACCACATCCCAGGGGACAGAGATTCCCTCCTACATCCTAGTAAGCAAACAACAGAGTGAATGCAAATGTCTTTGAGAGTAACCCTGGAGGCCTTTGCCAGCTACATGGAGCCACATGATTCATAAGTGTAAACATCCACTTGCAATTTATCCCATTTCTCCTGCCTCCCCCCAGTGCTCAGTGCCATGTCTTGGTGTGACTCGTATCTGGAGGTAAAGGAGTCTTTTATCACCCCCTGATGTGGCAGAAAAAGCACTTCACAGCCAGGGCTCCTCAATTCTAGCTCATGTGGCAAATAAGAACCATTTTATATAAAATTATATGACTCAGGCTAGTTAACTATCAAAGGAAAAAGGCAGAACAATGCCCACCAATCCCCAAGGCTGCAGAGAGGCTGCCAGCCAGGCTGCTCTCAGCAGCACTCACCAGCTTCTCATTAAAGACAACTCCCAGTGCTTTTGCTGAAATGGAGCCAGGAACACAAATGCAATAGCATTTAGTCAAAGCTGTGTGAGCAAACAGGTTGGATCCCGTTCCAAAGGCTGCAGAACCCTGGCTTTCTGACTAAACTGTGTGCCCACAGGGAACTCAATGTGGAATTGGCTTGTGACACATTTCTTTTTTCCCTCAATACGTATTTTTACAATATATAAAATAAGCCTACACCAACAGGAGACCCTCCAAGAGGACTGGTTGAAAAGAACATCCTTCTTTTTTTCTGTTCAAAATCTGTTCTGTGTCTTTTTGGTCAAAAAGACGTTTTGCAATTAAAATTTCCATTAGAAACAAAGCATTCTCTACAGGCTTACACATGGTGAGAGAAAAAACAAAAACCAAAACTGACATCATAGGGTGGCATAGGTGGTTGCTCAGAAAATGAGCACTTGCCTTTAAGCAGGTAGGAAGCCTGAGCGAGTGATGGTACAACAGGGAAACAGTATGTTCTTTGCCTACTAAAAAATTAAACATGAAATTCACCAAGTGATATATTTTGTCCCCTGAGAGATTAATTTCAGATACACAGAGACAGAAAAATACTCATCTTTCATTATCATGCCAGCTTTTACACAGCTGGGGAACACTACTACCCTCAAATGAGCAGACTAGAAGAAAACAATGTTCCACTTCCTCTTCCCCCGGAAACACTATATTTCCCTTTTCCCATATAAATGTCCCATTTAAATTAAATTTCCTCTTTATTACCACCCTTCTTTTAAAGAAATATATTTTTCTGGTGTGTCTTTTCTTGTCATTAACCTTTTTCTCTCCCTAAATTTCTATTTTTCATTTTCTCCTATTGTCAACAGCAGCAACACATAATTATGTACATGTGCTGGGGGGAAAGAAGGGTGAGGAAAGGAGAAGAAAGTAGAGAAAAGAATAGGAAGAGAGAAAAGGTAGGAAAAATAACCCGATACAGAACAATTGCTGGGTTGACAGGTGACTTGCATGAAAAGAAAGTTTTCCTATTTTGCTCTGTTCTCCCCAGTAAGAGCAAGTTCCATCCCCTGCTGCTCACTGAACCCACATTTTCCATGGTAGAAACAAGCCATTTCTGGTGTCTCAGCCCCTCCCAAGCTCCTTTTACTGCTTTTCCCATGCTTAGAGGGGATAATCCCATTGCTGTTGGTGGGTCTCTGCGTGCCCCTGAGGCTCAGCAGTGTCACACTGTAGGAGGACACTGTGGAGAGAGACTGATTCATGTGCTGGGCACATTTTAATGCTTGCATTTGCATTTACAATCCCATGAAAAATTTATGGCTGTTAAACTTATCCTGTATGTCATAATTAAACACAAACAATAATTTCCAAATAACTGTTTACCATATTGCATATTCAGTTGTGCCATTAATCTCAATGACTCCTTCTCCTTGTAAATAAATACAGGAGGCCATGGGCTCTGCCACGGCGCTCCCGGCTGCAGCCCGGGGAAGATGGAGAGCTGAGCTGACAGTCCAGGGGAGAGCAGTTACCTGCTTCATAAACGGTTTGGAAACCCTGTCATTTCCAAACAGATGCCTCCTGCTCTGCTAACTGCTTGTTCTGAGGAAAGCCTCCGGGAAAGATTTACAGGACAAGTGCTGCTCCAACATTCATCTCCGTAATGAGAAGGAGGAAGGGACTGTGCCAAAGGAGCTGACAGCCCAGGAGGATGCACACCAACCCCAGGGGCTGTACAGGAGCCCCAGAGATGCCACCAGCCAGGGCTCCATGGAAGGAGCTGCCCTGTGTGGGCAGCCCTACAGCGAGCAGGGCTGCAGGGCTTGGGGACTGGCACCAGCCTGAGGGACATGCTGTGCAAAGTGGGGGTACCACTGGTGCAAACTGGGAATGCTGCTCATGCTAACTGGGGTAACATGGTACAAACCAGAGACGCTGCTGGGGCAAACCAGGGGTGCTGCCAGGAGCCAGTCCATGCTGAGGCTGTGGTACTGTAAGAAGCTCATCGTTAGGATTCAGCAGCATCATGTTTCCTTTCAGGCATAAAAAAATGAAATAGTGATTTGCTGATGGGTGCTGATTGGTAGATGGCTCCACATGAAACAGCACTTGTCCGAAGAACAAGGTGAATAAAAGAGTTAATGGAGTTCAGCGATGCAATACAAATAAGGGTGTCCCTCTGCATTACCAGCAACACCAAGATCACTCCAGATCCTTGTGCTCTTGAACGCTCCACAGGGAAGCTCTTTGTAAGCTGAATGTCTCACCTAATGTCCTCTCCCAAACATCACATTAATCACCCTTTAAGAACGCAGGGTCTCAGGGGATGGGGATGTGCTGGGTGTGAGGCAGACATCGCTCCTGATTTCAGCTCTTTGCCTGCTGGCTCTCTGGCAGCCCACGCATTTTCCTCATAGCTGAAGCTATGGCAGTAGCACCCCTGTGTCCGTGGAGATGTCATCCAGGTGGGTAGTAACTGGAGACCAGTATCACCCCTGCCCTTTGCCTATGTTAATTTTTGAGCTGGCACCAGAAGTTCCACATTCACCACTATTCCTTTTCGGGGTGTCTACCCAACCTTTGCTGCATACACATTTTCACAGGTCAAAAGCAAAGCGTTAAAAATCACCAAAAAGATTTGTACTGTGAAAATTTTCAACTCTACAGTAAATGCAATGAGGGGAAAAAAATCCAACCAAAAAAAAAAACCCCCAAACAAACAAAACAACAACAAAAAACCCCCACAGAAACAAAAACCCAAAACAACAACCAAAACCAGCAAAACCTCATAGTTTGAAACAGAAGTTTCAGTCAGGGACCTGCCTGTTGAACAACGTCCTAAAAAATGACCTCTGGAAGGCAGCATCCCCCGAAGCACTGGGACATACCCAACAGCACACCACGGCCAGGATGAACCACTGTCTGGGGCCAGCAGCAAGCACCACCAGGGATTTTAACTGCCCCCAGACCAGACTGCCTGTCTCAGCTTTATCCTGGGATCCTGGGCAGAGGGAAAAGCTGATGGGAAGACAAATGCTCCGTAAAGGCAGGGGAACCTACTATCCAGATCACATGCATGACAAGTGCTCTCACTGGGGGCTCAAAATTGTGTCAAACACGCACAACTTATTGTCTCCTTCCCTGTCCTTCTGTCCCCAAGTTGTTTTCATTATCTGGAAATCCCCTGGTGAAGTGTTAGCATCTTAATTAACCCTTGTAAGTAGAACCAAATTAGGAAGCGAGCAGACAACACAGGCAAAGAAAACAGATTCATCTTCCATGTATCAGTTTCTATTAGCTTAGGAGATAGGTCTCTATTACACCCACTGCTCATCCTGGTCAGAGTGCATTCAACAAATTGAAACTGAAATGTGTCTGCTGATGAGACAGATGCTGTTATTAGATTTAACTATCAATCACCAGCTGAGTGAAGTGTAATGCAATTCATTAGGTCTTAGTCCAATAGACACTGCAGCTGAATCCTGCAAGCAAACCGGGAGCAAAGCTCTTGGCAGTATCCTTTGGTTTACAAACACCTTCTGGGGAGCATAGGTCATACTGGCATTGTCCTGCATCCCTCCTGCCCTGCTCCACCACACATTTGTGCAAAAACTGACCTGCCTGGTAGAGTTTTTATTGAAGGAACTTTCCTCACAAAGACCAAACTTGTCCCTCCAGCTAGGTGGCCCAGCAGAGCCATTCCTAACACACTGAGGGTTTAATAAATGCACAAGGCTCTCGGGTTTCTTCCACATTTTTTTTTCTTTTTTAATTCAGCTCTCTCATCACTGAGCTAATGCACTAATGGACACTTACCATTACCTAACTTCCGACCTAATGGGCACAGCAAATAACTAAAAGGCTCATAAAATCAAATTTACTGAGCATCATTCCTTTTTCTGTCCATTAACTGAAACTATTTATTAGGTTACACAGATCTAGGGTATGGAGTTATACACATCTTGCATTAATGCTGTTACATAGACACATCAGGATCCCAGAAGCTCTGGGAGGGCTGCTCTGGTGCACCCACCAGCCCATGGCAAATTCCTTCCACCAAAGCAATCACTTCCATGAAGTTCATTTGCCTTTGCACATCTATTTTAGATGTTTAGCCCTGAGAGGGCCTGGAGAACATCCACTGGCACATCCCCGGGCCATACAGCATCCCAGAGGCTCTCCAGAAAAGTGTGGGCACAAGGGAAAGAAGCAAAAAACCATAAAAATGATGGCTATGGGAAGGATGCAGGAAAGTTCAGGACCAGCGAGCCCTGATATAGAAGATTTGTTACATGAAATACCCAGATGGTGCTGGAGGGCAGCACTGGCTCCTGACAGCATCTCCTGGAGCAGGAGCTGTGCCCTGAGCTGCCCCACCAGTGGGTGGGTCTGTCTTCATCCCAGCAAAGCATGGGGGAGCTCCAGCCACCCCACAGCTGCAATATTCCTGGGAACAGAATAGTGCTGTTAACCTTACTGACAGCCTCTTGTTTACAAATACCCAGAACAGAGACAGATTAGATGAACTTTGAAAACTTTAATATATCTATTTTAAGAGATCTTGCTTGCTAAGCTATTTTTTTTTCTTTTCTAAACTCCCAGGACCCTAGTAAAGCCAGTCAATACACCATTAAAATCATTTGGGAACAGTAAAGCTGTGAAAAACAGCACTTGCACTGTGGATTTATAAAACCACTTGAACTACAGTAAGCCTTGAAGATAACTTTGAAATATATTTTGATTTCTTAATAATTTCTTGAGAATCATTAAATAAAATGAAAACTCTGCACCCTGGACAGACATGGGCTGGGAAAGCACTGCGAGAAGGAAAAAAAAAAAATACTGTCAGTATTTAAAAAGGTCCAAAAGCACTAGTGCCGACAGCAGGACTGAGGCAGCCTGAGCTCTTGCATTCTGTTTTGTAATGTAGCAATCCTAGGTCTGCCACTTGTACCAGGAACAAATGCCAGCTCAGACTATGAAACTGAAGTATATGCAGCAGGGTAAATCCTTGCCCACTGTTGAATTGCCATGAATTTACACCATTTGGCTATCCTGCATAACCTCCCTTATTTATGCCCTAGGGACCAAACTGTCACCAGGCCTGGTCTCACGTGGGGACCGTGGCTGCTGTCCCCTGTCCCTGCTCAGTGGGGTCTGGGTGATGCCCAAGCCCTGGCACCAGTCAGGCTGCACCCAGCCCCTGACAGCTGCCTAAATCTTCCTGTGGATGCTTCAGTTCGTTACTGGGGTTAATGACAGTTAAGTGAGTAGTTAGAAGTACAATGCTAGTAGATTCTCAGTTAATTTAGCAGATTATGTCAGATGCAGAGTCACAGGCTATTTAACATTCTCCTTCATTAACCTCGGTTATGACGAATTGTACTGCTGCACTTCACATCCCATTCATCAGTCCCCCACCACTCACAGCCATGCCACCTTCTCTGTTCCCTGGTGTGGCAGAAGAAAATTTCAGTTGTTTCTATAGGGTTCCAGTGGAGCCTGAAGCAGGAAGGGAGCAGGGCTGAGCCCCAGTAATGAGGGGGGGATGCCAGGCAAGGGGCCCTTGGAGCTGGGTGCTGGTGTGCAGGTGAAAAAAAAAATTGCTGTCCCAAATCCTGAGGTTCTCTGAGATTTTGTGTCTAATGATGATTGTCAGAGCTGGATGAGTACCTAGAGTTCTACTTAACATCTTGTCTCCTTCTGAGATGCTGAATTTCCCTTCTAGGAGGATTGGGCTCCCGTCCCTCTGAAAGGCAGCACATGCTCCCCAAGCTAGACAGCATCCTGGCTGCTGTGAAACAGTGTGGTATGGGAAGGTAGCCCACCCAGATCAAGGCAAATCAGCCCTTATTACTTATTTATGGGAGTTAATTTCACGTGCTGGCATTTCACACACCATATGGAGCAGAGGCTGTGGGAGCCAAGCTCCTAGGCCCTTCTTCTCTTTTTAAATATTTCTGAACGTGACTGAAGCAAAGTTAATCACAATGCTTCTTGTACCACTTCTTGAAACAGTCCGCTAAAGCCTAAATTCTACTCCCTCCGTGTGCTGGTTTGTGCCTCAGGACCCTGGCACAGATCCCAGCCTGCCTGACATGGGCTCCCCACAATGGGCAGCTCTGTAAGGAGCAATTTGGGTGTGTACAGCTACACCTTTTCACCAGGTAGCACTTCCTCATCTGATAGGAACCGATTGAACAGTCTGAAGAAGTTTGCCATCCCAGGCCATGAGTTGCAGACCAGGCAGCTTAGGTACCCTCTGACTTGTCCTGTACAGCCACTCTCCTCAGCAGTATTTTCTGTCAAATTTGGAGTGTCTGTCCCTCTCGGAGCTTTTGTAAGGGTTTCAAGACCTAGATTTCACCAGAACCTCCTCTTGGAACCAAAACTATAGCTGTGCCCCTCAGCAGAGCAGCATTGCTCAGCCTCCAAGCAGATGATCCCTTACACATACACATATAAAAACCTATAGATATTTTCAGTATTTCTCCTTTTCAGCTGAGGGATGCCTCCAAAAATAGTGCTGAAATAAATTCACAGCAAGTTGTGCACTTCAGGCATTCACCGTATAAGACTGACATTTATGATAGTAAAAATGGAAGGACACTGAACAGTAACGATAGCGGTAACATTTCACCAGGGACAAAAAAAATTTATGTAAGTAATGAAAGCAGAAATGGAGAAATGGCAAGAAGGGATGTGAGAGCGGGGAGCAAAAGGCCTGCAGGTGGGCTCAGGGCAGTGATTCTGCTGGAGGGGACAAGAACAGAACACAGGACCTCCTGGACACCATGGACCAGGAGGGATGTCCGAGCCAAGGCCACAATAACCACAGCTCTTGGATCCCCCTTGGTGTCCTGCTCCATCAGAGACCAATTCCCTTCATTTTCCCCCAACTCTAAAAAAATCTATTTCTTTGGGAGATCCACAACTAGTAATCCCACTAACAAATGTTTGTTTTCTCCATTCTGAACACCCTTTATTTATCTGCAAAGTGCTCTGAACATTGCAACACGAGCAGTTCTCATTACAGTGGTAAATTAAATTTAGTAGGAGATCACAAAGTAGAATAAACTTTCAATTGAAATAAAACACTGTTACTGGGAAAGAAAACTGGAGGGAGCTCCTAGCTTCTTGCATTAAAAATGCCTGAGATCTAATTTCACTGTGACATCTCCTTGGAATTACACTGCTAATTGATCAATTTCTCTGTCTGTTATTTAAACTTCCAATAAAAGTGATTAATTGGAAGGTGTAATCCTCCTGGCAAAAAAATATTCCCATTGTTCGCGTCAGGTATGGAATAGCAATGGCTTTCTAACAGCTTGCATTCAGCTTGTGAACACAAAGTTAATCATAAAAGTGTAGTGATTCTTTAATTGCTTGAAGGAAATTTCTTGTGTTGCCATTTCTCCCTCCTGCTCTCCCTGCCCACACTCTCCACTAAACGCTGGTGCAGAGCTTTAAAACCATCCAGGTATCATTCTCAGGAGATTTGCTTTATTCATGGTGCAACAAAACCCTTGCTCAGACGTGCCCTCCCAGAGGGATGGAAGCATCCCCAGGATGGCTCCTGCCATTGGGGGGTTTCTCATGCACTATAAAGTGCAGAAGCACAAGATGGGAAGCACTGCCTTGTGCAGAAAAAATAAGCAGGCCTTTTACCCCTCTCCCTGCCCTCCATCAATGATGGGCCAGAAGTTTTGGCAGCTGTAACCAGATGGGTTTTGCCCTCTTTGGGCCCTCTCCCACCCACCCAGGAGCAGCTCTCACCCCACTCTGGCAGCAAACCACCAAGGAGAGAGCAATGGATCTGTATTAAACATAATATTCACAAAGGAGGAAATCATGCAGTATTTTTCTGATTTCCACTTTTTAGCAAATTTACTATCTGCCAACTATGACACAATGAAGAACAAAGAGGGCACTAACAAGGAGGAGGAAGTTAGGAAGCAACATCTAGTTGGTATTCCTTGAGTGGTACTGTTTGTTATGCTGAGCTAAATTAACTCCCATTAATTCATTGTGAAAACAAGCCTTAGAGAGTAAGGAACTTACAGTTTCTTCTCTTGAATTAATGTTGCATGGTACCACTTTATTTTAAGAATAATTAATAATAACTCAATAGTGGAAAAAATGCCTTTCAATAAATCTGAAGTACACCAAGGGCAATGGCTGCTGCTCTACCTGCTGTGATTCCTATTTAAAACACAGCTGAATACCTTCATAGCTGTGATTCATCCCCTCATTCCCCTGGCCTGAACTGTGTTTATTGCAAAACACTTTTAGGGGAGGAGACGTGAAAATTCAGTATCATAAATATAGGAACAAAAGGGTCAAATCCAGACAATTTGTTCATGCCAGCAAAGTGATTCTGGGAGGGGCGGCAGGTGAGGTGCACCATGACAGGGAGCAGGGAGACCTGGAGCCAGCCCATGAGACCCCACGACAGCTGGAGGGGTCAGCCCTGCCCCAACACCAGGGGCTCCTCACATCAGGCAAACACCCCAAGTCTTCTTCCCCACTGGAACAGCTGTTTCTAACTGTGGTTTTTCTGATACCACTTAAAACTTAATCATCTCAGTGACTCATGCAGGAAGACACTTATCTTGATGGCTGCTGAATTAAAAAAACGGGGACACAAACACAATAATAAAAGTTGCTCTATTTTTCTCATCCCAGCATCTCCCAACCAAATTCCCTGTGTCTGGGGCCATGCTCTGAGCACACCAGCCCAGCAGCTCCCAGGGGACTCCCCACCACTACCTGTCCCACAAAGCAGATGCTTTGCTGCCCCCATGCCAGCAGCACTTAAACCCAAGCAACAGCAAGAGAGATGTGCTCTGCAGGTCAGGTAATGGGTCCCTGGAGGTCCTCTGACAGGACACAGCTCACCCCCAGGCTCAGCTCAGAGCCCTCACCAGCTCCCGGTAGGACCCACCCAAGCTGGGACACACAACCCCTTCTCAACCAGCTGAGCCTAAGCTCCAGGAGGGGCTGTGCAAAAATCTCCATAAATGATTTATAGATGGGAGAGGCGCAGGCTGTCCTCATTAAAGCATCAGTATGGCTGGAAATGAAAAGATTCATATCTGCTGCAGGAGGCTTTCAGGGATCAATATGTTCCAACATATGTTTTAATACTTCCTAGGTTCTCCAATGTGCCTCATGAGATTTCTTTATTATCTTTTTCTGCTCCCTCCCCAAGGTTATGAAGCCAACTGTTTTTGTATGTGCTCAGAAGCAGCAACCTGCTTTTCATGATCAACTTCTCCCATGACAGGGGAAACCATGAAGCTGTGTGTCTCATTCAAACAGCCCATGATCAGCTTATGCTGTGCACAGAGCCTTGGCTGTTCCTGCTTCATGCTGCTGTATTTAAGTGCTAAACACACATTTGGGCAGATTATTTTCCCGGGAAAGGGCTAACCACAACTTTTGCTTGCCACAGCTTTCGTTATACTTTCCCCCCCTTGCTGTCTTGTCAGCAGCATGACAGACAGCAAGAAAGGAAGCCTTTGTAAATGCAGCACCCCGCTCAGGACACTCCAGACTATCCCACTACTGCAATGGTAATGCTATTTATTTGTGTTCATACTACCAAGTAACTGCTTTCAGTCTGCATAGCAAGTGATAACTGAAGCTGATGTGATATATAATTATCAAATAATTATAAATTTTTTTTTTTAGGCCTTACTGCCTGAGAGACCATTCAAAAATAATTAAAAGATGGAACCTTTTATATGGTTTATGATGCTTTGATCAAGGTTTTTTAATTAACCTATCTTGCTTTAAGCTACTGCAAGTTCATTTCACCCTCGTCGACAGTATCATAATGGAACTGACGGTAGCACAGTGGAGAACATAAGCAATGCAGACATGGTGGCTCCTTAACCCCTCAGCCACCAGGCAACAAGATACCAGGACATGGGGCTGCTGAGCTGGGCAGGCAGAGGGGAGAAAGGCCCAAGTGTCACCCAGCGTGAGCTTTGCTGCCTCCAGACTGCACAGCAACCTGCACCAAAACCAGCCCAGTGCAGGGCTGGCAGTAGTGGGGAAAGGGGAAGATACATGACCACAACCTAGGATGGTCCCACCAGGAGCAGCTGAAGGCACATCAGATAGGACCGAGGAGGAGGAACGACTGAAAACAGCTCTGTTTTCCAGTGTCCTGCTGCCACTACCAAGTTTCCACCAGAACAAAGTTCTGTTCAAACAGCTCAGTGCCAGAGTATTTCCATCAACCCCCCTGTGCTGGGCTCTGCCACCTTCAGTTTGTTTCTGACCAAGTCTTTCCCAGGGGACAGGAGGTGTGACTGGCCCACTATTCATTTTCCCCAGTGTAACGGCTGTGACAATTAGGTACTAACCAGTAGAAGGAGCAACACTATCTCTTGGTGCCTCCTTTCAAGGTCAGAATAGCTAATGAACTTGATATTGAACAGGAGCCTAACCCAAATTTTGGTCAGTCAAGAGATTTACAGTCTGCTGCGCCAACAGCTTTCTGAGAGGCTTTTAAATAGGCTGTCCTAATAAAGCCTACAGAGAGAGCAATCATGTTTGGGAAATGCTGAATCATTACTGTTTTCAGCTAAATGGCAAGAGTGCAGCCTATTTAGGCTGGAGAAATCCATTCTTAGCTATTTCTCAAAACAAGTGTTTTTAAACCAAATTTACAATTCCACTCAATGCCATTAGTATAAGGGCCAGCTAATGAAGCTCAAGTGTTATGAATGAACATTTCTCCTACCTCTGGAGTTTAACAGCAGTGATGGCAGCAAATAGGCCACTCTTAGAGCTGTCACAGTCCTGTGTGACCCTTGGCAATGCTCAGGACCTCATCCAAGGGGGATGCTGAAGAAGCTGAAAGTCCCACAGCAAACAAACACTGGCACTCAGAAAGCATCTCATCTTTTTGTTGAGGGGTGGGAGGACAAAGACTGGAAAAAAGCAAAGGATACAGGGGAAGAAAAAAATAAGTCACTTATATGAGGTACTTTCCTTAAGGACTTGAATACCTGTGGAAAATGTGAGAATGAAATAAGAAAAAGATTTATTGAGTCTCAAAGCCTCCAGTTAAAATTAAATGTGGTGAGAAAAGTGGCTTTCCACATTTAATTGTCTTTTCCACAGTAACTATGTGTCAGTCTCTCCTAAAAGCCTATTAATTTTGTAATTTACTGCTAGCAAGAGCTGGGAGACAGACAGAACCACCACTGCTTTTTTTCCCTAATTCACTGACTAACTGTCATCAGGCATCAATGTTAGGGGTCCGTTTTCCTTCAAGGCTCCAAATACTAAAAATTAAAAACTTTTTGCAGTCTTTTTAATAAAAAAGTGCTGGCAGATCAGTTAATAGAATGTATTCTATGACATTGTATGTTAAAATTTTAAATATGGCTAAAAATAACCTGACATGGCAGAAGAGCTATAGGGAAAACAGTTTTCCAAGCACAAGAAGGGATCAGCTCATTTGACTCCTGCAGCTAGATACAATTCATTTGCTTAGCCATTAATTTTGGAGCTTATTCTGAAACTAGCTAGAGCTGGTAGTAGAGTTACTAATGAAGAGATGGGCTGGTATTTCTTGACATTTGAGGTTCCATCAGAAGTTAACTGCCAAAACTCAAAACCCCATTACCTCCAAGTCAGCAGCAGAACAACGTTAATGTTTGAGTCTTTTCAGATCCATAGGAAAGATGCCCAAATAAAAGCCAGGCACCCACTGGCAGCTCAGTCAACTTCTGAATCACCAGTTATTTGCACATAAATTACCTGGGTGACCCTGGGTTGCTTCTGTGCCTGAAACAGCATCAGCAGCAGACCCGGGAGTCAGCTTTGCAGAGCAGGCAGGAGCTCATGTGCACGAGGGATGCAAGGGGTCTTCCCCAGCCCAACCCTCCACTCCTGCTCCTCTGGTGTTATTGCAAGTATATCAGGATGCAATTCCCCTACGTTTTTCCCACAATTTAGGCAGAAGCCTATAGGAACATTTTTCATTATCTCGCCAGCTGTTCCAATTTCTCAGGCCAGCTGGAAACTATGGTAGGTTTTTTTAATGTGGCAATGTCTGTGATTTAGACAAATCATTTGCTTATTTTAATGTATTTCAGACAGTGCTTGTAGCTCAAGCAAACTTCCTCATAATTGAACTGAAATTTCCCCAGGTCAACTGTTGCAAAGTTGCTCCCCAGCAGGCACTGTTGGGACCTCTGCCTAGAGTAGGGGATACAGCCCTGGAGATGGTAGGGCACCCATGGTGGCCTTCACCACCCAGCTTGTGTCTCTGACATCTCACCCTCTAATGCCACGTGTGCCAACAAAGTCTCAAAGCTGCCCAGGAACTTATTCCCCAGCAATTACACCAGAAGAGGAGGGCAAGGCAAAATTTAAAACAACAGCCTTTAGATTCAAGGTTTCAGAGTTCAAGACTGATGTTTCTGCATATTCTTTGTTACCCACTTTAAAACCACCAGTTACCTTTCTCCTGAAGAAAATAAAGACCTGAATTTCACACCAGACCCAATGACTGATGTGACAGGGTGAAGGACGTACCAAGAGCTGTCACATCTCCAGGTGAATTAAGTGTTTAAAGAAACATTTTCTCTCTGGCACAGCTTAAACTAAGTACTGTATCTAATTTCCTCTGGAGAAATGTGCTGGAAAAATCAGTAAGATAAGTCTGTCATCATAAATAGTAATAAATGACTACTCTGGCAGAGTTGCTTATTTAGCAAAGTTATTTGAATATTAATGGCTTTTACAGGTACGCCTACATGGTAAAAATCCACAACTGTAATATCTCAAAACTATTTACAGTCTTGATTCCACAGTCTTGCTCTCAAGGCAGAATCTGGATGAGGTTACTAGAGATGACTATATCTGGAGCAATGATAACCTTCCCTGTGACATTAGAGCCTTCCATTAGAGCACAGTGACAATGCTGGAGCCTGAATCACCTCAGAGCAGACAATTCATTCCCAGTGACCAGAGAGAGGCCGAGCGGGCAGGAGAGCTGTGTCAAACATGACCTGGGACATCACCAGTTCCTGGTGGGATGAGCCCAAGCAAATCTCCTTCACTGGAGCACAACTGGCTGGGAAAGAACAGGTCCAGAAGTGAGAGCACCACCACAGCTCTGCTCTGCGCTGTACCATTGCACGTGCTGTGAAACCACATTTGGAAAGGACATAAAAAGGACTGCCTTAATTCTCCTTTGATTTTCCAGCTTTACATTTCAGCCAGTGGTTCTCATTGTAAGAACCACCTCTGTAGCACCTGGCACTTTCTGAAGATCTCTCCACATAAACTTGAATCTCCCACATCTATGAATATAAGCTTACTATCCCTGGGCTGCTTTCAGCCAGGGGCTGACATCACAAAGATGCAAAGTTCCTGCAAGTTTCACATCAGTTAGGTGGTTGGATAGCTCAGAAATCCTTTATTGATACCTTCCCCTCTCCCTCCCCTGCCCTTCCCCCGTGGAACAGGCCCAACTCTTTTGAAAACTCAAAGAGGTATCAGCTCTAATTCTGTAAGAATTCAGGTTTTGCTGGTGCAACAGATTAGGAAACTACCTGTTGGACTACTCTTAACAAGATAAAATATAGGGAAATCACAAAGAAGCAAAACCTTCATTTTCTACTCGGAAACATCTTGAATTCCACTCCCAACTAGGTGACAGATTGCCTGTCTAGCAGGTATACATCTCTACATCTCCCACCACTTGAGGACAGAGAACATTCCTTGTTTTCAAGCACAAACTTACTTTTCATAAGCAAGGCTGTTGAGAACAGTGCTCGCCACCACTCTATGGGCCCAGTTTTTCCCAGAGTAGTTCACCATTTGAGGTCCATACCAGAGCATCGTGCCACACAGAACTCCATGATTGGTGCCATACCTGGAGTACAAATATCTATCTCTAATCCCAGGCATCGATCCAAACATGTCCCAGCCTCCCTGGCATGGCAGAGATGTCTTGGGCTACTTGGATGTTAGCTGTATAAGACATATGCAGACATGAGCAGTGATGAGATGCTTATTATCCCCTTGTGGTTTTTTCTCTTATTTGTCATGGATTTCAGGCTGTTGTATAACATACATTTTTTCAAGTTAAGCATCCAAACAATGAATACTAATGAGCAAGGAAGTGTTCATTTGCCGAACGAGGAGAATTACGAAGAGCAACATCATGCAGTATTATAATACATT
Organism: Calypte anna; assembly: GCF_003957555.1. Classification (NCBI taxonomy): domain Eukaryota; kingdom Metazoa; phylum Chordata; class Aves; order Apodiformes; family Trochilidae; genus Calypte; species Calypte anna. The sequence continues at coordinate 10,845,334 of NC_044264.1, forward strand.
TCTACTACTACACCATTTGTATTAATGTATTGGAGACATCTACAAAGACAAATTTCACTTTAGTTCAAAAGGAAGAACACTCAAATGCCTGTAAAATACTGCAGGCTGCTATCAGAGATGTTCTCCCTGAAACACTTGGATGTTCAGATCTCTCCTGGCATAAACAATGATATTTTCCCTCTCTTCCCAGCTCCACTGGCTCAGTGACTGGGGCAGGGGACAGTCCCTGTCACCAGGGACAGGCTGGGTCAACCAGCCCTGCTCATCCAGATGACGCTGACATCCACTGGCACAGCTCACAGTGCTTGTTTATCCAGTTCAAGACTTAATTATGATACACAACATATACTACATACATCAGTATAAATGAAACCCTTGTGGCAGGGATGATGCCAAGAGAAACCCAGATCTATTTCACTTCAATTGTATGAGCGACAAAAATGCCTGAAACAAAGGTATGGATAACACTCGACAAAAGCAACCGCACTGGAATAAAAACCAAAGGAAAACTGAATTCAGTATCCAGCCACACACTGTGTTTTGCCTGTTTACATCACACTGATAATAAACCAAACTCTGTATGATTTAATTCTGCTGGTCTAGTACTTATTTATTTTTTAAGCCAATTGAGGATCAAGGTAATCATCATTTGGAAACTGTGAGGCTGCAGGTGCAGTTAGTGTGTTTAAGTTCAAATTCATGCCATCAAATGAAACAAACCTTTAGCTTTAGAAGATTAAGGGGAAAAATAGCAACAATTGTTCAATGAGCAGATTAGTTTCTAAAGCCTTCCCAACCATGGAGACTTTTCCATGTAAACCAATAAAGTTTTGCCACAGCAAAGCTGCTTTGCAGAAAGCTATTTGCTAGAAATAGGATAGCACCAAATGCAAGACGTGCAAGGACTCTTTTCCATGCTAATGGTTGGGGCATATCTTCTCCCTCCAAGGGCCTTGATTACCAGCTAAAGAAAAGACAAGGCCATTTAAAATCTTATTTTTTAACTTAGCATAAATGGAAAAATTAATTTAAAATTTACTCTAAGAATGGGGGGGGAAAAAAAAAACCAACAACGGAAAAAGTACCAGCAATAGGCACTTAACTGTATTAGCCTGTTTAGGACTGAATTTTCAATTATCCTTTTCGAAAGGCAGAGCCTGGCCAGGCTGTCCCAGATGTGCTGGTGGCTAGGACATGGGGACAGGAACAACCAGAGTTCCTAGCTGGAGCTACTCACACCAGCAGCTCTTCATTTTCGACCAGCTTGCTCCTAATCTGAGCAGTTCTATCTCAGCAGTTTGCTGACTGTGTCATTGACACAGAGTTCAGACCTTTTGGTACTCAGCTGATCTGGAGCTCAAACTCTTTTCAGGGCATGGTGCTTATTTATGTTTTTCTCTGCTGACACCTGTCACACCCACCATCAGCAGTGCTAATTAGGTCTGCAAACCAACACTGCAACTCATCCTAGAACTCCCTCTCTGCCACCCCAGCCCCGGGGCAGCCAGTGCACAGCACAACTGCAAAAACCCATACAGAAAACCACTTTTTTTGTCAGCATTATTACTTAGGCTCTTCCTGTATTATGAAACCATAAAACACAATGAAAACTACCCAGGTGGATATAATAAAACTGAATTTAATGAAACACATCATTGAATCTAAGCACCTTTTAAATTCTCAAGTTCAACATGCAACAAACAAGTCTTGCAACTTATGAACATTTGTTAAAATCAGTCCATGAGCACTGTTTTCACGTCTTAGCCTATGAAAACAATACAGGCGATGAACTCCTGGTTGTCCCTTTTAATCCCAGGGCACATCTGTATTAAGGTGATGAGATTATAGAGTTGATCCCAGGGGCTGGGATGAAACAAACCTCAGAAGGAGGATCACCCAAGTCCCTGGTTCACAGCCCTGCCATGGGCTCAGCAGTTGTGGGAATGCCATTTCCATAGGCACCATGGTCTGTGCAGATCAGCAACAAAACCACACTGCAAAAGTGGAGGTCACGGATGTAAATGGAGACACTGAGTGAGAGGAGTTCCAGAGAAACAATCTTTTTGGACAGATGAAGGTGTTTGTACAAATCCAGCCAGTTTTCATTTAGTTCTGAAGTGTAATGTGTCATTTTTTTTGTCCCCCTACAAGCACAAGTCATCCCTTCTTATCTTCTTCCCATCCTCCCTTGGCATATGGTATTTTCCATCTTCTAACAGGATTTACATTTTACCCTGCCTAGAACTGTAACAGCCACAGAATTTTGCTCCAGACTTTCACTGCTTCTGTCACAAACTGGATGCTATTAACAAATGTTGGCCCAGTAGCATGAAGGTGTGAAAGAAATAAAACAAAAGGGAAGATGGGGAAGGAAAGGTGGGGGGGATGGAGTAGAAAACCAGCTCAGTTATTTTTGTATCGCTGTGTGTGCCAGTTAAAAGGGACAGGTCAGATTCAGACATCTTACAGGCAGCTGCACCTTGGTTTTGTTTGTTGTGTGCCAGGTCACCTTCTCGACTGGGATTTCCCCCCTCATTTGCTGGTACCAGGTAACACCACCTGGAGATTTGTCTAGTTTGCAAATGCAGACATGCCCATCCCATCCCCATAAATCTTGCAAGAAGAATTGATTAGTTCAGATGATAAAGCACCACAGGGAAGGAGAATCAAGGTTAATAACACATATTAATAAAATATCAGCAAGGAAAAATGACTAGCTGTGTCCCAGCTAAGCCATCTCTATGAACAAACATAGTATGTTTCTGTCTTTGCTAGTGGTTATTTCTCAATAGATCAGGAGGGAAAAATACTGAAAATGAAATAATGCTGCAAGACTTCAGCTACACATGGAAGCTCTGGCCTTGCTCTGCTGGCAACAACCTGGAGCTGCAAAAGCAGCAAATGTGGCGGCTGACAGCACTAATTAGTATGGAAGCTGTTCCCAAAATTTGTTTTGAGGTAGATTCCAGCCTGCAATATAGCCTACAAAAATAGAAAGGGCAATGTGGAAGCAATTATTTTTCATTTATTGGAACTGGGTAGCACTCCTGAGCTCTGACATGTCTATGCTTCCAGAGAAAGGGATCTCCAGTAGACAGCAGGAGCAGAGTGTGCATGCACTGACAGCCTGAGTGATTGCTTTTGTTTCATAAAATAAAGAGAACATTTAAAAACAGCAATCCACCCCCAATACAAACAAAGCAAGAATCTGCTCTGCACCATGACCTGCACTGATTTATGTCACTCCAAAAATCTCTCACCATACATTCTTTTAATACTTTAGCTGTAAAATGAAAAGATGTTTTCACGCTATTAAAGGAAGGTTAATGTATTATGAAGAACAGTGTATTTGCATTTAATGAGTGAATTTTAAAAGCTCTGCTGGATTCCTTGAAGGCTGTATTTAGAAAGCCTATTCCTGCACAGAGAAAAGTTTCTTCTTCCAGCAGTCAGATTCCAACCATTTACTCACCAAGAGCTGCTGATGACACCCGACAGCAAGGGGTGAAGGTGTCCACTGTGATCTATGCTCCCATTCTAATCTTTTGATATCTGGAAGTAGAGAATTTCAGCAAGAAAGGGCTTTCCACTACTATGACCATAAATCTCCATGTGTTTACAACAGAAGACTGACCAGGAGAGTTTATTAAATCTCTAAAGGATTTGATGTATATCAAACTGTTACATAAAGTCAATACTTTAGAAAGAACTAGACAATAAATACTCTACAAGAGGCAATATTTCTATCACAGAGAAGCAATCACATTAAAGATTAGGAGACCAATTTCAATACTGAATGTCAGTCTGCCGTAAGAAGAATTTATTGTTTTTCTGAGTTATCACAGAGGAGCGAGATAAACTATAACAATATTCTAAGCCAAGCTAATCATGCTATCTAAGTTTAGAAATACTCTTTCACCTTTTAAAAATCACTTTTCCACTTGCAAATAAAGAGAAAAGCCTTTTGCAGGTGTAAGGGAGGAGGAAGGGAATTTATTACGGGAGGTGGGAAAGTCTGGAAGCAGCTGGCCTGAGCTGTGAACTTGTGCAATAGCCCTTGCCAGGTCCAGGATGGGCAGAGGGGCAGGGATAAGGGCAACGGGGGAGCCCACCCTGCTTCTGCCCCAACAAACCAAGCATCACTCGCCACACATCAAGGTGCTCAGCTGCTACCAGTAACCATTGAGGACTGGCTCCATCCTGCCTCACAAGGCCCCTCGAAAGGAAAAACACTAAAACCCAGGAGGTACTCAGGTACCACAGCAACATCAGGTACATGAGTACCACAAAAGCAAACGAACACATAATGTGGCACTGACACTGCGGAGTGTCACTGATCCTGCTGGCAGGATGAATTTGGAAAGTTTGGTTTTGTTTGCCTGAAGTAGAATTACAAATGTGAATGACAAAAAGGGACCTTAAAATTTTGCATGCCACGTTTCACCCACTGACACTGCCATAACCAGCAAAGAGTTCCAAAAACAGTTTGTGTTCTGCATGCAAGCAAAAAGATAAGCCCTTTACAGGAAAGATTAGATGACAGTCTAAGTGAACATGGCTATTAATAATAAACCCCAGTCCAGAAGGGAATCATAAATTATAGTTATCATCTTTAACTTGTACTCTTGGAAAGATGAGTCCAGCAGATTGTCGTGCATAGAGAAGAAAGGAAATTACACAAAGCAGTTGCTCATTGTTATAGAGAACTGAAAAACAACAAAATTAACTTAATTGTGAGCAATCTTAACTGGTGTACCAGATGTATCAATACTGTAACAGTTCATACCAGCAGGTAGGAGATACGTGTGGTGCCCAACATGTTTTTCAGTTTCATGTAAACTTTTTTGTTTCTTAGAATCTACAGAGAGGTGCTCAGAGGCCAATGTTTTGGAGAAAAAGTGATGTGTCTGGTTGCACAGACAATTTTAAATGAAAAAAAGCAGCTTTTTGCTTGAGGCAACAGGTAAGGGGAAGAGCAGCAGCTGAACACATGGGTACTGGCAGTGGTAGGAAAGGGGAGCAGTGTGAGCTGCTCCTGCCAGGAACCCGAATGATGACTGGAGATCATGTGTTTATTCTGTTGTCAGTTGTAACTCTGGGGGGGACGAGAGGAAAGGACCCACCGAGGATGAGTGCTGGGGGAATTTCAGAAAGCACAGAGGGGAGTTATGCAGCAAAAATCAGAGTCTCCTTGGGTAAAACTCCCTACTTGAGTAGATATAACAGGGGACATCAAATCCAAATCAGCACATGAAATACATCCTGAAGTATTTTCTAAATCCTTTTTTGACATTGAGATGGGCTGTAAGACAGGGTGGCACCACAAAATGATATAACAGCAGCACTGTCTGCTTGATGGATCAGTAGGTTTGTGACATCCTGTGGACAATTATCCATCTTCTGCTGCAGAATAATTTTTCTAGGTCATTTAATAAATTATAGGAAAAAGGTATTGAGGGCAAGCAGTAGACGAGTTCCAGTTACAAGATACCTCTCCCTAAAGCTTTTTTTTTTTGTGGATAATGAGGCAGATGACTCCTTCTGCCGGCTTTTTTGCAAGGTGACTTGTAATTCCATGGAGATAGCACATGGGTTTTGTCTTGTTTTGTCAGGGAGGTTGGATTGGATGCAGTTCTCTTCCAGCTCATTTGACCTCACAGTGAGATGGGGATATCAAGATCAGAGCATGGCTGGGAGAGAAATTTATGAGTGGGCTTCACACACCCAGTAAGCTGACAGGCAGCTTGTACAAACACATCCATCTGCCCAACAGAGCCTGGCTCAGGTGGGACTTGACCTCTGCACACTCCTGCTTTCTCCTGTTCACACTTGTGCTACAGCTGTTGTTTTTTCTTAGAACAACAGAACTTAAGAATAAAAAAATCAAGCATTTTAAGGGGAAAAAGCAAAAACTCAGCGTTGAGTGAGACAGTGGTGACTCCCATGCAGCCACCACAGGGAAGGAAAAAAGAAGACTTCCTTAAAATTAACTCTAACCTACAAGAGTGACATATTAATAAAAGCAACTGGCATGGATAAGCTAAAATTCATTATTGTGCTTTTTCACAGGCTGGCTACAGAAGCTTATTATACCAAATCCCTCTCAAAACCAAGTAATATCTTTCCCCCTCTCCTTTTCTCTCACATACTGTATCTTGAGATTAATTTATAACATTAATCAGAAACAATTCAAGCCCCTCAGGGTTTGCTGTAACAAGCTGCAGGTATTTCCACAGCACAGGGACACCACTGCTACAGCTGATTCCTTCCAGTAATCCCCACACTTCTCCTTTGCCCCAGTAAGAAGAGCAAGAAGCTTCCCCAAGTCGACTCACAGTCCTAATCCCTACCCATCTCTGTAACTGAGTTAATGGCAGGGAGAAGGTCAGAGAAAGCTGGGGGTTATTGCTCAGCGAACCAGCAAGCTGAAGGGTTCTGAAACCACATCCCTGCCTGGCTTCTTCCTTTCATAAAGGCTCTTGCACCTCACCAAACAACTCGCTGCTCTGAGCAGGGCTGGCAGGCTTTGGGGCATCCCTGCCCAGTTCCCAGTGGGGAAGGGGCAGAGCCTGGAGCCCCGTGGCAGCTGCTAGCAGCTCAAGGGGGCTGCAAAGGACACAGAAAGCAGAAGGGACCAAGTGCTGAAAGAGAGGGACCCTACCCCACAATGACACTCATAACACCTAGACCTTGCCTATGAGAACAAATGTTTTAATTTGAAGTTTTCATAATAAATGCTCTGTTCCTTATGGCACAATAATTTGCACTCTTACAGGGCTGAAGAAATTTGGTTTTTGAGGGAATTTGACATCAGCTTTACTAGTTTATAGCAGACAAAAAGGCACTTAAGGGGATTTGTTTTGTGACTTTGAAAATTAGCTAGAGAAAGAGAATCTTCCATTCAAATTTAATTAAAACTGATGAACCGGAAGCTTTGCAGTGGCTCTGTGAAGTTCTGTTCTTATAGCACAAGAACACAGCACTGATAAGCAGCATGAAGAAAACAAACACAAGAGATTTAAAGCTAAAATCCAAACGAAAATGGGCCAAACATAATCCAGTGGCACAAGCCCATCACCAGAGCAGAAATTGTCCTCTTCTCCTTAAACAGGGGTTTGTGAACTGATACGAGGAAAATGCTTAGTTGCTTTTGTACAACTGACAACACCCATTAACCTTCCATTGTTTGTCCATCTCTTGATGCCTTGAGGGCCGTGACACCTTGATACCTTCTGGAAGGTAGCTTCATTCAGGCACAGGCTACTTTGCTCCTGAACAGAAGTGATAAAGACCAAGGGCCTGTTTTTGCCTAGGGAACCTGCAGAGGAGATGTGCACTCCAAGATGCTTACTCCACAGTCACCTCCTGGAACATCCACCGCCCATCTCTGGCTCCATCCTCCTTGCTCTGTCCTGACCCCACAGACCTGTCCTGTTCCTGATCAGTTCTGTGCTCGTTTTGTGTTGGACCTCCTGCCCAAGGAGAGGAGATGCTGTCCTAGTGGTGCACACACAGACCTGTGGTCACAAATCACAAACCTGTGTAATTACCAAGACTAGGTCATCCTTCCCCTCTGAAACCTTAGAGCATGTTCATAAACAGCTAATAAAACCCACAAATGAGTTACGACTGTCAACAAGAAGTGAGGACTCAGCTTGCTCCAGAAAGGGAAAGCTAAAAGTCCTTCAGTGGCTGGAGGGATGTCCCAGGTGTCACTAGAGCAGAGTATTGAGAGGGCTGAGTAGGGCACAACACACACAGCCTTCCCACTCCCACAGCCCTCAAACGTGGGCTGGGGGATATGAACCCCAGGAAAGAAACCTCGGAGACCAGAGTATATGGCTTCACATATGCAGCTAGACCGATTTAATGAAATATGGGAACATTAATTATTGGCTGTTGCTGGTTTTATTTCAGAAGAAACAGCTGGCATTTTACCATATCAATATAATGCAAAATAGCCACTAAAACCAGTCTGATCTCAGGCCCTAAGCACTTTAGATTGATGATAATTTCTTTGCAGCTCTTCCAGGCAAATGGCAATTTTTAAAATGGCCCCAAATCCCAACAGATAGACCAGCTAGAGGCATAAAATTACTCAGATACTGAACACCTCCTGTTTATCACCCTGTGTGGGATGTGATACACACTGTTGTACATTTCCTGCCACAAGTGATTTATGAACAGAGCATCTTGTTCACACAAGCTTGAGCTATAATAAACTGAAGCATTCTCCCTTGTAGACTCAAGGAAGGGTATGGCCCTTGTCTCCAACATCTTTGTCTGAACCTCCTGTGACCTGAAGGCCAGAATTGCTGCTGGATGCCAAGACACTGCCTATGCCTGGGGACAGCTCCCTGCTGGGATGGAGGTCCTTGGGAGAGCTTGGTTCAGTCCCTCTGCCTGTGACATGGCCCTGGAGCCACATCTCTGCTGCAAATCCAAGCCAAGAATTACCTTAATTACACAGAGGAGATGGGTACAACAATATATTTGAATGAAAATAATAATGACTTCTTCCTCCAGAATACATATGCAGATGAGTGAACACAGCACATCCAACAGTGCCCTTTCACCAAAACCCATGAAAAAAATGCTCTCTGAAATAATCACTGCTGTACAATTTCGAGACCAATCATGCAGAAAACATGTTCCCAAAATTAAAGTTAATGTAATGAGATGTAAATTAGCTATTCTACACAGTCATTGCACATATTATTAGAGATAAAACATACTTGTTTACAGTAGTTTTTCAGTGTTTTGGGAAAACATGCTCTACATAAACAAGTCCACCCCGTATGACCATCTATCCGTCCTCTCATGGATGAGAGTGTTATCCATGGGTTCAGGAGCTGAGGTTTCTCCATACAAAAAGATGTTCATTGGGCTCCAACACAGACCTCAGTTTTTTCACCAATTTTCAGTGCATTTTGGATTGGTAATTTCAGTGCAATTCTGATCAGCTAATACCAGTCTTAAGTATGATTACAGATTATGTTAAGAGATGGCAGAATCCAGGCTGGGCTCAGGATGATGGCAGATGCCAGCATTATACCAGGGCACAGATACAAACACCATTTCACTCAGAAAACTAAACCATCCTTAAACACAGCCTTGTTCTTTGGGAATGATCTTTACTTCGAGGAAATGCAACTTGAAGCCTCTTTAATATAAGGATTTCTTTGGTCTTTAGTTAGCTCTTGGATTGGTACAGTCATTAGTCTGCAAGAGAGGATTTGACAAGTCTCCAGTGGAAACAACATTCAGAGGGTGACTAAAGCAACAAGCCAGGCCTGATCTGTATTTCCCAATAAGAAAGGGATGTCTTTTGTCTTTATTTACTGAGATGAACCCATTTCTGGAAATATGCATAAAAATCAAGAGCTGCTTTATGTTTAATGTGTGAGCTGCCACATGGCTAATGACGCCTACAAGTCCAGCCAGAAATATGGCAAGCTAATGCAAAGAAACAACTAAGAGTCATTAATTTAATGTTCTCCTGGCAGAGCTTTTCCTTCATTTCTTCAAAAAATCAGTGATGACCAGCACCCTCTGTGTTCCAGCCCCTGAGCTGAGGCTGCTTGGACACTGTGCGGTTTGCACAGGGTGTGGCCCTAGGCTCTTGCTGCTGCTCCTGCTTCTCTTTCACAAAGGGTGGCACAGAGGAAACCCATTTCCCCTAACTATTGCATTTTTCTTCTGATGATTATGTCCTTTATCAAGGCACAAATTGAAAATGAGATGCAGAGCCTGTGGCCTCTTTTGAGCTATGGTTATTAGCTATGTTGAGGATGAAAGTGGTATGACTCCCTAGATAAATATATAGTTCATTAGAAGTGTTCGGGATCACTATATTCTACTGATCAAAAGCCTAAATCACACAGCTGGTGACATTAGAAGCTATATTATGATGTGAGTTATATCTGGATGCAGCCCCACAGCAGAGCTAGAGGGAAACTGCCAGGCTATGGTATGTCCACACCAACCCTCACTCTCACACATCCCAGGCAGAATTTCAGCCCCACTTTTCAACAGCTTAAATGATCTTTGCTGTTTCAGAGCAGCCTGCACACACCAAGAGCCTGTGGTCTCTCCACAGAAAGAGTTTGTCAGGTTCTTATCATCTGGGCATTAAAGATGTGAGCAAACCCAGCAAGCCCCACACTACTCAAAAGCATTGTGAAAACCATGTCCAAGACCCATTTCCAGCACCAGCCCCATGAAATGCTGCGAGTCTGGGAAATGTGAACGTCTTCCTGATCTGAAGCTTCACTTCACCTGAGTTCTTCTCAGATCTGTGTGGGCGTAGGCCCTGGTGTATTTTCAAGATACATTTCCTCTAAAGAGAAGCACTGTATTTTAAGGCACCACTGATGACAGCTCCTGCCACTGAGTGGAGCAGAGTCACGTTCACTACTGTAGAAGTGATGCCTCTTGTATTCACAGGACACCACAGTCTTTAAGTGCAATAGTCCTAGGGTTAATTCAAACAGTATTTAAATTATGCCTGATGAAATATAAATTCTGGAGAACAACTGCATGCTGACTTGCTCTGAGCTACTACCATTGATGGTACTATCTACTACCATCACTGGAGGTGATATTCCCGTCCCTTTTGCATTACCGTCTCTTCACAGAACAAACAGCCTGAAACCCATAAAAGTTCCTGTACATTCAGACTGTGACTCTCTCAGTCATCTTCAGAGATCTCTGCAAAAACCCAGACTAACCTCAAAAGTCTCTTCTAGAAATCTGCCACTCTCCCATTTCCGATCATTTCATATCTGGCTCGATAAAAGCCATCTGAGATGAAGGACATGAATACTGGTGACAAGTTTTGCATCCAAATTATGTCTCCATCAGTTTTAAAGAGAGCACGAGTCTCTCGTCCAGCTTAAGGCTTCTTCAAGGACACTGCCAAGTCCAGGACATATTGCTCCTCTTCCCCCTTCCCAGGAGCTGGGGGAGATAGCAGGGGTCCCTGTGGCAGCTCCCACTACGTATCTGCTGCACTCCTGATCCTGCTCACTGCCTCCCAGACACCCCTAAAGGGGGTCCCACAGTGAGAAGGGAATATGCCCATGGCTTCCCCGGGCCTGGCAGCTGCACCACCAACCTGATCCATCTCTCCCCTCCACAGAAGGACTGCCACCAATTCTCACTCTCCGGGAGATCTACAACCTGCATTCCATTCCTTGTTTTTCTTCATGTCTTCTTGCAGTTTTACAGTGGTTGATGCTTTCATAATTGGGTGTTTCTGCTTACTCACCACTTTTCCACACTGAAATGGGCCAGCCCACGGCTGCAGCAGTGCTGCATTAGGTGTGTGTGCAATTAGACAACAGCTTTGCTAATCAAAAGCAGGAGAATGCCCATTGTGGACCGCTTTTTTCTCTCCCCTTCCCTCTCTGGGAGTTCCCCTCTAGGCACTGATAAATTAAAATAGGCATCTTCTCTGACTAAGATGGATGGCAAGCCTAAATGATATCCACTGAACAAATGGCTGATCTGTGTATTCTTCCATTCTGGATTATGCTAATAAGATGTTCCTTTATGGATCTATTACTCAGTCATTTAACTGCTTAAAACAAGAGGACTGGGCAAATTCCACCACCTGGATTGAATTCCACCTTTTTAGGCCATGTTTCAGTGAAGGGTTTGCTAAGGTACCTTAGTAGGACATATCAAAACGTGGTAAGCTAACACAGCACTTTAAAATGCATTAGAGAAACTCAGGGTGTTTGATGTCTCCAGGTTTAAGGCAGTCATGTTCCTCCTCAACCCACTTGGCTGCTTTTGCAAACCTGGGCTGTGGTGCTTGGCATTTAACTTCCCTTGGGTCCTTGATTCGGATACTTTTGGGGGCAACAGGAAATTACACTGCAGATCTCCTTTTAAAGAGTGAAGATTTGCAGTCACTAATTATCCACACCCAGTGTATGGAGGCTTTGTGTCCTGAAAAACAAACTGGCAGAGTAGCATCTGTGCGGACAGCCTGCTGTGGTGGCAGTCAGTTCAGGGATGGGGGCAGGCTTTCTGCTTGAAGAAAAATTAAAAGCATCAGCTGCCTGGTTCAGCTAAATTAAACCCATAAATAAATAAAGATGTAGGTATTTAGGCTGCTGTCATTAGGGTCCAGCATTAACAGGTATTTTGCAGGAGACAGCTTTCCACAGATTCCCACCTGCTGGGCTTCTCACTACTCAGCTGCAGATCCCTTGCCTCACTACTCCAACAGGTATCTACCCAGCACTTTGTCCTCTTGCCTAACTTTAAAGCATAACATGCTCTAAGGGAGCACTTTGCTGGTTAAGACCACTGGTACCTTCTGGAGACAGAAAGCAGGAGGCACAGGCTAGTTGTTAGTTTATCCTTCATATATTCATACAAATTATACCTCCAGAAAACTGAGCCAGAGCCAGGACATAACTGTTCCATTTAGTATACCCATCATGTAACTAAAGCATCTCTCTTTATATGTGTTGTCTTTTATTTTACATTAACAGAAGTTCTCATGCATATTAGTGCTCTTTTTCCTCCACGTAATGTGTCAATTCAAGCAGACAGTTAAGACATAGATGCAGCCTCCCTAAGTGCACTTCTGCCTGGTGAGGTACTTTTTTTCCTGCTTGCTGAGAACAGGAGCAATGGATCCAGCAGCCACAGCCCTGCCAGCTCCAGGGGTAGCAGAGCCATGGGGGCAAAGGCAGCATCCAAACCCTTTGCAAACCATTCCCAGCCTGGCTTTAATCCTCCTGATTCCACTCTCTTTAATTGGTGCAGATCACTGAGCTGTGACCAAGTGAAAAGTTCACTCCTATATTTATTTTTCTCTTCTGCACAATGCATTTAGGAGAGTATCTGTTTTTCATTGCAGAATGATATTCATGGTTTATATACTGGCATCTTTTTTATGTAGTTGGGATTCTGTGCAAATTCACTATTGATCAGAGGCAAAGCCAAATAAATAAATACCACCATGGCCCTGCTTCACAGCCAGGCTTGCTATCTTCTCCAGATACTACGTGGTTCGTTAGCTGAGAGCACAGTTCTATCTTACCCACATGGCTGTCCTGAATTCACAGCTGGGCAGATACAATCTTGGTTATCTAACTCAGTCCAAATGGTACTATAATATTCCCTTTTAACTGCTGCTCTTAACAGTTTCCCCCTACAGTTATTAATCACATTAAAAGGTATTGGATATATAATTTCCTTTAGTTATATAAAAATACTGGTTGCTTCCTTTCTTTGCAGTGTTAAATACAGAGAAGCAGTGATAAATGCCAGGAGTTTCAGAAGGTAGAGAAAGCTCATTATTAGTGATTTATGCCTTAGTTACAAGACAGCTGCCTTTTCTTTCCCCCTTTGGTTTTTATTTTCTGAGTCTGAAATTATTCTGCATGCATCATCATTACATTAATCAATACATGTTTTGTCTTCCACAAATCTGCCTAATTACTCTTCTCATTTAGACAACCCTGGAGTCATTTGCTAATGAACATGGTTACACACTAATGTGGCATGGAGGATTTACATGTGGTACTCTAAGCAGATTTAGGAGAAGGGACAGAGATCAGGCTGGCTGTTGCAGGTTCGGGAGCCTTCCTGGGCTGTTAGACTGCTGGGCAGCCTGGAACCTGCTCACTGGGAGCCATGAGTCCAGGGGAAAACACTGCCGCATCTCCTGCTCCTCTGAGCCCCCCATTTGGAAAGGCCAACACTTCCAGCTGGGCTCTGCTGATGTTGCAGCCCTGACAGAGGAGTGGGAAATGGCAGCACAGGGAGCTGGAGCACCAGATGTTCTGGCAAGGGCTGCAGCACCTGAGGAAATGCTGGTGCTGCTCAAGTGGGGTCTGCTCCCCACCCCAGCAACACCAAGGGGAGCATCTCTGTTCCCTTAGGATCTGAGCTCCATGCCCCACTGGAGGGAGACAACAACAGCTGCCCATGGAGACTGTGAACAGGAGAACACCACTCCCATGGTAGGGCAGCAGGCTTGGGCAGGGGGGACACAGCTTCAACCCTGGGCTGACTCCGAAAGAAGTGAGAGCAAGACAAGAGATCCCCAGTGCCATCATCACAGCCAAGGTCTGTGCACCTCACCACCAGCTCCACAGAGCTATCTTCCAGCCTGCACCTCCCAGGGCAGGTGGCAGAGGGGACAGAGCTCCATTCCCACTGAATCAGCCTTTCCTGAGCAGATAAAAGCTGAGAATATTTCATCCCTCTCTGACTCTAGGCTCATGTTCTCATTTGTCACAGCACATTTAGAACTCTGCAAATCCTCAGGAATTTGCAAATATTCCATGTCTTTCCTTAAAAACAGCAGGTCCTCTGAGATCATCACAACATATATCAACCTCTACTAATATTTGGTACAAAAATACACAGTATAAAGATTTCAGCCCACAAACCGCTGCTTCTGTTGGAAATTTACTTCAAGCCAGGGGCTCATTTAAACCCACCTCCAGGAAGGGTGACACAAGAAACTGGAGAGATGCAACAAAGCACTGGACTCTTTGATGACTCTAATCCCCCATGTTACCTCCTGTACCACCAACCTAAGAGTCACAGAGGTAAGGAAAACCTGCGTGCCACCACTGGTTCTCACAAACACCTTGCCACAAGCCCTCCAGCAAGCTGGGTTTTGTCTTCTGGGGTAAGCATGATGGGCAAACCCAGATTTGTGGAGTAGTGAAAAAAAATAAAGCAATGCAAAATTTTTTGTGAAATTTTTCTGCAGCCAAAGATAAACATGTGCTTGGTCTTCCTACAATGGCTTTCTGAGTCCTTTTTTTTTTTTTTGGAGACCGCAAATAATTACTGAGCCTTATATGATACTGCAATAGCAAGGGCCTGAAATGACAAATTAAGAGTAAGAGTATTTGTGACAGTGATAAAGGGAAGTTTAAGGCTTGTATTTAGATAAATTGGCTGGAAAATTCGATCCACACAGTCTTTCAAATATGATTATACAAACACAATTTGCGTAAATATTATAATTAAAATTCTGCCTATGGCATTAAAAAAATGGAAAATAGTACTAAATGATCAAGACATTAGAATGTTTGAACTATCACTGTGTGATGTTTCATGCTATCCATTAAATAAGTAATTTATTGCAAACCTTATCAAAGCAAAAGGAAATTAAGTCAGATAAGGCTGGCTTTTTATTTTGAAGGTTTTTGGGTTTTTTTTTGCAGAGGATATCAATAATTTCAAAGCACATTTGATTTTTCCAAGGTACTAACTCAGAATAATTATAATAAAGCTTTAGAACTGCAACACTCAGGGTTCAGTAACCACAGCACATGCTCACTAGCAGCTGATGGGAGCACTTCTCAGGTGGGACCCCCATCCCAGAGCACACATCCCCACCCAGTGCCACTCCTGCCACCTGAGATGGTCACACAGACTCCAGCACAGCCTCAGGTGTCACTTGCAGTAGCTTGTGTAGCAGATGCTTGTCTATTCCTTTAATGTTCTCCCAGGATTTGACAACTGTACCCAGAAAGCCACCACACACCCTTGATATTTCAGTAAGATACTTCTAAATCCATCCAGCCTGAGGTAATCACTCTGCAACTTAAAAATCAAATACCTGAAACAATGTGTGATTGGAATGGATAAAAGCAGAAAGTGAAAGTGTGCCAAGAGCTTCAGAGCTAAATTCCTCTCCAGCAGGATCAGATTTAAATCAATAGGAGAAGATAAGTTAAATTAATGGTTGTACATGTGGACAGAGACAATGCTGTTCCCT
Source organism: Calypte anna (assembly GCF_003957555.1). Lineage (NCBI taxonomy): Eukaryota > Metazoa > Chordata > Aves > Apodiformes > Trochilidae > Calypte > Calypte anna. Next base: position 10,861,097 of record NC_044264.1, read on the forward strand.
CTCCTCTTTGACTGCTGCCTTTCTTGGGGAACACACCAGGCTGTGCCACAGGGTGAGTCCTCAGACACCTCATGGCTGAACAGACAGAAGAGAAAGGGAGAATACATGGCCCTGTACCACTGGGAGTCATCTTTTTAAGCAAGCTATCCTTCCCTGTGCTTAGGTTAAAAAAAAAACAAAACAAACCAAAAAGCCCAGAAGATGTCAGAGGAAGAGGGAGAGAGCTGGTGCCAGGTGCCAGCCCCTTTCCCCAGGGGGTCCCAGGATTTCAGGTGCCTTTTTCAGGCAAGCCCTGCCTTGCACTAACACATTTTTATACAAACAACAGACTGTGCTGCTGCTGCTGAGCTTTTCTGGATTTGGAAGAAATGGCAACAGGCTGCTGTGCCTCTTCAGTCCCATTTTTCTGCTGCTCTTGGAAATACAAGGGAAACCTTTGCCATCAGCCACACTTTCAGCCCTGCCACCACAAAGACCACCTCAAGAAAACTGGAAAGAAAAATAAGGTAATAAAGGAAGGAAAACTTAAGAACAGTTTACTGAGGCATTTAGACTAAACTGCTGCAAGGTGTGTTGACCCTTGGATAAAGCAGCTCCAATAAATCCTCTGTTTTCTCCACCTCCAGGCCTACAAACAATGCAGTCTCGCTCCTGATGTTGCTTCCACTGCTGAAAATGTCTGACATCAATAAAATCCTGGTTTGTCAGTACAAATGGAATTTTAAATTGAATTCTTATCAAATTAGCCTTTCATCAAGGTCATGCAATATTGTGTGAATAACCTTTTCAGAAGCTGTGTACATGGCTGCTGCCGGAGGTGAAAACTAGACAAATTCTAATGAGATTACTCAGCTGGAGCACTCAATAACATGCGATGGAGTAGACAGGGTGACATGAGGTTTAGTGATAATTTAAGTAAATGGATATACAGATGCTGAAAGCACAATGCTTTATCCCCCCCACTTGAGATGGACACAAGCACTTGCAGCACCTATCTCATTGTTATTCAGCAGCCAGAAACAACTCCCACCTCTCCAGCTAGCCAGATCCAAGGAAGTATTTCTGGAGGGAACTGGGATGAATTTTAAATGTATCCCCTCTGCTGGCTCCCTGCTGCAATAAAACTCTTAATTCCAGGCAAATAGTGATTTGCAACATTAGCAGCTGGGGGGATTTTCCATCAGCCTTGTACCTAATCACCAAAGTTGTGGGAAAACCCCCTGCATTTTGGTGTAATCAGCTCAGGGCTGCCTGGAGCTGAGCATCAGCTCCAAGGGGTGGGACATGCACATGAATGCTCTGCAGCAAGGGCACAGCCTCACCCATGGACTGGACCCTAAGCAGAGCCCCAGGACCCAGAAGTACATGGCCACGAGCTCAAGCAGAGCCAGGAGAGGGGAAACACTAGTCCCACCAGGACACAGGAGCCATCTGAGAAAATCTGCTCTTGGCATCATGAAATAATCCTAATAAAAACACATGAGATGCTGCTGCTGCTATCCTTTCAGATAACAGTTTCTTACAATCAAATAGTGATCAAATTACATGATTGAGAAACAAAATATACAGCTGCCTGAAGACTCCTTCCCAAATAACAAAATAGACACATATTTGACAACTCCAAAAAATGTCAGTAAACATAATAGAGAAGATAATGATAATTAGGCTAGTATTTTATGCCACAACACTCTTGAATGCCTACAAAAATACAGTATTTTCAGCAAAAGATAATTGAAAAGATTATTTAGCTTATCTAAAATAAGTTTTTCCAAGCCTCAGCACATCTGTTACAAGAATTTGTGCAGACACACAGTGCAATGCTGTAGGCTCATCGTAGTGTTTATCACTTTGAGGAATAGGTGGATAATACTATGGAGGTTTTTGTTCTTGACAGGGTCCCTTTGGCAGGAAATGGACATAAGTACTTCTTATCAGACCCATGGAAAAGTGGAACTGATTGAATGCATCCCAGAAAACAGCATCCAGTAAAGCTGGAACCACTCAGCACAGCCCCAGGCAGCAGTGAGGCTGGGGTGCTGGAGGGCTCAGCCCAGTACATCAGGGACTTGGCTCACACAGGTACAAGTCGATCTAAAGATTGTGCCATTTCAATGCAAACTCCCACAATTTGTTCTCTGTTGCTAAGCTACCTGTTTATCTGACTCCTCAGCAGATGCACTGTCTGCAGTCAGATACAGTGTACTTGCTGCCAGTGACTGCTTAAACTGAGCATTTGGTTTCAATACATGTTCTTGCTCTCAAGATCTTGGACTGAGCCTTCACAGGACCAATAAATCTAACTGAAAGCCATTTTCTGTGTACAGTGGGTATATGTACGGAAAATCAAGACACGGTCGCAACAGCACAACTGATGCTGAGTGAGCCTGGGGTGCCCAGGGCTGTGGATACAGGTGACAGAAAGGCAACGTATTCTGAGAATATAAAAATCAAGTCTTTCAAACCTGAAGAAAATCTTTAAGTCTAGTAATTCCCTGTATTCATCCTTCTCTGCCTGTACCCCTCCCTAAATGCTCCAACTCCAGGCAGACCAAGTGACACCTTTTCCTTTTGGCCAGGTCTATACAGCGCTATGGCTTTCACAGCAGTGGTCCCTCCCGCTGACTAGAGAGGGGAAGAAATATCCTCATGGCTTGTGTTGGGGTCCCTTGGTTCTCTCTTTCACATGGATGTGTCCTACCATCCTAGCTATCTCAGCTGCACTCAACTTCACCCACTCCCATGGCCACAAACAAGCCTGCCAGTGAGAATCCCTGGACCAATTATGCTTCATTTAAAGTTGCCTTGTGGCAGCTTTTAAGTCTCAGCATTTCTAAAAATATTTACCCCCATTCAGCCAGTAATTGTGTCTGACTGAAAAGAATCTGGAAAGTGAAAGGGTTTTACATGGGCCCTCCTCAGGTTTAATCCTCAGTCTTGCTGTAAGAGAAAGACATTTCCAAACCAAAAGGGCTGTTAACATCTGCTTTAGAAGGGTGTTTGAGTACAGAGAGTCAAAATGTCTGTCACCACAACTATTCTTCACATGCAAAGGAAAGAATCAAATTTTTATTTGAATGCAGAAGCCTCTAGCTGGTCCTCAGCTGAACTTCACACCGAAGTTGCTCTGCTGGTAGTAACTGGACTTCTGGCATGAACCAGGTTCATCCAGTGTGCCAAAGGGCCCATCCCTTGTGTTCAATATTCAATATACATGAAGCACAACGTTTGTGCAAAGTGTCAAATGCAATAATACATTCTTAAGTTTAACCTCAGGCTACCCCTTTACCAATCTCACTGGAAAGTGTTAGAATTGGCAAGATTTCCCAGGAGTAAAAGAAATCCATGTTCCTATGCTTATAAAGGATGACAGGTGAACAAACTCTTCTACAGGGCAACTGCAGATGATTTGACATTTTAAATTCTTAGGATTTTTTCATTTGCAAATAAAAGTTGATTGCAAAAAGACAAGCAAACCAAGCAGAATTCCCAGAAACTGGCAACTTGTGTTGTCTTTCATTGTTTTATTTTCCATGAGAAAAGTGGTCAGGAGGAAAAAGCCTGCTCAGAAATGGATTCTTGCAAATCCCTTTTTAATCATTTATGAAGGAAGAGTAATGGGCCAGATACATCACTAATTTTGATTGGAAAATACTCTTGGAAGAGATTTTGCTCAGAGCCATTAGCAGAGAAAGCAGATTAACTGGAAAATCTAATGGCAAAGTGCTGTATAAATATTTACATAAATGTTCCACTAAATCCTTTAGACACAGGCCACATTTTCTCCACATTTTTCACCTTTTGTTATGAGTTTTTTAACGGGTCAATATCTACATAATTCTGAAGTTAATCATGATCATGATACACACTGTAGATCAGTACCTTGCAAACATCTCTGAAAACACACGTTTTAGTGCTGTTTAGAAACTGGAGGTTGCTCTCGGGTCCTATTATAGTTTTACAGCCTTGAATTTACTGGAGAGGATTTCAAGTCAAACCATACACTCAGACATCACAGAATAAGGTCTGGACAAACTCAATATATCAGCTCTATTATTGAATGGATCCAGCATTCCGCTCAGTAGCAGGCTTAAAAATGTATTGTAGACTCATCAATTTTCCTTTTCATTCATCCCGTAAAAAAAGAGAATTTGATGGGAACTCATCACCTGGGTCACTCACACCATTCACATTTAACAGGGCTCTGATGAACACCTCAGGCTCTCCCGGGATCACGAGTGGTCCAGCTAACCCTGCCAGTCCCCAAACTACTCCCAGCAGCATGAGGTGGGGGTGCTGCCAGCCCACAGTGACAGTGGGCCCCCTCAGCCCAGTTATATCACACATTCACCATTTCAACTGATTGCTCAGTTTGTGTATATGCATAATAAAAACAAGTTTGAACACTCTTGTTAAAAATAAAAATAATAAAACTATTATAACATATATAACTATGTAACTATTATAAGGAATGTTCTAATTCTATTCTTCATGTAACAAATTACCCATTCTTATATCCTTTAAACAAAAAACTTTCCTACATTGGTCCTTGCTGGATAATCACTAATTCTGCCTGACGGTAATGGAAGTCTTTGATATTTATTCATACTGGGATGATAATAGGTTAGGACTACAAATTCATTTGAAGGTCAGCAAGATGATGACTAGTGTCTGACTTCTGATTTATCTCTGTCAGGGGATTTTTCCCCTCCATAATATCAAGTTTTTAACCTGATATGATGTTATCTCTCTTTCTGATTAACTAAATTACCATTGGTCATAATGGTCAATACATCTTTTATGGGAACCTCAATGTCTACAAATCAATAAAATATACATGAACAAGACTGGTAAATCACACAGACATAGTTCTCCAGAAGCAAGTTAAACTTGCTTCTGGAGAACCCCCAAATAGTAACTTTTTTAAACACTTAAGCATAAACTACGACAAAAGTGTCAAGTGTGGCAAAGTGTGGCTGCAGAAAGGTAAAGTGAGTCTGGGTCCTGAACGATGGGAGTGAGGTGAACAGTGTGTCTTGGACACAAGAGATCTGTGGGAAAACATCTTTATCAGCACCATTAGTGACATTTCACTGTCAACTCAGAGCCAAGGAAGACCTGTGATTGCTTCCACTCTATCTGGCTACTCTCATCTGTCCTCTCACAGTACAAGGTGCTGATTTTCCACTGATTTACCCCAGCCACAGCTCTTACCCTGCGAAGGCTGGAAGATTATATCTCATGGTTCTGCAGTCGTGCAGATAATTTTGCTCTTCATTAAACTGCCACAACTACAGACGGGAATTAGTAGCTGTAATTCAACCAACTATAATACCTCCTTTAATTAAAAGAAACACCTCAAAATTTCCCTAATGAAATTTCCAGTTTGATAAGATGGAACAGCTATGAAATCACAAAGCAAGAAACAATGGAGAAGCACAGCAATTGAATCACGCAGTTTTCTTGCAGGAAAATACTTAAACTAACAAGAAAAGAAAATAAGCTGTAGAAGTTGCAGAAAAAAATCAGCTTTCCAAGTGATTTTCAGCTTGACTTTGTGCAGTGTCATTCCTGCATAATGACTAGCAGAATGCTTAACATCCAAATTACATACAGGAGCATGACACTAGAGTTACTGAATGTAGATTTAGCTGTGTTAGTTTTAGGTATGTTACACCATATATTTTATTTCTTCAGGTGGTAGGGACCTGCAAAAGAGGATGTGAAGCAGCCAGAGATTCCAATCTTTGGCTTTTTAAAATATTGGGACTTTTACCAGCCCCAGAGCTACCAAACATATCCAAGTTATTTACATATTCTGACACACTTCTCTAGATGTAAATCTATTTAAAGAGTGAGAATCGCTCCCTGGATTTTTTCCTAAAAAATATCAAGTATGTTAAATAACTATGACTGGGATAAAATTTCCTGTTTCACATTCATCACAATGTTACCCCTCTGGACCCAGCCATTAAAATGCTTTTTGTCCTGGGGAAGCACCAAAGGCTCCCCCACTTCTCCTGCAGCAGGATTCACCTTCTGAGGCTCTGGGACAGCCAATATGTGCCATAGCATGCCACCACCACCACACATGCACTGTACACAAACACAGGCGTCTCATCCAGTTCTTCCTCACAAAATAATAATGCAATAGGACATGGTGCAACTATTAGCAAGTGATTCAGAAAAACTACAGGAGCAGAAACCATTAGGGGCTCATGCAAAGAGTAGCCAAAGAAAGCAATTACTTCAGTCAAGGTTGCTGCCGTGTGAAACGGGTTTTCTCAATCTTTCAAAGCCGTTGTGGAAATTATCATTTGCCTCCAGACAATCATTTCACAATAAATTTGGAAGAAGATGTGCATCATCTGATATCTTGTGGACTCTGGGTTTTGCCACAGGGAGTAAATACATAAAAAGTATAAACTAGGTCAGGTTACTAAGGACAAGTATGAAAACAAAGACAAATAATGCACAAGGACAAACCCACAAAACTATACTCAAGGGTTGTTTTCCTCTTTCCTTTCCTTTCTCTAAAACTCTGTTCAAGGGAGTATTTTAGGCATACTGCAGGGCAGTGCTGGTGACCACCTGATTAGGAAGTTCATAATTTGCACTTTTGACTCACCAAGTCTCAAACTTGAAGATTCTTTTTATCACAGTAAGCAATGCCTTTTCTGACTCTACAATTTTTCCGTCCCTAAATACCTTTCTGAACTTTGCTTTTTGGCAAAGCATCTGTGTATCCTGGAGCAGGCTGTAATCCAAACCTACTCCTTACTCCTCCCACCGTCTCCCAGGACCTGGCTCCTCACCTCACAAATAAGCATAGGCACAAGAAAGAATCTGCATGCTGCTCTTACTTCCTCCAAGTGCATCACTTCCTAAGCTATTAAAATTAAAAAGAATACTTATCAAGTGAAAACATTGAGAAAGGTGGATGGGAAACAATCAGAAACTTTATTCACTTAATGCAGTGTCATGGTTACACCCTGTCCCAAGAGATTTACTAAAGGAAGGGGGGAAATAACCATACAAGTTGAGAATACTTATAAAAGCTGAAAGTCTAAGAGAAATTAGGCATCACAACCACAGTAGGAGCTGCTGGGAACCAGTATGTACCACCATATGTTTTAATAATTTCAGATTTCTCACGTCTCTTGGGAGCCTCAGAGGGGTTTCATGCCCTTCGCTCAGTTCTCAAACTTGCGGCTGTTCTCATCAATAAAAGATTTGGTTCACTCACGGTGGCAAGCATATAATGAAAAACAGGTGCAGCCATGTAATATTTCTCTTTAATTACTATTTGTGGGGTGAAAAAGAAGAATTAATTATTCTGCATTGTTAGAACAGAATGAAACACCTACTAATTACAATCTTGATTTTAATTCAGGTGATATTGCACAATATTCCATTACTCCAAGCAAATATTAACACCAGTTTTAGTAATTTTTTCTCTTCATCCCTCCATGGAACATCTATTTGATGGGCATAGAGAATCACAAGTTACAGTTACAGCTTTTTCTTTTCAAACACCTAGTCCAGATACATAAAGTATTTTTTTCTCTTAGAATGAAAGAAGAGTTGTCTTTTCCCCTCCACCATCCAAGCTCTTTTCTCTATCATCAAGTTTGTCTTTATGTCTTCTGGGTGAATAGTGTGAATGCAAGAAAAATCTAGTCTTCCATTATTTATTCAAACTATCCTTCAAAGTAGACCCACTCAAGAATTCACAAATATTTCTTTATTTTAAACGTGTATGTATGAACAGGTAAGTTTGTTAAGCATTAGCCCTATTAACAATCTTCTGGATGGTCAGTTTTTAATTCCTTGAAGGGGTATGATGTCAACATCTTACCAAAAATGCAGTAGTGGACAGAAATCCATATTGACAAAGGAGTTGTGCTAACACTTATTGAATGCCAGTTTGTGATGAGACATGCAGAAGGCTCCAACGTTACTAAATTATGCATGGTTGTGCATTCAGCAGATCCTTTGCTTTATTTGCAAGAGTTTCACTTGCCAGAGCACTCCAGGGAAAGAGGCAAGTCTCCTGCCTAAACAAATACAGTCAAGAAAAGAGGCTGTCACCAATTAACTGATAAAGTTTCTTCATGCTTTTCTTTTTCCTCTCTTTCCCTCTCACCTTTAGCATCCCTGGGGACCATGGGGCAATAAGCCCCAGGCTCTGTTTGCAGACAGGGATGACAGTCTGGGAGCAGGTCTATGTCCCTCCTCCTGGCAGCAGGAGCACAAACCTGTGTGTCCCCAGTGCCACTGCTGCCCAGCACTTGGCCTTCGGAGCCACCCATGCCACTGGGTACCTGAGAGATGGGGGATCACCACACATTTTCAAAATGTGTTTTTTAAAAAAACCTGTTTTGACACCTTCTGCAGGTGGGGCGGCAGTTCTTACAGGGTTCCTTTGCAGTAGATTTGTTTGGGCTTAGCTTTGTGCATGGAAGCAGTTAACCCGTTCCCCTAGCCTTCCCCTGTGACTGTGCTTGAAAGAGTGATCTGACCTTGCAGTCGAAGTTACCTCATCTGCACAACACAGCTGTGTGCAAACAGGTTGAAGGAGGGGGCAGCCACCTCTATTTCTTTGCCACTGCTTCCTTTTTTCCTTTGCCTCCATTCCTAATTCAGCGTCTTACGCAAAAGAAACTCTAGGAAATACCAGTAGAGCTGGAGGAAAACCCAAGAGCTCACACTCACAGTTTGAAGAACGATATGAATTAATTAAATCTCTCCATTGCTACAAACTCTAACTTATAAATATAGACTTATCATAGGCATGTTGAACAAAACAGCTGTTGAGGCACCCCATTACATATATTTATAGTGGTGGCAGTTCAGAAAAAATGACACTGCTTTACAAAGAGAATTAAGAAGTGATGCAATTTGCAGCACGCACACACACGCATTAAACAACCATAAAGCTTCCCTATTGCACTGGCACAGTGTTGTAATATATGATGCATTATGTCAGGAAAAGCAGTTTCCTGGATTCAGCCACATTAATGTTCATCCTAATGAAGTCTCTGGAGGAACTGTCACAAATGACAAAGTATCATAAAAGAGCTTTGCTTCCAATAAAGGCCAGAGATAGCATGCACTGTGATTGTATTCCAGGGATGAGCTCTGATCTGCAATGTTTCGAAGCAAGGCAGTGATATTTCTGGTTTATCAGTTATTCATTGGGTTAAGCTTGTTCCTTTCATCTCTGCAGTAGCATTTGAAGTAGGATTCATGGGAAAAAACTTTAAAGATGTCCTCCAGAGTTATTAGAGATAATAATGGAAATAATTCTTTTGGCTGACTATAAAGTCAATGGCTGAAATTATTAAAGCTTCTAAAATCAGATAATAAACTAATTTCTTCCTATTGGTAATCAGCTCACTTGGTTGGCAAGATGATCTTAATAAATTCAGCTTGATTATCTCCAGCCTAGTTAGAGAAGGTTATTCAGTATTGTGGAGTTTATTTACAGTGGTTTTTTTGTGGGGGTTTTTTTTGTTTGCTTGTTTGTTTAATTGCACAGACACTAGGGAAGAGGAAGGGAGATGGGAGCACATTTTCACCCATGAGCAGCTGGCAGCCATGCTCTGAATTCAGTTAGGTTTTCTTAGTTAAAGGAAGGAGATGGGAAACGAAGGTTGCCACACTTTTGGCTCCCTCCAGCAGTAAATTGAGGCTCTGTGAACTGTTTTGTTGGGAGTGCAGAGATCCTCAGGCAGGAGGGGACTGGACCCAGCCCAAAGCAGGCCAACAAAAATGCAGCACACTCAAGGTCATCTGAGGACAGCTACACTTACTATATTGGTTGCTCCTCACACAGATTACTTCCCCTTCTTCCGTTTTCTCATTCCTTTTTTTCAGCTACTTTCTTCCTTCCTAATTTCTGCTCCTTTCAGTATTTTCTGGCTCCTTCCCTCTCCAGCTCCCCAGCTGATAACAAATGGAGTGCACAGGATTTCAAGTCACTCTAACACAACCACGATATTTGAACAGCACTGCAATTAGTGCCAACCAGTTTCATAATTTCCTTTTGAAAAGAGCAATTTAATATAAATTACAACTGCAGCCTAGTTTCTAGAGAAATGGATAATCAAGTTTAGGATCCAAATTCCAGCCCCCATGCTGCAGCCCTCTCCTCCCTCAGTGTGGGATGTAAGGCCACAGAACAGCGCACAGGAGAGAGCAGCCTGACACAGAATAACTTCATCATTTCCATGGCAAGCAAGGGACAAGACACCAGATGTTCTGTGCTTCACACACACCAAGGCTAATAACAGTCCTCTGGAACTAGCAGGTGCTGGGATCAATTAAATCCACCCTCTGCCCAGCACTGTGCCAGCAGTGCAGGCAGAGTGAGATGTGATTCCCACCATCCTTCCTGGCCTCTACCACAGCTTCTCAGGAAAACAAACACTGCTGGGTTTTGCATTCCCCCTCCTTGTTCATTGTTTCTCTGCTTTACCTCTAACCCTGACAAAGGGGTGGCCAATCAGAGCTCACATAGCCTCCTATGAGAATACAACAATTTAGCAAGTAGAAGATGTCCTCATTTAATAATCTCACTATCTCCATCATCCTGACAGCATGTCTTCACCAAGCCACTAAAGCCTAAATTTTAGCAGGGACAGGAGCTAGGAAGACCTGTCACAGCCAGCAGCAAGCCAGTCCCACAGCTTACCTGCCAGCTCCAGTCAGGCATCAAGAAATTCCTCTGCTGCAGATTAAAAAAAAAACAAAAAAACAAAACAACAACAACAACAAAAAAACAATCACCATCATCCTGATGTGAGAAAATCCCCAGTGCTCCAGCCATGCCAGGTAATCCATCATTTCCTCATAACATACATCAGTCTCTTGCTCCTAATCATAAAGAAAACCTCTAAGTATTGAACATCTGGAAGGCAATCCTGCCTCTGTGGAGTACTTCCAACCCCTTCCCCCCAGAAAACCCAGACAGAAACTATAATAAAGCAGCCCACCGCAAGGAGTCAAGTATGTTTCAGTCTTGAAAAGAATGGGGGTGATGACATTAGTTATTAAGCAAGTCTTCTGATGTTAGGAACAAGAAAGCTCTGGAGAAAGCCCAGGACTGAGACCTTCAGGAGTCTTCAACAGAGCTTTACGCAGTATCAGCTAAAACAGCGCACACGCACACACACACACACCCATGGAGCAGTGCCCCTTCATTAACAAGAAGTCAGTTTTCAGATGTCTTACCCAAATCTCTCACATGGGCTCAGCTCCTCAGCCAGCTGCAGAAACCCAGAGCACACATGGACAAACACTGGGGAACAGTCACCTCCCTGCATTTTATCCACCTACTAATCCATCCTTCAGGGGCTCACCTGAGCCCACTCCCATACCTGCTAACTGTAGGAGATAGAGCCCATCACAGCTCTGAGCTGGCCTTCAGAGGAGCCCAGTAGTTCCTCTGCTCCAGAATGATCCCACGGGCACCAGCCTGAGCGGCCACCCCAGGGTGCCTGCAAAAATGTGGGAAGAAACCCCCTGGAAGAATACACAAACAGCAGGACCCAAATCACACTGGCCCATGTGGGCAGGTTAACTGAATCATTGCATTGGCACCTGCAATTAAAAAGCTGAGGTGGGTTTGGTGTCTCCAGTTGTGAAAAGAAGGCTTGCAATTTCAGTTTTCCTAAGCAGCAGAAAGACAAATGCAGGCAAAGAAAAAATAAATGTCTTCCTCATGGCTTGCTTTTGGAAAATAAACCAAAATTCCTTTAGAAAATGGTTGTGAATCCACGTATTTCTAGCTTTTACTCAGTGCTTGAACAAATGCCATGCTCCCAGAATACCCTCCCATCTGCTAAATGCTTGCAGAAATGTTGGTTTGCTCTTCATTTACCATCTTAATGAACTGCCCTGAAGTCTACCTTTCACTTCTCACCTTTTCCTTGTTTATCAACACTTTCTTGCCACACTTGCTAATTACTGCATTTTTGTTTAAGGAAGATTTGCTCCTTTCCTGCCAATCTTCTCTTTCTACTTGACCCTGCAGTAAAGTTGCTTACCAAAGTAAACACAATCTGCCTGTTTTACATATGTAAGAACAAAGACAGTTAAGTGAGAAATAAATGTTACAATACATGGTGTTTCTGCTCTGTGCATTCTGCACCTCAACCTTACTGGAAGGAAGGTGTATTTAGATAAGAGGAGAACAAAAAGTACAGTCACTCCTTCACCAGCTTCCACATGCTGCACATAAGTTACAATCTGGGGACACCATGACATAAAGCATCAGAGGTGGAATATGAGCACTGTTTATGTAAAACAGCAGATGGTGAAATTTCATAATCCAAAATGTTACATGTGTATATACATATTTATATATCAGTTTCATCCGGGCTATAGGAAATCAGATCTCGGGAACAATGACTACGGCTATTTGAAGTGTGGATCTATAAACCATGTGACAAGTTGAATACAGTTGTGGCTGCTCTATCTCAAAAACAAAAGATTTAAGTGTGGATTTCCAACTCACACCTTATCCCAGCAGAAACAAAAAGGAAATAATTTGTGCTAAGACTCATCAGAAAGGAAGTAAAGAAATTATCATCACTTTTGTTTCATAAAGTCTTTGCAAGAGTAGTATTCTGCAGCCACAGGTCTAACATCAATGCTTCAGAGTGATTTTCACAGGAAGGGAATGGGCAATGTCACCAGCCCTGCTGGAGTTTGAGGGAAGTGCAGAGGGGACACTGATGGAAGGGACATGCTGCTCCTCCTGCACACCTGACAGGAGTATTGGCCAAGCTTTGCTATCCCACCATTATGTCCCATTGCCTTTCCAAGAGTATGCATCTGTGCTAGCTAACCAGGGCTGTAACCAACCAGAGCTGTAAATCCCTGACCAGTCAGGAGATAGCACCAGCCAGCAGCAAACTTGGCAGGGCTTGGAGCAGGAACACCATTGTTGATTCCCCTCTGCTGCAAGAGGTGGCAGACCCAAAGCAGAAAGAGGCCCCAGAGTCTACCAAAGTTATACTTTTCAGCAGCTCCCATGTTCTTAAAGGGTCTCTGTAGTGCCAGAAACACAAACCAGGCAAGAGCACAAATTTCCCAACACTGACTCTGCTATTGTAATAAAAGTTTGTAACACAGATGGTTATAAATGCCACTCAAAGGAATTAATGTGAAGAAACACTTTGTCTCACCTTCCTTTCAGAGCACTTCAGGATTGCAAAGCAGCACAGAAAGAGGATCCCTGCCTCTCCTCTCCACCACCCAAGACTAAGAGGAGAAATTCTGCCTGATCCGGACAGTTATTCACAATATATAAATAAAGCTGACGGGGGAAGCACTCTTGAAGACACTCAGGATAATCCTAGTGATAAGTGCCAAAGTGGATGACGGGTGTTCACCATACTGCTCGAAAATAGCAACTGTTTAATTTGCAAGTGTATAGCATACCTTGATGAGGAAAGGTCAGGGGTCAGAGGATGTCAAGTTCAGCTCCTGAAAGCTGTGGTATCAACAGCCAAATCTGTAAAAGAATGGGAAAGACCAGGTATGCTGAAATCCACTGAACATCTGTTCAAGTCTGCCACACATCTGATGATGATAACCAGACTTTTTGAGGAGAATACAGACACAGTCTCTGGAAGCTGGCATTGTGCTCAAAAATGGCTGTTGGCCTCAGAATGCAGAAAGAAACAAGTGCAGGTTTTGAGCCTACATTTAAAATGTAATTTTCATCCTTTGCCTAGGACGCACGTGGGATTTATGCCATTAAATATTAAATACCAAGACCTTTGTGCAATGAGGCAGCTTTATGCATAAAATTGTATCAAACAATGAGACCACAAGCTTTGCAGGTAAGTTTCAGAAAATACTGTAGTATAAAGGACCAGAGGAAAAGTGTCTTTCTGTGTGTCCCTACTGGAGAACTCCTGGCCCAGAGACAGGGACACTGGGGACAGGAGAGCTCCATACAGAAACTCATGGCTATCACTCTCCACATGGGCAAGACTTGCAAATGTTTCTGAAGTTCAGCTGACTTTCCAATTTGTGTGAAGTCCAATAGCTAAATTACCATTTCTTTTTTTTTCCTTCTTTTTTTTTTTTTTTTTTCCCTTACATTGCACTCTAGGGAATTGTTTTGAACACTATGCCTGAGAATGGCAACTACTTTGTTGAGACTGGCTGTTGGAGTGATGTGCTCATTTCCTTCCATGCCTGGATGAGAATACAAGCACTCCTTGAGCAATTGCAGAAACTGACTTCTAATTAACACTGGTGCCACTAAATCTCAATTCTCCAGGGCTTGCAAATAAACAAGCACAACAGAGCCCCAAATGTGGACAAGATAAATGGGCTACACTAAGTATTCACCAATTTTATTACGTTCATCATCTTGAGGAAGGAAGAGGAAATGATTTCCAAGCCTCAATGGCTTGACTTCTAGAAAATCAGTTTCCTTTCTCTTTGGTAAGCCCTGGCCTTCAGCTTCTGAAAACCTAAGCTTTTCCAGCTTCAGATTGCAGGGGACTATACAGGAGAACACCACCAAATGTAGCACAGATGGGCAGGGAGGCAGATGAAATCACTGTATCTATTTATGATGCCAGTCTACTTTTAATTTTCTAATATTCAATAATGATCTAAAGAACATATGTAAATTAAAATTTTGATACATTTAAAATATTTTACGTTTTTCAAGGAAACAATTTTCTTATGTAATTTCTATTTCAGAAAAGACTTTCAATTTTTATGAACTTCAAAAACTACTTTTGAATGCTCTCTGTTAAGAAAATTATTATTACTATTAGTATTTTACACAAAGAAGACTTTAAGTGAGCAACTGATATTACTCTGCACTCCAGTGCTAGAGATGGAAGGATGTTGCTTTGATGAAAGTCCTTGACAGTTACAAGTACTTTGGCAGCTGCACCACAGAATTAATGGTGTTGACATTTCCCTCCATGCAGAGCAGCATTCAATCCCTTCTGCCAGTCATGTGCCAGCCTGCCCTGGGTGGGGTGCCAGCACCCCTTCTGTAAGCCCTTAGCTCCTTTCCAGGAAATTTCTCCTAGCTCCACCTTCATGTTTGATGTCAAGGAGTGTTTGGTATTAACTGTGCAGTGCTGCTGGTTCCCTTCTGGCTCTGGGAGAGCTGCAGCAGCTCTGTAGGATGCCTGTGCTGGGAGCCTCTTGCCCCTGTTCTCCAGCCTTCCTGGATCTGTCACAACATCTCATTTCCTGCACTTCCGGCTGCCAAGGGAATGGAAAAACACTGTTCTGGAGAAGTTGTTATTCATGGCCTTTTTTCAAAACAGTCTCAGAACAATCAATTAGTGAAAATAATCTTTTTGACACTAGTTCCTGCTTGTCCTGGGAAGGACAAAGGTTCTTTCTTCAATCTTAAATGTTCATTCTTAATACTAATGATATGCTTTTTCACTTGGAATTTCCCAAATTTAATGACTATTCAGGGTTGTGTTTTACCCATAGCTCCTCTCAGGATTTAAAACAATGGAGTGTAATGATTATTATCCTACTTCACATGGCCTCACTGATACCCAAATGTAACACCAGTTAACTCACTATACAACTCTGGAAGATCCAGGGACTAGTAATGCTAATGAAAAGGACTTCACTGATTTAAATGACCATATCTGAACTGTCAGCCTTGATTTCAGGAAACCTGCTTAAGTGTAGCCTGGAATATGGTTCAACATAAGTATAGGTCAAGTACCTATTCAACATGACTTAAAATGACACTTCTCATTACATCCAAAGTTTATGTATTTAAATATTTTCCTAACCCCAAAAGTCCAAGTCTCCTGCTACAAGAGTGTAATTTACCAGTAAGTTTCCAAATCACAAACTGGCAGCAGGTAAAAGCACTTTGCTATTCAAGCAGATGAGGCTGGTCCTATTTTTGACCAGTTCCCTGAGGGGAGAGGTTTGAGAAAACTCTTTGGTGAACACTCACCTTACGAAAATAGAACAAGAAATAAATAGAAAAAATATAGAAAAAAACCTCCTTCCCCAAGTTCTCAAAATGGACTCAATGTTCAGAGAGAAATTTTTAGAAAGGAAGACTTATGTGATAAGAAGTAATTGGAAAGCTGTTAGAAGTGCTGTAAAAGATTGTCTTTTGGGAAAACATCCATTTAAGAGGAAATAAAGAATTTTAAGAGCCTGGAGGCTAAGTAACCTTCAATAAAGCAAAAAGCTTGTCTCTGAAGCCCAGGCAGTGACCTGCTCCAGGCTGAGTACCTTACACTGCTCCTGCAGCAATTCTCCTCCTTTTGTAATGCCAAACTTAAGCTATGTCCCAAGAACGAGATTTCAAAACATTGATATTTCCCATGTGCTGTGGAAGAATGTTGTGTACCTGTGAAATTAGCTGCCTCCACCAGTTCCATTGCATCTGCTCACAGCCCAGCAACCCGCAAAGGAGACAGCTGGCCGAAGTAGCAATAAAAATAATTTCCAAGGTCAAAGGAGGGCATTGTGCTTTGGGCATTAAAAGTCTCAGCTTTGCTCTAAGCTATGTTAATAATCGGCACCAGAGACAGCAGGGAGGACTTTCCACCAGGGTGTTAGGCTGCTCTGTGCCCATATGGCTCACTGAGATTTTGCTTGGTTTTATTTTACAGTTGGAGAGATGAGAGTTTTCCTTGAAGAGCTGGCAGACAGAGCAGGGAAAATTCCCACAGGATCTTCCTATTCCAGCAGCTCTCTGCAAGAGGAGTCCCTTGGGGGTGAGACCCACCTGGAGCAGGAGCAGCACTGGTGTCCCCAACAGAGCTTCCAGGAGACACAGATGGGGGCTTGGGGTGAAGCAGTGATCATGGGGAAATGCACAAGCCCCTCACTGGAGTTTATGCAACCACCATATTTTGTGTATAATTATGCTGTTCTCCAGCAACTATGTTTAACAGTGAGTATTTGGGGAGGAAGGACATTATTCTACAAATGTTCTTAAGAGAAGTTAAAAGCCTGAAACCATTGATTGCTTGGTAAAAATTACTTTCGCATCCTTCTCTTCCCATGTTTCATTGTCTGACAGCTTCTAAAATGAAGAATTAAAGCAATTTCCTGAAATGAATAATAAAACAACATTTTTAAGGCAATAACAGATTAGAATGAAATTTAGAATTCATGTATCTTTACAAAGGAGCATTTGGAGGAGAAAACCCTGGCAGGTTCAATTAGTGAGACACAGGGGAGAGTTTGCAACTTCTCCCTCCTGTTTCCCTGTCTGTGATACCTCTGCATAGACATCCTCCACACATTTGTTATAGAAAAAATTAATTTTTTCAGACGTTTGCCTTGTCCTCAGTGACATCCTCCTGATGTCACTGGGTGGTCACTGCCATCGCTCATCCATAGCACCTTTTCTTAGTAATGCTTCCAAAAACACACAATCCTCTTAAAAACAAGAGGAGCCAGCAAAGTATATACAGCTTGGGAAGCATGAAAATACATAGAAAAGATGTACAAGCAAATACTGCCACATAAATAATATCAGCTTGACACCATGGCTACTATTTTTCTACCAGTATTCTGATGCTTTCACTTATGATCATTATAAATGACTTATTACTATCCCTAAACACCAATCAGAGCTACCATTAGTAATAGTCTGACCACAGGCAGGTGCAATAAAATTGATCAAGGTGTTGACACCTAAAGATACAAGCAAATGAACATGATAAACTGCCAAGAACTATAAGCAAGAAACACAATGTTCTTTCTTTGTGAAATGGCACCTGGCAGGGATGAAATTTTTTTTGTGTAACAGTAGCTTTTCAATTTTTCCCCAAAAAAACATTTGGCCTCTCACAGCAGAATGGGTTGGCAAAATGGGACTTGTGCCCTTGAACAGGAGATTCCCACAATGCAGCCTGTTTGGGGCTGGCTCCTGGAGGGCCATGTGTGCCATGGGGGCTGCATCACCAGGTGTACCACCCCCTCACAAAGTGCAAATGAATTAAAACATCAGCACCTTTCCCTGCCCCATTTATGTTTCAGCTGAAACTAAACTGTGTATTACACATGCACAAGATCATTCTACGTTTGCACCTCATTTGTAGGAAAGAACTGATCGATATTTCCAAGTTCATTTGCTGATCATTAATTCAGAACACTGCAAAGAGAGTTTGGAAAATAACCATCTCCTTCCTGTGACTTCTCCCTATAACAGCTGTGGGTTCTTGGGATCCCTGTGCAGCTCCAGGTACTCCTTCCCATGGCTCCCACACATCCCCCTGGCTCCGTGGACAAGGACAGTGACCTGTTGAGGAAGTGCCTGTTACCCTCCCACACTTCTCCAGGGGATAACTGGGTTTTCTTCCCTTCTAGATTATGTATTGCAACATCCACTCGAGCCAAATAAAATATTTATGTTATTTTAAGCTTCCACTACTTAAAAAAAAAAAGAAAATAGTAAATAAACAGATGGCAGTAGAATTAAAATATTACTGTGTCAGACTAAAGGCAGGAAGCACAACAGGGAGGTGGGTCCTGAAGCCACTGAAGGGTCTTTCCATTAGGAAGATGAGACATGCACTGCATTAAAGTGAGCAGGATTTCAGAATGTCTGTCGTTACCTTGGTAGAGGTGAAAATGCCATGGATCAGTTTCTCTTGTGAGCCCAGAGCCAGAGCTGAGCCAGCAGCCACAAGACCGGCTGATCGCCCAAGAGCCATCTTCAGGCAACCTGAGGTTTGCAATAAGCTGCACTAAAGCAAGTGAGGAAGATGCTGATGCTGACTAACATTTTTTCCTGGCAAACCACTGTGCCAAATACCCTAGGAAAATGAAAAATTCTAATGGGCAGTGCAAAGTAATGGATTGTACTAAGAGAAGGAGTTTGACAGCAGATGTTTGTTTTGCATTCAAAGTGAGAAAAAGAATGGCTGGGCCCAAACAAGACAGTTGACCATGAGTAGACTTTGCTGTAACTGAAGTGAAAAGGCTAATTCATCAAGCTGTAATGAGAATCTCATTGTCATTCATCTTTTATGTGAACATTTGCAGACAAGAGTCTGGATGTCAGGGGAAAGGCCTGTAATTAATTTATTTGTGTTGTGTAAAAGGTAACAGATCTGAATGATGGGTTCTGTCCAAGCACAGCTGCCTCATAAAAATCAAGCAGACTATTTAGGTTTGATTTCTATTTTCCTTCAATGGAAAAATAAACTGCAGAAAAATCAGAACCCTAAAAAACACGTGGTTTGGAAGAAGGAAAGAAAAAGAAGCCTACATTCAAGAAATCACATCAGCAAGAATGACTGAAACCCTCACAGGGGAGGGGGAAAAAGTGTAATTTGTTTGCAATGGGAGAATTTTATTATCTAGCCTAAGGCACCAAGTCAGGATTAAGACCAAATAACAGAGGCAGTGAACAAAGTAATTTGCCATGGATGATTCACCCTCAACATATTCAGAAGACAATGTCAAGGCTCCCTACGATTACAAAGCCCTGCCTTACTCTCTACTGTGATTGCTTTAATCAAGATAATTTATTTTTCTGGAAGCACAAGAGGCACTGGAGGACATGATACCTACATAAAGTCAGCAAAATTCATGCACTTAATAGACTGCCTTTTCATCCACGTCCCTCCTATGGCTCCATCAGGTTTGGTTTGGTTTGGTTTGCCATGTGGCGGTAAAAACTTGTGCTGAAACTCTGCATAGAGCTCTCACAGCACGGGCACGCTCACATGGGGCTCAGCACAGCACCCACCACAGCTCCTGGAAAGCTCAGCAGCTCTTGCTTGGGGTTGGTGGCAGCTCACATTATCATCATTGATCATTACAAGACAACGGCAGCAACCAGAGGATTAACAGCCACCACGTGAAGCTCAGGGCTCAGACTCTGAGCTTCTCCTGTCAGGTAACACCAGATACTCCTGCAAGTGGAGGTGCAATGGCTTCAGCTCTGGGGATCAGGCCAGAGCAAGAGCTGGTGTCTGCTTCAACGGTCCTGATTTCAGCAGTTACTGCTCCCTGACAGGGAGCAGGATCTGTTCTGAGCAACGCCCAACACATGGGCTCCTCAAAAGCCCCAAAATGGGAAGGCAGTCCTGCTGTCAGGACATTTCCCATTCTGTAATACCCAAGCTCAGCAAGCAAGCAGCAAGATGGGAGCAGGACAGCTGGGTCTGCATACATTAGCAGTCATAGTGGATGATGTATTGATACATGAAAAGAAAGAGCAGACCGGGTGACCATTTGCAGCCAATGCTTTAGGTGAGCTAATTAAAGAGACAAAAAGGAAATTAGAGTCAGTAGAAAATGAAGTAGCTGATGTCTGGAAAATGAAAGAACATCCTGCTGACCATGACAGACTTGCCAGGTATCTCTCTGTGGCCATCACCATGCTATGCACAGGGATCACACAGGCCGAAAAGCCAGGACTGGTTTGTAGGAGAAGGAAAACACAGCAAGGCAGAGAGAGTGATAGGACCTAAAAAAAACAAAACAGGAGCAATTTGTGTATGTCCCCAGTGTTGGAGATCTTATTTTTTTCCTACTTCACATCATCATAAAACTCTTCAGATTAAAACAACTAATGAGCTAGCCAACAAGCTGATATAATCCACAGATATGTAGGTCTCTGGTGATTTATTTTTAATTTTTTTTCCCTCCATTTGCTGGTGTGTTTGGAAGTCAGCCTGTAAGGATGTTCTTGCCAGCTGGGAAATCCCAGAGGACATGTTACTTCCTCTGTTTTGCTGGCAACCATGAGGAAAAATTATAATGAATGACCTCGTTTCTTTTTTCCTTCTGCACTTATCTGCTCTGAGACCCTTTCCGAACCTCCACTTGCATCCTCTACCAAAGCAGAATCTCATTTCCTAGATAAACAGACTTCTTTGAGCTTCTCAAGATCATGCTTAATGAAAAAAAAATGTACAATGGAAATATTTTACAGACTTCCCTCTTTTAAATTTACTTTCTAACTTAAAAAGCTATTGAAATAAGTAATTTTTCTCTCCTCTGTTAATCCCAGCTCTCTGAACACCAAGACACATCCTTCTAAACTGGACATACTGCAACCCATTAAATAACCTTCAAACAGTAGAAACGGAGCCCTCTGGGATATCTCTGACAAAACAGTTTTTCAGAAGAACACCGAGTTGGTTGTCCTCAAAAGCATGCATGGAAAAAGAAGAAAGATCATCAGATTTTTTCTGCAACTATTTCTTCTTCAGTCTTTATTTCAACAAAATTTCAATGGAGGCAGACATGGCCCCTTCAGTCAGTCACAGGATCATGAGTGCCATGGCTGAGAAGCAGCTCCAGCTCTGACCCCCTGTGCTGGGGGCTGAGCACAGTGCTGGACCAGCCTGTGGTTCCACTACTCAAGCAAAAACACCTCCTGGCCACCTAGACCACATTTTCTACATTTTCAATTGCTCTGGTTTGCTTTGTGGGGATGGCAGGTTACTGAGCAACAGAAATTAAAGTTCGATTATTGTATTAATATTGATGCTATTGTCGCATGAATCATAGATCCAGAAGGAGGAATAATCCCAGTTTCTTTAAAATATTGATTTTGGAAAGATGCCAGACTGCAGGCATATGGGGCTGAATTCCTGCTGTCACAGCAGCTCAAGCATGAGCATCATCAGCCACGCAGGGCGGGATGGAAATCAGAAAAAGCAGAAGGAAATTCTGGGCTAATGTTGTAATAGACCTGCCCTCAGCTCTGTGCACAATTTCAGAACAGCACAAAAATATTTCCATTTCTGAAGGAGTTATGTTCTCCTCATGTGTACAGGAATATTTGACAATAGAGATCTATCAAGTTGTCACTTGCATATATCACTATAACTCACTAGATAAATGGGCCCATCTTTCAATCTTATGAATGTTTTCTAAGATAAATTTAGGAAATTAAGTCCCAGTTTTCTTTTTTTCCACCTTTTTCTTTCTTCACTTGAGCCCTTAACACGTTTCAGTTAAAATGTTTTGAATAATTTTCTCCACTTCCACTACAGTTTCACAAACTAGTTCATTTAACTAAAAACACCCCAAAAAATGGGACAGCATCAAGCAAACGCCTTTTGTATCAGCTTTTCATTGCCACTAAGCATGCTCATATTTCTTGCTGGACCTCTCTGAGCTTCACTCAGGCCAGTTCTGGAGACATTAGTTCCCACCATGTATCAGGCAATGAAAATATGATAGCTCTGTTACTGCAGAACTTCAGCCCAGGCTAAGAGCATCCCGTGCCAGGCAGGTAACACTAGTGACAGCACCTGGCCAGAATGTCCCAGTTAAAAATCTGACATTAAAGACAAGGAACTCTGCCTGATTTCATATATTCATCTCTCAACAGGACTCCACACATCATCCATCTTCTGCCCAAGGCAGACAGCAATTCAGAGTGTATGCAAGCACATCCTCTACTTAAAAATATGCCATTTTCTGAATTTTCTAAGCTTGCTGCTTTATATTCTACATCTTTCTGGCCTCAGACTCAAAAGAGTTTTTATTTTTTCCCTTGGCACGATTCTGTATGTCCTCACCTAAAAACTCTCCCCCAGCACTTGTTCTCAAAGGAGGGAGAGTCCAAAGCAGTTTGGGAGAGTCCATCTCCTCTGGAGATCAGCTCAACCACACCACAGAGGGACTGAGAGATTTCCATGGCTAATAAACATGAAGGCTGGAAACTTATCTAGAATTTCTTGAATAAGGTCAAAAATAGAAAAACAGTCATGAACACAGATTTCTTTTAAGACTTGCAATACTTGCCACATAAAACACAAGAATGAATAATATAAATAACACTTTGTGAAAATGTCTTTAACGGTTGTGCTTTGACACATCGCTGAGATCATAAACTTCACTCCTTTTAATGTTTTTGGTAAGACTTGTAATGAGAAAAGACAATTCTTAAGTCCTGACATTAATAAGTCTATTGTAAAAAGGTCACCTTCCCCGAAGAATGTTTTATTATCAGTGGAGCAGAATAGCTCTGAATATGTAATGACTTTTATCTGATGATTGCCCTGTATTCTTTTCTAAAGAAAGAAGGCTTCAGATGTTGATAATTTACATATACATATTGAAGTGTCTGGCAGCAGAAAAACAAACTGGTTCAGAGAAATTAATTATAAAGCAGCTATAGAAGAAGCATGAAAATTAACTTCTGATCTTCCTGTGTCTCTAAAAGGCAATTAAAAACACCACAGGACTGAATGTCTCCCAGGATGCTACTGTACCTCACCTGGCTGAAGTAAAACACAGTGTGTTTCTTCTCCTCAAAGATAAGAGCCTAACAGTGTAGTTCTTTGGCCAGAGAGGTTATGACATCTCCAAAAATCATGTCCTTCAGGAAAGTTACCAAAAGCATCCTGAAAGAAATAGGCTTAACTGCCCTGGCAAGGGCAGAGGGTGTGCTTGGGTTGACCACCAGTTTTCAGCAGTGGTGTCAATTTCATGTGCCAGAGCATCTGAGAACAGAGTTCTGAGGGGCAACTGAGTGGTGAGAAAGGAGATGGAGAAGAGTGAAGAGTAAGGTCAGGACAGGCAGCAATGAAGAGCAGCATTTTTATCAAGAAGCTGCTGAGATTTAAACTGGAAACAGAACTTGGCTAAACAAGGAGAAGCAAGGACAAAGACAATTTAGCCTGCAGTAAAAGTGTGAGGATACGTGATTCTCCTGCAGCTTTTTATGAGTCAGATTAGCTGAAGTTAAACTCCTGAGGCGCTTCCAAGCATGTCCTGTGTCATTTGCACCAATTACAAGGCTGCTGTCCAGCCTGCCCTCCCGTTTGGAGCTTAATGTGAAACAGGAGGAGCCTTCAGTATCTCTGTATCAGGAACTGGGTATTTAACCTAATTTTTTCAAATCCTAATTTAATCCTTATTCTTCTTAATACTGAGCTAATAAATGAAGCATTTCAGATCTCACCCTGGCATTTCAGCACACCATAACAAAATACACCACAGATTAAGCAACCATTAGATATATGGTTCACTCTCAGCCATTGCAACTCAAATGCTACATTTCACAGATGGGTTTAAGAAATTGATGTTCTGTGCAGGCAGGAGCAGCAGGGTGGGCTGATTAAACCAGAATAACAACATAATTTGGGGCTGCTTCTTGTCTTTTATGGTAATAAGTTTGAGTTGGTTTGTGCTTTCTCCTCCCTGTCACCAGTGCATCTTTTCAGAAGGAAGAAACAGAAACTCCATCCCAGAACAGAGTAAACTCATTAGTGAAGTGACGATGCTGAAGGCCAATGAGCATCGGGGTGTTTGTGTTGAACTATGCTGCTTTATGTCCCAATTAAATAATGAACTACTGACAGATGTAAATATTCATAGCTTTCATAAAACTTGCTTCATTTTTCATCCTGCCATAGATGAAAGACTTCCTTACTGGCTTTTATATCAAATAAATAATTTCTTTAAGTGATAATATCCAATCTGCTTTCCATCTCCATTCCCTTAGAAAGCTGAACATTAATTGGAATTCAGTGAATAAACTGTCATTCCTTTTATTAATTATACTACATTATTCAACACCCAAGACAGGGGAATTACTGTTTTCATTACCAAACAGAGATGCTGTTCCTGTCAGGAGAGAGAGACCAAGAGGAACAGGTAAACAAGCATAACTCAGAGTGGAACACAATGGCCTTCAATTTGAGTGCTTGTACAGGTGTTGGAAAACATTTTTTTTATATCGCCTTCCAGAAACAGCACAATTTCTAATTTCCAGCCCCTTGGTGTACAAAAATCAGTATGTTTTCTAAAATCTATTGACCACTAGACAAAAACCCCTCTTACCAAAGATTTTTCATTGCAACAGTGTGAAATGACTCCTGGACATCTTACCCTGGCTGTAATCTTCAGACTACAGCTAGTGTAGCAAAAGCAACAACACCTGGATGACACTTTGCATTTTATATACTGTAGTTATCAGAGCTTCTCCCTGCAAATCTGTAAGCTCCACCACCACTGTGGAGTGTGAGAAACCTCAGCATGCACCAGAGCAAAATAAAATTCAAACAATGGTGTCTATTGTCCTCCTTTCATTGCAGCTAATCACTTTTCAGTTCTTACTGTCCACTTCTAAAGAACCAGCGAAAACCAGCCAATTTAATGAAGTCTGATTTACCTTTACTCACTCAGCCTCCGGCTAGCAAGGATGGCATAACCCATTTGATTGAAAATAGGTCTGGGACCTCCTTAGTAGCTATGGAAAAGAAGCAGCAGAGATCCCCATACTGGGCCTGCAGGTCTGTGTGTTGCTAGCACCGATTTTGGAAAGTATGGCAAGCAGCAGCAAAGCCTGAAGGTTTGAGAAAACCAGGGTACACTGAGAAAACTTGTAGAGTTTCTTTTGTCTTGGTTTTTCTTTTTTTCTTTAGACAAATGGACTTAGAGAAGGACATATCTGCACAGCCCAATTCCCAACTGCACTTTTCAGTTTTGAGTCCAGAGATGAACAGGCTGCAGCGGTGTGAACTGTTACAATAACATTAAAAATTCAGCCGAACTCATTATCCAAAGTTTAATCGCTCCCTCTGAAATTCTGTCAGACTCATTATGTTGGTTCCCTTTTGACACGGTTTAAGCTCCTCCAGAGAGCAGCTGTACAATAGCAATGATAATGATTAAATTGCTGTCTAAAGCTTCACTGGACATCAAAAAGAAGTAGACTAAATTCACACATTGAGCCACTTTTAAAAGAAAATTACCACAGTACCAAAATGGTAGAGTTTATGATGTGTCCTGACAGTTAACTGAACAGAACCTCAGAGAAAATGCAGTCTGAGCCTTGCGAAGAGTCCTGGAAGAGGCCTAGATCACATCGCTGACGGGAGGCCTGGCTATAAAGATGAGCAAAACTTGTATTTTGACTAGTACAATCTGAAAAAGAGTTTCAGGAAAAGCTGAAGTATTCACAAATCTGCACCAAAGGCAGGAAAAACTTTTAGTCCAAGCAATGAAGATGGGAATATTTTTAAAACAGTCATACAGCAAAGCCATTGCAGAAAGCCTACCTCTCATAACCATGGCCCATGCTGTCTCAGGACAGTCAGCATGCCCCCACGTTAAGAGTTTATATAGTGCTGGGGGGAATCAGACTCTTCTCTGACAGTAAGCATTTTCTGCAGGACCAGAAGGGCTGGAACCATGGCAGTTATCTCTGTGTTTCTGCAGTTCTTGGTCCTGGGGAGGAGTAAAATCACAGGAACTGATACAGGCTGAGCAGACTGTTCCCACTATGCTCTGTGAGACAGCAGGAGGTTTTAGCAGAAAAGAGGAAAGTCTCAATATTTATTTTTCAGGGAAGTAAAAAGTTGATATTTCATGGAAAAGCATTACCATCTCTCACCTTGGAAGTCTGCAAGTTCCTCCATCATTGGCTCCTACCTGGTGGTGCCATGTGCTGTCTGTGCTCTTCTGCCTGCTGTCCCCATGGCCACCCAGCTCCAGCCCTGCTCCACAGCATGGGGAAGTATGGGGACTGCTCACTGAGGAGCAGCTGCTGCCTCTACCAGGCTTTGAACCACAGAGGGAGACTTCTGGAGTCATTACAGGTTTGAGAGTAGGAGCAATGGAATTCATTCACATTTTTGTAAGTCATATTTGACTAGGATTCTTGTATTTCTCAGGGCTGTACTGTCAGGCAGTGCACAAATGTTATGCATTTAAACAGTCTGCTTTGCAATAACATACCCGTTCAAGTTGGCTTTATTACACTTCAATGCATTGTACATATTCAGCTCGATTTTCTTCTCACAAGGCTTCATAAATACAGAACGCAATTACTGCGTATTTTAATTCTACTGCCCAGGCACTAGGCAGGAGTGGCTACCTCAGCAAAACTCCTCTGATGCCAATATCATCCCTGCAGAGAAGCAGGGGACACATGGCTCTGCACCAGGCACAGCCTTCAGCTCAACCCCCCACACAGCATGAAGGTGCAGCAGAATTCTTGGGCAGGTAAAGCCCATCAGGACCCATGGATGTGCATCTATTTACTTATAAATCATGCTGTGGTTTCATTATGTTATATAAAGACTAATATAGAGACACTGACCATCAGAGCTGCGAAGAAATCAAATTTGAACTGAAATCCCACTTCAGCACCCATGAGTTAAGTGGGACACAAACAACAGATAAACTTTGTGCTATTTTCTCTTTAACTTCCCAGTATTTCCACTGGGAATCAGTAACACTGACCTTCAGCTGCTCTGGTAAGTCATGGTTAAGAATAGTGAAGAACCTGGGCCCTATGTTATGTTCGGTCCATAAATGCACTTGGCCCTTTGAAGCATGCTGGGTAAGTCCCAGCGTGCATCACTAAATAAAACAAAACTGAACTCAAAAGTTACTCTGGATTATTATTAACAAGAACTTTTTAAGTGGCTCCTTGATGAACACTGGCCTAAGACTGGGGACAACAAATTGCCTTACTGTGTGAGATTTCAGTTTTAAATACAACAGGGAAAAAAGTCCCCAAAACCACAGAAAAGCACGGAAGTATATCATATTCTGTGAGAGCCCCTGGTGAGAGCTGATAGTATCAGGTCTGTCAAGAGTTCTTCCAATACCTACCAGCTATACTGATACCAGGCTCCAGCAGCCCTCATAGCTCACCTAGTGAAACATCATTTCCTAGTTCAAAAGGAGAGCCTGATAATCAAGATGTAAATAATTCAAGCATTTCTGAGAGCTCCAGTTTAGATGAAGATGTGCAGCTTCAAATTCACAAAAAAGAAAACCCCCAAACCAACAACCTTCATATGAAACCAAACCAAAAAAACCTCCAAAGCATCAGGCCACTGCGGTAACTATGTGATGGACGGGACACATGGCAAGCACAAACCAACCAAGATCCACCCCAGCCAGCCCATGGAGTAGGGCTTGTCAGCACCAAATGAACCAGATCCATGAATGCCACAAAAGCTGAACACCTGGTTAATTTAAAATTGCACTGGGTTGGGTAATAGCTGTTCCTCTCCTTCTCTGACAACAGGGTCAAAACTTGTGCTGCAGGTACATAAAAGAACAGAACCATAAGTCACATAAATATCCTCAAGCACAGCCAGCACCACAAGGATGTCCAGTGCATTTTTCATTTTAAAGACAAAGCACATTCCCAATTAATGCTTTAAAAGAAGCCTGAGTCCTTGATTCATCAACTGAAACAAACTGCAGCACTTATGGAGAAAAAAAACCCCACACCATCCTAGGATAACATAATACCCAGGGTTAAAAGTGAGAATAAAAAAACAAAAAGGAGAATAGAGCAGAATAACACAGCACAGTGCAATTATGGGCCCAGTGAACTACGTCTGCTGATCAAGTTACTTACTGCGAGTTCACGTTAGCTGGAACCAGTGTTATTTTATTCTGGCAAGGAAGAGCTCACTGGTTCTGGCTTACCAAATACTTCCAACATGTGAAACTGAACTAAATCCCAGTCATTTCAGCCTTACAGGTAATCAGCAGCTGAGAGAAAGGCCTTGCAATTTAAACCCAGTTTATTGTAGGGAATACAATACTCCCCTGGGATTCTGCAGAGCTGCTGGATGGATTGCACTTTGTACTGGATCTGGGTTTTCCAGCATCACTTGAAAGCCAATGCAGCACACACAAAAAAACCCCAAAACCTGTAATCCTCCTAAAGAAAGCAATAACTGAGCCAAATCAACCTCCAAGTAGGCTCCATCAGTGCTGTTGCCACCCCCTATTCATCAAGAACAATGAATGCAGGCATTGAGATTCCACACTGGTTTTATAAATAGTGTTGCCTTTTTGGTATGTCACATTTAGGCGAGAGAACAGATTCTAGCTGTAAAACAGTACCCTTGGAACCTGTTTTTATAGTTCTTATTTCAAATATTTCAAAACAGTCTTCTCATCACATGCATTTAAACTACTGCAGCCTCAGGAGTATAATAACCTATAGCAAATACACCGACTTTTCCAGAGCATAAAGGCAAGTCTTACATGGAGGTCACAATTTAATGAGTTCACAGGCAACAGAGCCCCCAAACAGAAGGGGAATCAATGCTAATTACATCAGGGAATCCCAGTGTCTCTTGCACATCTAGTGGCACTCACCGGCAAACCACTGACTTTTCACTTATTGATTTTAAGGTTAGCATCAGGCATAGCACCCTGATGTCCTTCTGCCCACAGGTCTGCACTGACAGGGATCAGACAGCCAATAACTGGCAGGGGGGAAACATCCCCTACTCCCCATGCATAACTGGAACAAAAGAAAACCCAGATTCATTAATATTTAGCAAGTTCTCACACTCTTAGTAATGACAGATGTTTTTTTGGATTTAAAAGACTGTCACAGCCATTCATTGCAATTCCCCTGTGCAATCAGAGCATCCCCTTTCCTGCAAGCAGTCAGTTTTAGGACTCCTTCCTACTTCCCCACTCAGGAACAGTTTGGGGCTGGAACAGTGCAGGCAGGAAAACAGCATCCATACAGGCATCTTTTATATGGAGACTTCTCCGTTAATTTATCTTTGGTCTTTGAGGTTGTATGTCAGTTTACATCTGCTATATATATGTCACAACTTCCCAGTATTGCTTAAACACTGCTCGCATTACTTAAAGTAATTACCAAGACAGTGGAAGCATATGCAACCAAAAACATCGCCTAGAGGGAGAAGAATATCCATTTTCTGTGAGGTGAAGGTGACATCCCAGGAGAAGACCTGCTGGCATCCAGACCAGGCAGCCCTGGGGGGTGCAGCCCCTCTGCCTGCCCCCCAGCCCCTCTTGCACAGAGGAGTCCATCTTCACTCATCACTTGGGAATACAGTTGTTTGGAGCTGCCAGAAAAGCCATGCAAGGGACAGAGAGGTATCTAACATGCTCTGTTAGTGGATCTAATGCTTTGTGATAACAGATTTTATCCATTCTGGAGGACAGTATTTAAACAGATGCTATTAGTGGTAGTATTTCAAAAGGCAATGGGGCTAAATAAATCTAACATTTACTTCTGCTGAAAATGTTACGAGGCCAAGCTCTTTTTTTTTTCTTTAAGGTGCTCAATTAAGCAAAAATACATACACCTCCCACAGAATTTAAGACTGCCATGAACAGGAAAGCTTTTTGGTTAGGCTTTCATCTCTTCATGGGAAGAACTAAATTGATGATTTTTAAATAATTTACATCCCAGAAGCAGTATTAAAAAATTGCCCCAAATGGAGCTAAAAGCATCATAAATATAATTTCCTGTCAGATTATATGCAATACTCTGATGAATGAATAGTTCCTGAAAGGACACAGGTATGAACTTGGAAGGTCTGACTCCAGTTTTCTGAAAATTCCAGCTTTGAGTAGAGTGCTGTTTGACTTCATTTTTTCTTGTCTTAAGCTCTTTGAGATGCATGAGTGTGCACTTTTTTTTCTTTCCCTTTATTAAACTTATGCTTATGTTTTGAAGAGCCAAACTAGCAAAAGCAAACTAGTCATCAATCCAGAGTTTGGGGAGGGGAATCGTGACTGTTAGCAGGCTGGATAAAGATCCTTTTCAGCACATTACCAGCTTGCCAACGAATGCAAATGCTTTTTTCTTTCAGAGTGAGGGTGTGTGGGAGCCAGAGGAGACAGAGGAGGGAGGGAGTGTTATCTCTGCTGTTATAAATGCTGAATTAAGACAACCACCTGCCCATCATGCACATCTAACCCCTTTTTGCTTTACAAAGATGACTGACATTTCACAGCCTCCTGTTGCTCATCTCACTAAAATATTAACGCATCCAAACCCTTGGTTCTGAACTTGCTGTTGAAAAAAGAGGTGAGTGTGTACAGCTTGAGATGTGAGTGACCCTTTTTTGCCTTTTGCTTTTTTGTAGCACTGACTCCTTGTGATTTCACACCAGCTGTTTTCACACCACGTTCAACATCACAGCTTTCCTGTCTGTGCCCAGCTACCCCAGTGCCAGGTATGGTCCAGCCTGTCCAGCTACCTTTCTTCCGCTGCTCTTCCTGTCGTGTTCTCTCACTGTGTAAACAGCATGTTTCTCTGGAGGCTTCTAATTGCTGGTCTAAAAATAAGATGAGCAATTTTCTTCCTTATCCTTAAACATTCCAGGGACAGTTGAAATATTTGGTTGGCTTGACTGAGGACATCAGCACTATATGAGTAATGCAGACTAAGATTTTTCTTTTCACACCCAACTGACCATGGTGAACATTTATGTGAACAAAAGGTAAGCTACAAAGTGTGGAAAGCAGATGCCCTGAATGCTTGCTCTGGAGGACATGCTAATTGGTGTGGAAATATGACTCAGTTGCAGTGCCAAGGGTTCAGAGATCTTAAGTTATTTTGTCCCATCCTGTAACATAAAACCAAGCGAGAGTACCTAAATGATGATAATGATTATTATAAAGAATAATGATCTCAGAGGTGGCTATAGGGCTGGCTTGGGCCATAAGTAAAGCTCTCCTCTGCCTCAAGAATCACACCCCAGAAAAAATCTAATGGAGAACAGAGTGCCACTGAAGAAAAGGCTTGGGGACTTCAATGGGAGCTGAAGGGGACAGAAGAAAATGGATGTGGATGAAGCAAGATATTTGTCAGACTGTCAACAAATGGGACCAAAACAAAATTGTCTTGGACTCCTATACTATATGATTGCCTGGCTAACACCTTCACCACAGAGCATGGCAACAACTCACAGGCCACCATGATTCTTACAGCCTGCTTTGTCTCTCAGAATTTAGCCTAGACAATTAGATGTTATTCTGCTAGCAGCACAGAAAAACACACTACTATATGCTTTTTCTGGTGATGTGGCTGGCCTTCTCATCTGCTGCTCTGTGACACCTTATTCTCAAGGCTGAACTGAAACTCAAAGCAACAGTAAAAGCCTTTGATGTTTTCAGAGGTAGGAAGAGTGCTGTTTGGACAGCCAAGGAACGTCAGTGCTTGTGGCACTGTCATTAAAACCTGAAAAACCTGCTTTGGCATGAAAATACTAAGCAGACCTTTTCACTGCAATGATGACAAAGGTTTGCATTTCATTACCACAGGGAACTGTGTTTATTTTGCAAAGCTACTTCTCTTTCTCCAGCAATTTAATGGGTGTAAGAATTTGTGCTCTTGCATGTACAATTTGGAAAGTCTCTAATTTGCTAATCAAGGTTTCAGGATAGGGTAATCATCCTCCTGGTATTTAATACCAGCATTGTAAAAGTAATTATGTGGAAGATGTCCTGATATTGACAACCACATATGATGGATGCCCGTATTTGCTAGATCCATCCATCAAACCACAATGAGAGCAGACACTGAACACTTCCATGGCACCAGTACTACCTACCACACTAACTCATCCTACCCCAAGAAGATGGAACACAGAGCTCCTAGAAGAGGAAGACCAGAGGTAAGACAAACACAGATGCTGTGGGAAGGACTCACAGTTTCCTTCCACTCAGAATGAAATCCAGGAATGACAACAGCTAAACCTTCAGGAGAGGAGGATGAAAGAGCTTCACTCCTGGGCGTGTGACACTGCTCCCCCTTTGTGGGACCAGATGCGAGCAAAGAAAGAGGAGAAGAAAAGCTAAGCTGGAGCTGAAAGACTTTTTTTTTTTAAAAAAAAAAAGAACAAAATGAAAATGATCCTGAAAGAACAACTGTTCCTTTCAAAGCCATTAGTTTGGGAAGCTGGCTGTAAAAGGGTACATTTTTGAAAAGTGGCTGCGGTTACCAAGCAACAGCTGAGCCCCAGCTCCGCTGCCAGCAGCGCCTGGGATGAGGGGGGGTCAGCCCCCACAGCAGGACCCCCGTAGAGCAGGGCCCCATGGAGCAGGCACAGCCTGGGAGGGGTGAGGATGCTCCACAGGGACCAAGCCCTGCTCCAAGAAACAACCCTGAGGTCTGAAAGGGGAGAGGGTGGAAAACCCACTGATGCATTTCATTTTACTGAATCTGATGGAGGAAGAGGGAACAGAGGAAAACCTGAAATACACCCAGCAGCTGCAGCAGAAGAGCTCTAGTTTTATGCAAGTGTAACTATGAGCATAATTACTATATATTATACATTGTGATGTGAATTATTAAAACTAAGGGAAACAGCAAACAAAACTTGAAGTTAACAGTTCCCACATGCTTTGGACACACTGAAGTGCTCAGCGGGGTTTAGTATGGCTCATGGATCTAACACTGGAAAGAAGAAATACATTCACCTGGGACCCCACACTTCAAGGCTGGTTCTGTGAGAAGCTGAAAACCCACAACCCCAGCTGGTCCAGAGCACCATGGTGTTCCAAGCCAGTAACTTCAGACAAGGATACCATTACACTTAGCTAATCCTCCAGCCCTTTCGTTACCTCCATTACTGCTCTAAATGGGAATTAGGCACAACAAGTGCTTAAATCAGGCTACGAGTTTATCTGGCAAAAATCTAAGCTTAAATCCAAGCTGTACAAAGATCCAAGGGGTTTAATCAAGCTGCCTGGAGCAGAGGTCTGGGTTCAAACATCTTCACTTCAAACACTAGCAGACAGACATAAAAAAAAGTGATTAAATGTTGTAAGAGATGGCTGAGGATGGATGACAATACCAGAAATGCCCAGCTACTTCTGTCCTGTTCATCATGTAAAAAAGGAGGACTGGGGACATAAACCAGTTGTCCACACATCTCTGCAGCCCTGCTGACGACTTACACATACTTTGTGAGTGCACAGGAAAATTGTGGCATGGGTAACCAAGACAAGAAAGGTTTTGATGTACTCTGTTATTTCATTCTGTTAACTATCACTGTTATTCTTCCCTTACAAAGATGTATTTCAATCCCTTTGTTTGCCACCAGGCAACAGTGCCAACATTTTTTTAATCCTTAACACTCACTTTGAGCATTGCTGAACACCTGCCTGTTCTGATGTTGCAAGAGAAATCAACATACCACTTCCAGTTCATCATTTCTCTATCATTTGTCTTTGTACATTTCTCTGTGAGGTTGCCCTTGTCCTTCCATCATGATTCCAAGCTCTCTGGATGGACCTCTGATGGGTTGCCATGCTCATTGTTTGGCATGCACTTAAAACTGGAGGGTGGGGGCAGCTTTTGCCAGAGCAAACCTAGTAGTGCTGCCAGACAATAAGCTCATTCACAGGAACAGAAGACAGCAGACTAATTGCTATGACTCAACTATCTCTCCTTTCAAATCTGGGAAAAGGTGGTGACTGTTAACTGCATGGCCAGCCTGCAAAGAGTACTGAGCAGTATCCTGGCTCTCATTTAACCTCTGAATCAATGTGGTCTTCATTGTGCTGGGTGTTCAGGGCTGTCGGTTCCTGATAATGAATGACTGAACCAGCATGGGACAAACCCCCTGGCCTAGTCTCCCACAACCTCACTTTTCTCTACAGAATCAGAAAGAGAGGCTATGGAAGTTTCTGAGAGCTGCTGGTGCTATTTTATAAAACGGGTAGACAATGGAGACATTCAAATGTTTTTGGCTCAGATGACTTTCTATCACTGAGATTTTTTATGGTCCACTAAAAATAAAGAACAATACTTGTCAAAAGAGCAAGCCTTCAAGTAGAAGCAAAAGCAGACTTAGTTGATGGAAGACTTTCACTAGTGTTGCTTTCTGATTACCACAGTGTAAGGTGTTACCATCCACATGATACAGTCTGGCTGAGCAGCTCCAGTAAAGCATCCCTTGAAATCCAGCTCTGTGTATGAATGGAGGCAGGGGAGGCAACATCTCAAAAGACTGGTGTGGTGCAGGAACCTCTGCACACCTAAGATAGAAGTGACACAAGGTGCCAGTGAAATTGTAGGTACATTTGTCTTTCTTCTCTTCATCAAACAGCTTCTTTTAAAATATAATACCAGCCTAGACCATCAAAAGGCACCACTCAGAAAACTAACAGTGCTTTAAGCTAAATGTGTTTTCTGAGGCTGAAAAACACTTGAATAGGAAGGACAAAGATAGTAACCTGATTTGGCCAAGGACTGTTCATCTTCCTTGAGCTCAGCACAAAGGGATCCCACAGTTAAGACACACAATACCAGGAAGGAATATACATTCAAGTTACTTTTGAAGGCACTTGAATAGCAGGAAGCGCTCTGCTTCACACAGATTGATTGCAAACACAGTTTTCTCTTAGTCCATTTACCCTCACAAACTAGAGCACACTCAGTATTTTGCCATTGCTCCTGAAGGCTGATAATCATGGACAGGGCCACAGGGCCAAGACAAGCACCATGGAGCAGCAGTTCACATGCCTTTGCTCTGCTCTGCTCAGTGCCTGCAGCTGATTCCCTTGCATTCTCTTCTGTTCACTGACAACACCTGGCTTTCTTGTTCTTCCTCAAGAGTACAGTAAAGCCATCTCATCTTTTGTTCCACTGGATGCATTTCTTTTCCCGGGGATGCTAACCACATCACCAATACTTTCTGGTGCAGCAGCATGTGCAATTGCCATCTGTGTAGTTGGCACATGTTTGAAAAGATATTTTAGAACTTGTAAGAGTGTAAATGCAACATGACAAAATCTTTAACACAACATAATGTATGCCGTAAGTAAGGGAAAATCAACAAGTTCACAGTGTTTGGAACAGGGAAAAAAATCCCTGCACATGTGCTACAGAATCCCCCTTCTCCCAGCAGGCTGCTTGGAACTGCCTCCACACCCACTTGCTTCAGAGCAAGCCTGCTGCCAAAATGTGCACATGGCAGCAGCTTGCCACAAACCTTTTCCATTTTCAGTTAAATCAAACCAGCCCCACATTTCTGAGCTGGTGCTAGGTGATGAGTACTGAAGCAGTAAAGGATCTGCACAGCGTAACTACAAAAAGTGCAAAGAACTACATGAAATTTTTGTTATTTTGAAGCTTTTTCTCACCTTTTTATATGATGCTATGTTAAAGGTAAGAAATAAAATCTTAATGACCTTTAGGCCAGCAACATCCTGACCAAAACTCACCATATTCACCTGTTCCTTTTTCACAGCATACTTCAGCCTTTAGTACACTGAGGTTGAGCAACACGCACAGCTATAGCTACAGCAGTCCCTACTTATGCTCAATGTCTAGCTTGATCTTTCAAATCCCTCCTGAATTGGGAAATTGACTTAGTTTCCCTTTACTACACCTCATATTTTCAAATGTTATTTTACCTCCACTTAAAAACCAGGACTGTGTTCAAGACCCTCATCTATGTTATCCTTGTTGTTTAGTTAATTTATCTTTGGTTCACTACCCTGCCATACAGATTAGCATTATTTCAGCATCTGCCCTTATTTTCATGGCTTTAAAGATGTTTTAGGAATGTAAGATTCTTCGCTGATCTTACAGTTTTCAATGAATGCTTTGTGCCTGCCACTGGGCACACTGGGTGCTCTGAAATCAGTGCAAGTTTTGCCACTAATTTTATTAGACTTGATAGTTTTCCATATATTAAGCATAATATGACATTTACGTTATGAAACAAGTTGCTCTGAAAAAAAGATTTACGTTGTCAGATACTGAACAGCTGTGTTGCTCTGTCATTTCATGAAATAACTGAAAATTGTAGGTAGGCATTACATGGAATGCCTAATCTCTGTGTATTTAGGACTATTTAATAAAAAGGATCCGAAAACTATGTGCTACATTACATTCATTTATGAAACCACACAGTCTTTCAGATGCTTCTTCTTGAAACCACACTAGCAAAACCCGTCACTTTCCAGAACTGATGCTGACTTTTACAATTGAGTCTATTTTCTAAAGTTAAAGTTTGAGTCATTTATCACAAGAACTGCTCCCACAAAAGGATTCTAAAAGTAATACCACTCATTTTGCAATTTCTACGCTGTATTTTGTGCAACAACAAAGCAGAACTATCAAGCAGAGAAAGAAAGTGCTTAGAATTTCAGTCAGATGCAGAATGCCTCCAGCTGCCACTCATTCCATCCAATTACTGATTTTACAACAGGACCATAAGGCACATATGCTTTATTTTCCTGATTTTGCCCCTTTTCTCTTAGTGTTATTAGATACCATTTTTCAATGTCTGCATCCTGCTTATCTTTGTATCTGTTTTTTTTTTCCTTTGCTCATTCTTATACCATTCTTGCCATGTAAAATGTCAGATTGTCCTTTGAATTTACAGTCTGACCCATTTCCCTCTTAAATTTAATAGGACCTGCAACAGGCACTTCTATGGGTCTTGCCAAGGTATAGCTTCTCTGTAGACAATGGGATGACACAGATGAGAAAAGTGTGAGTAAAACAAGAGTAATGTCCTGCAGGTCTGTGTCTGAAAACATGTGAAACAATCTCACACATCATTCTTCATATTAAACACCACTCATGCCTCTTCCCATTCAGCACATCATATTTTTACCTTCTCCATCCTAGCTGCAGGAACTGTTAGCAGTGCTGTGTGAAGGAGCAGAAGGTGGTGGCACAGCAGCTAACACAGATGGATGCTGAAGGCCCATTATTCAGGATCACCTGAAAGCTTTTTGGTGCTCAGCCTTTAGAGTGATGACTTTGCACTGCCATACTCCAGACCCCGTCACCACTTCAAACACACAGCGGATATTTCTCTTTAAGGCATTTAAACTGCAAGTGTGAACACAAAACTAAAACAGGGACCCCCTCCAGTCAGGAAGGACTAAACTGAGTTGATCATCACCCAGCTTTGAGGCATCCATACATCTACCTCTGCTCCTTCCCAGCGATGAGAAATGTCATCAGTAAGGAGCACTGCTACCTCCCCTGGAGTACACTACTGCCCTTCCTTTATCTTCCTTGCTGATCCCCAAGCATGTTGCTGGTTTGAGTCTTAACCAAAGTGACATGACACTGCTGTTTGCAGCCTGTGATCCCCTTGGCTGGGTCACCTCACAGCAGCAGGGGTAATGCCCATGGCTGCACCAAGTGTTGCAAGTCCCCCGTGGTATTTTGTAAAAAAAAATCCTGG
This sequence comes from Calypte anna, assembly GCF_003957555.1. NCBI lineage: Eukaryota > Metazoa > Chordata > Aves > Apodiformes > Trochilidae > Calypte > Calypte anna. The sequence continues at coordinate 10,899,016 of NC_044264.1, forward strand.
AAACAAGCTGGCATCAGAGAGAGCTGACATTATATAAAACCTGGCAATTTGTCTGGGCTTTGCCTGATCTCAGAAAACAAGGCAGAGCAGCTGTAGGACCCCCAAATAGCAGTCGTTGTTTTGATGTCAGATTTATGAAAACACATCCCATATCAAGGCAGCAGCACAGCCCTGGGACACACTCACCTCACCAAGCAGGTCTCACCATCACCCTTAGAACTGTGCCAGAGGCTCAGTGCCTGCTCCTGCCCAGATACACCTGCAGAGCCTGGGGTGGGGGGGCTGTAGTGCAAATTTGGTGCGTTTTCAGCACCTTTTTCCTTGCTGGTAGTACTTAACTTCACCTCCTGCGACTGCTTCACCTGGGTAGATTCCTGTAATTCTATTAATTTAGGCCCAAATTCAGCACAACATTAAAAAATGTCATTGCATTAAACACTTGATTAATTTAATTTCAATAAAATTAAATTAATTTCAGACTTGCAGTCTTAAAGATATACACACCCGTAAAGGCTGGATGAACTGAAACCTAGCAGATGTACAACTTCTCAGGGTAGGAACACACCTCCAGCCACTAGTATTTTAACATTTGAAAGTTACATTGTCTCAGGGTTCTTCCTTAACCAAGAATTCACAAGACCACCATACAATCACAGCCCTATTAATACTTTAGGCCCCAGAAAATATTTTTTAAGAGCAAAAGCATTTTAGCTGTTCATTTCCACATCTTACTGAAGTATCATCAGATTTCTCTGAATATAGACCTGGATTCGACATGCAGACATGGATGGGAGTGAGGGTCTACAAAGTCTCCACAGGTTTGATTAAAATATACAAAGATTTTTGGGGATGATCAAAACCACACACTTACAAGTGTGCAGCCTACAAGCATTCAAATCCAGATACTTTAAGAACACTTATAAAATCACAAATCTCAGTGTGAACAGGTATCAGAAAGGATCCCATCTGTGCAGTGCAGACAGCAGAGCAGGCAGTCCTAACGACACGCAGCACGCTGCCTTTCAGCTCTCACATTCATAAATAATTTACTCCTATCCATCTGTGCGCAGAATAACAATTTGCTATGTGAAATCTGCGGCGAGGCTGCCGGGGACTTGCTTTCCCGGGACCCTCTGGACCTGTTGGGAAGGGGTGTGGGTCTCCGGAGGAGCGGCTCCAGAGAGATCTGCCCCTAGTGGGAAGAGGCACCGAAAAACAAACACAGGAGCATCCGTTCAGCTGATCGCATTCGGTCTCACGCTGCTGCTGCTGCTGCTGCCGCCACTTCGGCATCTGCCTATGCAGCCATCCGTGCACCCAGACAAACACAGAGGCAGAGAGAGTGTACGGGTAGCTCTGGAAACGTCTGTAGCTGCAGAAGGCTGCAGAGCATTTCCGTGCAGCAGACGCAAAGGAGAGAGAGGCTGCTTCCCAAACGGGGGAGCGTTATGAAACACGAGTGTGCCGGCTGAGGAGTCGGGCAGAGCAGCGCCAGGGCTGCTGCCACGCCGGGGGCTGGCGCAGAGGCCATGGAGCAGTCCTCCCCCCACAGCCCTTGCCCGGCGCAGGACCCCAGAGCGCCGGCCCGGTGATCCTCAGGGACCCCGCCGATCCGCAGGGCCCCCGGTGATCTGCAGGGACCCCGAAGAGGCGGCGGCGAGCAGGGAGTGTGTGCGGTCGGCGAGTTGGGTGTGCTGGACACCGAGATAAACATCTGGAGGCACCCAGCAGACAGCGGCAGAGCTCCGAGGGGTGCTCGGGAGGATTACGGATCTGGAGGCGGGAGGAGGATTAGTGGGGAGGGCAGAGGGAGCAGGATTTATCAGCTTTTCAGATATGCATTACAGCTTTTTATAACATTTCACTGGATCGTCTAGGACTTTGCCTGGCTACATCAGTACTCCCTCGACCATAAAAGAAAGGTGAGGCTTTTTCCTCTTATACAGTTGTGTTATCTGCTTCTGCAAGCTGTCAGCTGGCCTTGACACAAGTAATAATCAGACAACTTTTTGCAGAGGCTGAGGTTATTATGATTCATTGTGGTCTGCATGGCTGTTTGATTTATTAAATTTATCCATAGCATCTAAGTACAAAAGACTCAGCTGCATTATTTATAAAGATTGCAGTTTGCTCTCAAGATGCCCTTCTCTGAGCATCTTCAAGGCATCATACTTGAAAAGTAGGCATGGGTAAGGCAAGTATGTGTTTTTGTCACATAGCCTGGTGAAGCAGACTAGAATGCTCAGCTGCTTGGAAGAGTTCCTGAAGCATCATGGTGCTAAATAAATGGACTCATAACAATTTTTAGTAGGTGGATGTTGCAGGAATTTGGATGCTGAGAGGCTTAGGAAAGACAATTTTTAAATACCTATGATTTATTTACAGTTTTGCATGCTATTTTAATTCCAGCAGATTCTTTGTAAACAGGAAAAGATCTCTAGCTACTGTGAGCTAGGGCAAAAGTCAATACATGGTACATTTTTACAACAATCTCTTGCAAAACTTCAGCCTATAGCCACAGAACCAGATTGGGTTTATTGGAAATTGCAGATGAAGAATCATTTGCTGTTTGAGTTCTACATATCAAAGGAATCCGTATTATGCATGAATGGTTTGTTATTGATCAAAATACTTTCTAGGTTCAAGAATACTGTTTGCAGATAGGTCTCAGCTCATCACTGAATGGTGAGAGGAGATTGTATGTCACCTTTGAAATAAATATCCCTTTATGTACAGAATGCATACACACATATGTCTGTGTATGGTTATATACTGAATGTAGGTATATATAGGGCTGCATCTTTTCCATACTGCAACAGAATCAGTCTTCCTCATTATTACTATGTGCTATGTATTATTACGATGTGCTAGGTAAAAATATCCTGGATTAATGGAAAAAACACCGTTTTGCTGTGGTATGCTTTCTGTTACCAGCTGCCACCAAACACTTTCCAAGTCAGCACTCTGTCTCTCCATAAGCCTCCTTGGGCCACCTGCCTCCTGCATCCCTCACCACAGGCCACTAACAACATTGCTGCCTAGGTTCACATTCACCCGTGAAAGAAAACTGGTCTCAAAGTGGAACATCTAGTGAAAGATATGCTGTGTCCAAATTGAGTTAGTGCTGACTTGTCCAGCCTCAGGCTGCAGTTCTGTTCTGTGACATAGCCTTTCATTTCCAAACCTGAATTATCTGTCACCCATAGAACACTTCCCCTATTCCATGCAGTAGCTATCTTGTATATTTTCAGCTTTGGTATTTTCAATTTGGTTAGACCAGTTTATGGACTATGTCATTTTTCTCCATCTTCCTGCTGTCTTTGCATACTTTTTTTTTCTGCTTTATTTATCACTTTATCATTACTGAACAGTTCTAACACAGTATCGAAGATAACTTTGCAATCTGATTACAGCTTGTAGGAAGCACACTTTGAATGCATGAGGAGAGAGGAAATGCTAAACTTGCAGGAAAGCCCTCTCAACCTGCAACATTTACCACTATAGCAGGTGGAGAAATTGTGGTGCTTCTACCTCAATTCTAGTTTGCTGACAGACCTTATGTTGTGCTTAAACTAACACTCAAAGCAGCAAAGGGCTGCACTCAAAGGGCTGCTTACTAGTTGAGCATGCACAGAGTCAGCAAGATCAATCCTCTCACAAGTGGAACATTTTAAGATGGAACAAGTGCTTATTGCTTCTGAAGCCCAGACAGTAAGGCCAGATCTTTTGGTAGCGGAGCTGGCAAGGCACATCAGAGCTCCTGCCAGGACAGGCAGAAGGTCCCTTCAAGCATGTCTCACCAGGCACCTCATTGCTCTAATGAAAATCCATAGGTGATAAGCTTCATTTTGATGGGAAAGGGGCAGAAAAGTTAGTTTCTATAAATATTAAGCCAAACTGTTCTCTAAATCAAATAATTGGAGGTGACTTAGGAAGAGATGGGGAAGAAACCCTTCTAAGCTCTACTATGTGATCCAATTTTCTCTTATCTCTTGATTTTGGAAACTGGGAACATGTGGAATTTCTCTGTCAATTCCGCTTGAGGTATGAGAGGAGAGCTCAGACAGCTCACCCTTGTCATCTTTCTAACCCTGTTCTCAAAACTCAAGAGGGTTCTGGCCATGTATGAAAATACAGCCTCAAGAAGGACTTGCTGCCACCTGTCTCAGGACTGACACCGGGGGCTTTTAGTTGTAGGAATAAAGGGAACTGCAAATATCTGACAGGATCTCAAGATTAAATTTGCGGGTTCTCAAGTTTCTCACATTTACGCATCATGATGTTGGCCTTGACTATCCAAACAGCCTTAAGAAAATGGCAGTGTGTATGCAAAAGGAGAGCTGTGAGCCAGAATCCCCCAGTTAAGTCCTAAGCTGACAAAAGAGAGGAGAAATATAGAAGGATGTTTGTTTCCAAAAAGAATGTTCTTGAGCACAATTGCCTTACATTTTCAACAGAAACCAGTCTTGCTTCCATGCCAAGAACTCTGAATTTGCAACATTCTGCTGGTCTTTAGACAAGATAAACTATTGATGATAGGTTAGGGTTAGAGCTGCAGCCATCAGTGAAGGATTGACCTAAGTTTCTGCATTAAGCAACCTATTAAGGGACAGCCCTCAGCAGAGCAATTCTTCACTTGCAAGTCCAGGGCTGTTCTTCAGTGTCTTCAGCCTTTACCAGCTTTCATAGCATCAATGGAAGCATTCAGTCTTCCCTTAAAAATTCTGTAACTGCTCCTTTAGCTAGGGAGTAGAACTGCCCAGAACTTCAGTATTATTTTTCTGTTTCTGTCACAAATATATTAATGCATCTGCCTAGTGCGACAACTTCTGTCATACTTCGCAAGATCATTTGGGAAGGAAGATACTGACCTGCTTTTCCTTACAGCAACTTTTTCATGGCAGCTATAAATCTGGTATCATGTATGTAATGAACAAAAAGCAAGGAATAAAAGAAAACCACAACCTAAAATTGCAAATGCCTCAGGTCTGGTGCTCAGTACCATCAGTGCACTCTGAGACATAAGCACTGTGTAATTATCCATTTATAAACTCACAGACACCAGACATGCCACCTTTTTAGTGGTGCAAGGGACCCTTCCCTTGCTGAAGGCAAAGCACCCAGCAGACCTTCTATACAACCACTCATCACCTCCAAAGTTCATCCTTGCCTGTGTTAATTATCTTTTTTTTTGTTGCAGAATTAACCATTTCATTGTTCTCTTCTCCTAAAGGTCTTCTCTGCTATTACTTATTAGTTCTTAACTGCCCATCTCAAAGTCCCTTCAATTATGATTTTATGATTTTATTGACTAATTCAGTTCTCAATTAATATGGTCCTAAAACCTCTTTGGTTATGAGAACTGATAAATAGGAGCAGAAGACACTACTTTGCTTCCATTTCACTTCCTTCATTTTAAATGATACATGCATGAAAAAGACAAATTATACATTTTCTACTATCAGATACTGGTTCATATCCTCCTTACTCTTCCATTTTTAATATCATCATCAAATGTGATGCACTTCAATTCTTTTAGGCATACTTTGATGACACTGCAATATGCAGTTTATGGAAAATCAAATGACATTTTTTATGTCAGCAGCGCTCTCTGCTATTTCTCCACAAAAAACAACATTTAATTTTTGAGTTGTACATTTGCAGCAGTTGCTGTGGGTGGAATGTGTACTTATTTATTTGGTTGGGTTCTACTACAATGCACTGTCATGGCAACTGTACTGAGGACGAATGCATCTGCAAGTAATTTATGTATGTCATATTGACTGCAGTAAAATTGGCTTTTACAATTTAAACTTCTTCAACCACTGGGCAAAGGCAAAGTTAGCATTTTAAGACTCAGAAGCAGCTTCTCCTTAGTAAATAAATAAACTAGACAGACCAGCAGGAGCAGTGCTAAATGTTCCTGGGTATTTGGACGCAGAGCATGCTGCACACTTAAATTAGGTCTGGTATCTTGGGTAGTTACCCCAGTTCTGCTGATGCACAGTCTGCTTTTCTTTCTCCCAGTGTGTGAGGCAGTGATGGCACCCACACAGGTGCTGTTTGGGCAGGCAGTGGCCAGGCCTGTCTATCCTGGAACCAGGAGGCATCATCGTGGGATGCCCAGACAAGCAGCAGATACACTCGTCTTAAGGATGATGCAGCTTCCAGCTGCTCTGCTTTGCATCGCTACAAAAACTCAACTGAAATCTACAGACTCGAGTACATAGTGGCATTAAAAGGGACTAAATTGGGCCACCAATGCAGTTTCAAGCATAACACTCCCAATTTCTGCTACAAGGCTTCAATGGTCCTTCTCCACCAGAGCTGCATCGCTGAGAAGCAATGCCTGAAGGCTCCCAGCTGCTGCAACTCTGCCTTCCCCATCCAAATGACTTGGGTGCACTTGAGAACTTTGGTTCAAGACAGTATTAATACTGTAACTTGATCACTTTTGTGAGTAAACTCACAAAACTCACTTTGTGAGCTATGAACCCCTGAATTTACACAGGTGTCTTCATTTAAATTAAACGGCCTCTTCTGGGAATAGCTTGTGCTTTCAGTAGCCCCATGTTAGGAACAACTGGTGAATCAAATTGTACCTATGCTGAGTATTTTTTCAGATAAATTAGGACAGTTACAATCTGCAGTATCTAATTATGGCTAATTTCCTGTTCATCTGTCTACATACTTCTGACCTTTTTACTGTAATTCTTGAGCACTCACAACATCAATCAGAAATTTTCAATAATTTAACTTCAAGGGTCAGCTCTTCAGCTGGTGTAAATCAATACATTTTCTTTGGAGCTGATCAGAAGGGAGTTATGTTAACTTTTACAGTGAATGAAGTGTTCTTAATTTAATACAGCATGCTACAGCCTCATAGCTCTTTGCATCTGGTCACTCTCAAGTTCACTGGCTGCGAACAGATCCACAGGTACTGGTGGAAAGTGGTACATCCTTGTCAGACTGAATTCTTGGAGAAAGTGCAGAGATAAACACACAACATTTTTGGGTGTTTCTCAGCCCTATACAATTGAGACCAGCATACATGAACTTGAACATGAAATTTTAAAACCATCTAAATCAGGTCCTCATGACCACCCAACTTGTAAGATTAGATGACAGGACTCCTGTCTTGTGCCAGCTCCCTTTAGCAACAGATGCTAAAATGTGATACAAAAAAAAATTCACCTGCAATTGCCAAAAGACTCAGCTGAGCTTTTCTGTATTTTGGTCGTGAAGTTTTCAGGCTTTGGTTTTTTAATAGCTACTTTAGCCAGAAAGAACTGCGCAATTTAATGAAAAAGGGAATGAGTGCAGACCTCACTGGTAACATCTATTTAAGAAAGAAGCATAGATGAGTATCCACAGAACTTTAAATCAGAGAGAGAACAGGACACAGAGTGAACTGATATTTCTTTGCCATGACTGTGGATTTCAAGAGTGTGCCCCAAATGCAAGTTAAGCAAAAACCATAATATTTTCTTTTCTGGAAAACACTGTATCTTTTCTCAAAACTTGCCTGGCTCCACAGAGAAGTGATTGACTAGGAAAACAGGACTTTATGGGGAAGTGCCAGCTTTCATTTGCTATAGGAGGTTAAAGGTTACCCAGAGTACAAAGGAGCTTTTCTTGCTGGACAATCCCACAGTGATATAAATCAGCACATCTAAAGCCTGCAAAATTCAGAGGAAGTCAAGAGGTACCTGGTGAAACTTAGGATATTTTTTTTCCAAACATGCACTGATTTTTATCCATGGGCATCCACACATAAACATTTGGCATCAGAAGTCTACTGAAAACCCACCAGGATCTCTGGTTTCTTTTAAAGTGCACAGCAACTCACACAGCTCTGTGTGTAAGTACAGAATACCCAAGTATCCTTCCAGCATAAAGCCTGACTTTACTGCGCTGCAGAGAGATTAGTAATTATTATCTATTGTGAACTGATGAAACTTCTTTCCCCCCCACACACTGCAGTTTCCTTCTGATCTGCATTTGTAGCTTAGCTACTGTTCAGCTGAAAGGAAGGAATTTGTTAATGCCTTCCTAAAAAGATGCCTACACTGCAGCTGCTTATCCCAGCCAGTGACAAAGAACGGAGATGTCAGCTACTGACAAAAGAAAATAAAGAACTCTTTTTCCAAATGTTTAAAGAGAAATAACTTCATCATAAAGATTTTTCTGGTACATTCCAAGTTAAAAGAAAAGAAAAAAAAAGCTGAAGATCTGAAACTTGCTTCTGCTTAATCAATCACTCTCAACGGATTATAGTTTTTGAAGCGCATAATTAAAAACAACAGATGGAGAAACACTCATCTGAAAAAAGAAAAAGGGGGTGGGTTGAGGTAAGTCACTCTGATTTTCTGTTTGGATGTGACCCAATGTTCCCCTCTGTGTTTCAGGTTTCAGCTCTGGCTGTAGGGCAGCACAGGAGCATGGCAGCACTGCATGGGTGTGCGGAGCCCCAGGGCCAGCCAGGTGCCTGAAACCAGCAGCAGTGCCACACCAGGCTGCTCCATCCGGGGAGGGCTTTTCATTGGGAGGAGGCACTGAAGTGATGGGCTGAACGTATGGGAGGAACCAGCACCCGGCCAGGCAGAGATTCAGGGGCCTGTCTGGAGGCGTGAAGGGCCCACTTCCAGTAAGGGCATGGCCAAAGCGTTCTTCAGGCTACAGAAGGTTCTCCGTCGGACCCAATTTCTGCTCTTCTTCCTCACAGCAGCTTACCTGATGGCCGGCAGCCTCCTGCTGCTACAGCGGACCCGCCTGGTTATCCAGCAAGGTTCACGTGGGACCTCTGCTAATCAAGCCCTGCCAGTGTCAGATGGGATGGCCAGGGGTGGGATTGTAGATCCCAGGACACTGCAAAACCCCCACCCCGGCCCCAGGCTGCTGGTGGGCATGGACACCATGCAGAATGCAGTCTTGGACCAGTGGCACAGCCCGCAGTGGCTTGTGTCCCGCAACTCAGAGCTCAGGCAGTTGAGAAGAAGGTGGTTTCACAGGTTGATCAGTGACCAGGAGCCCATGCAAACAGCGGGATTTAAAGCAACAAAGCACACTGTTGAACACAAAGGTAAGGGATCCAAGTCCTGCCCTGTTCCCTGGCACACTCACAAACTGCGTGTCCCCTTAGGACCATCCCAGGCAGAGACTGGCAAGCACCACAAAGTGTCCCTGCAGAAACACTTTCCTCCTAGCTCATCACCACTTTCAAACAAGTTCTTAAGTACATGTACTGGCCAAAGTACAACGCTGACATCCTTGGTCATGCAGAGTTGAAACATCCTTCAAAAATGCATTTTAATTGACTGAATGGAAGCCCAAACAGTAAAATAAGCCTCCCTAATATAAATTATTTTCTCTTCAAGAAGGCACAGATAAACACTGTTGAACTGATTTTCTTTCTCAGAATAAGAAACACTTTAGAAATGGGTTTTATTACACTAACTACCCAAAGCCTAGTAATACCTTAAGCGTAGAAGTGCCACTTTGCTGCTACAGCTTTCTAGCATATACCAACTTCTACTATTGCAAATATTCTCTGTTCCTGAACTGCCCTCTGTGACCATCTCTGCAAACACACTGTATATCTAGGAGAACAGACATGGGCCATAAACCCACGGGAAGCTTTGGGGAGGGGCCCTGGCCCCATCCTATCCCTGCTGGGCACTTCCACCTTCAATAAATACACCCCTGGATGACATTGCTCACCTCCACTTTAATAAGCTCTTTGTGGACAGACGCAGCAAAGAATCACAACAGCCCCCCAGACTACCACTTTTGTGCCTGTGCTTTGTAAAAGCAGTATTTAGAATTCACAAAGTATTATTTTTTTACTCTTCAGCAAACAGCGGCCAACCTGGAGGATTATTCCAAAGTCCAAAACCTCTGTTAGAGTGGCTGAAACTTTCTTTTTCTTGTGGATTATTTTATTGTTAATATAATGCTTTTTAGTTTCACTTTTCATGATACATTTTCTTCCTGTCCACAGCTCATGTTATTTAAGTTCCCTGTGTTATCATCTCAATGCTACTACTTCTAAAATCAAATTTCCTTTTTTGCTTCCTATTTAATGATAAAATGTACTTTTATGCCCACAATCGCTGTATAATAGTGCATTTCCACATCATTCTTCCAATGGTATCTTTAAAAAGTGAGCTGGATTTTTATAGTAATTCTTTTTGTGACCAAAAAAGAGGGCTAATATAGGATGCAGTATAAAAGAAATATTTATCTTTCATATGCTAAGTAAAGCAAGACATATTTTAAGAGATTAATTTGCACCAGAGTAAAAGAGATAGTTCAGTGTGATAGCTAGACAGTACTGCCTAGTTAAGACTGAAGATATCTTTCCTTTCTAGCTTTAGTAATTCTATGTACCCAAAGAAAAATTATTTTCTTAGTATGTATCTTGCATCTTTTCATTATCAACTAGAAATTTTCAAGACAACTTGGGAGAAATCCAACTTAAGGTAATGGATCACCACTGTATGTTTGTTCCCTCTTCCCATCCCAATCCCGTGCAAGTTGCCTAACTCTGGTCTTGCACACACACAGGGACCTATGTGGGATGCTTCAGCGATGATTCAAGGGAGAGGACACTAAAGGGAGCTGTGTTTTATGATTTAAGAAAAATGACAGTATCCCACTGTCAGGAAGCTTGTGCTGAGAGGTGAGTTGTATTTTTTTATGGCAAGTTCTCTTTTCTGACAACATTTGGAACTGAATTTGAAATGGGAAAAGCACGCATATGTTACATATGCATCATCTGTGGAAACTGTGATTATCTTGTGCCATCAGGGATGGTGCAGCTCCACTGCTTTCCTTCAAGGAGACTATTTTACTGCTGCCCAATCTGGACAGTGGCTTCACACTTTGGCTCATGCCAAAACTGCCATGCATTTGAAAACTGCCTGAGTTGATCCAAAGTGCTCACCTTCAAATGCCAGTGAACAGAACCTGTGAAAGGGGCTTTTCTTCTGTCACTCTAAACCATCCCAAACATTTCTATCAAAACCTGAAGGAGTAGCTCTGGGTGAGGACAAGGTGGCTGCCCACCTCAAAGAGGCCGCACTGGTCCCAGGGCCAGCTGTGTCTCTGGAGCAGGGTGGCAGAGGTGTTCCCCATGCATGAGGACAGTCCTGCCTTCCTTGGGGACCAATTGGGGACCAGGGGTGTGCATGTACCCACAGGGCTGGTTCTGTCCCCACAGGGCTTACACCTACGCGGGCCTGGCCTACGGAGCAGAGTGCTATTGCGGGAACAGGCTCCCAGCCACGGCCTCGAAGCCCCAGGAGTGCAACAGCGAGTGCAAGGGGGAGAAGGGCTCCCTCTGTGGAGGGGTGAACCGGCTCTCTGTCTACAGGGTCGAGGAGCCACGGGCAGGAGCCAGACCATGTAAGTGGGTGTGCGAGCGGGGCGAGGAGGCCATGCCCGCATAGCCATGGCAGCCCCACAGCCCAGCTGAGCCTGCAGGGATGTCCCTGTCTTGCTCTGTTGGTCACCAGAGTGTGACACAGCAAAGAACAAAGGTGCCAGTGGGGTACAGTGTCCAGTTGTCTGGCTCCCTCCCTAAAACAGCTGTGCTGCTCACCGCCTCAGAGCGGGAGATGGGCCTGGCACGGGGCTGCCATAGGGTTCATGTAAAAACAAAATACAGCACAGAGCGACTGCAACAGCAGCAGAACACCAGCTGGAAACTGCTCCATTTCACATCCATTGCAGAGGGACAAATTCACGTGTTTAAGAAACAACCCTGGAAGTGGGGGCTGTATGACTGAAGGGCCACCCTAAGCTCAGAAATGACCCTAAACAAAGTAAGACCTATGTGACTGCAGCAGGAGATAGCAGAGGCCAGAGAGAGAGGCATACCAATCTCCCTCCCAAGTGAGAGAAATGAGACCACAGTTTTTCGCTCTTCCAAGGACTTCTGTTCTAGCAGCAGTTGGGATTTTGTTTCATCTTTAAATGACAGCACTTACTCGTCATTCAATTAGCCACCATGGGAGATACAACAGATGAACCTTTGGGCCAACACAAAACACTTAAAATACCTAAACTACTGAGCAGTCTTTACTCTTGGCACTTACAAAGCCTCACAGATATTATTTGCTGACAAGAATCACCCAAGACCTTAGGTTGTGCCAGTGTTGATGGTACTTCATGTCTTCTTAAAGATGTCAAGGTTTGTACAATAATCCACCCAGCTACATATAAATTATATATCAAAGGTACGTAGACCTAAATTGCCAGTGTCAGGCTGACAGGCACGTTGGCAGGTTTCCCAGGACATGCATCACTGTTTAAATCTTCAGCATAAAATATATATACATATTTCACAGGAATAGGTAGCATTTATTTTTTGCTTAAGTATTCATGAATTAGTCATCAAATTAGTGTAGCCTGGAGCTAGATTTGTATTTTGTTTGCCCTCAGTAATACCTGATATTTGACTGCTTGAAGAATCCCACTGACACAACCTAGCAGAGAGGCCCCAGAAGTATCAATCCTGATGAACAAGTACATTGGAAAATAACTTGGAAACACTAACAGCATCTGTGATTTACAATACGCAATACAGAGAAAAGAGCATATCTAGTGGCATCTCCATTTAAACCATCCCAGACATGGGGTTTCTGCTGGCTGCCCTCTCCATCCCTCACCTCCCCCTTCCCACCCAGGCTTCTGGGGCCCAGTGAGCTTTGCAGCTTCCGCACTGCAGGACTTGTGTCCCCACGTCACATTAATTACAATGAAGCTCAAAATTCACAGCTGCTGCAGCCCAGTGATTGCTCTGGCACAGAGTGCCATTTTCCTTGGGGCAGGGTTCAGCCATCCTTGCCCAGGAAGCAGAAATACAGCATAAATATGGCACATTTCCAGTGTGGTCCGCAGGTTCTCTGTGAACCCTGCTCCTTCCAAAAAGCCTGTGTGGGCAGTTCAAACTTTCTTCCTCATGCACTGAGAGATGGGAATTAAATATTAGTATGAGACTTCGTAGGAAGTCTTTCAAGACCATCCTGAGAAGTCAAAAGACCGCTGCTCCTTCATTCTTTGGTGCTGTGCTTGCAGTATTCTGGTCTCAAGCAGACTCCCGTTTTGCCCCAATTTCCATCAAGTTATCTTAATTTCACATCTCCTGAGCAACCCCAAAGACAGAGCATTGACTCAAGTAACCAGTTTAAACAGTTACTGGAAATTATTTAAGCAGCCTCTCCTTAGACTGCTCTTGGCTTGTGCTGGAGACTACAGGCCCTTCTGCCAGGAAATTCATGCAGAAGCAAATTTTTCCTTCAAAACTGCATGGCATCTTTCCTACCATCCAACACATTTACCACATCAGTTCTGGAAAATACAGCTGCTAACCAGGACTCAGAATACCCAAATTCTTTCCCAAATCTACCTTTCTCTCTACTGAGTCATGCTAGGCAAATTCTGTCAACAGAGTCACTAACAAGCAGTGAAGTAAAGCCATTTTCCATCTTTATAAAGCCCACAACACCCAGTCCCCTTTTCTAACCAGCCACACAAGTTATTTTCTTCATTACCATGAGTTCATCTGTGCAAAAGCACAGCCACAGCTGGGGTGCCAAGTTTCACTACGACTTTGGGTTTTTGTTTGATTCTGTCAAGCGATCTTTCTCTCTTAAGCAGGAAGGAAAATTGTACTGCTGCTTGCAACAAGTATTTGGGTCAAATCCTGACTTCAATCACAATGATGCAAAAAATGGAGCAATTCAGCGAAGCTCTGTGGCATTTATACAGGAACAGGGGAGATCAGAGGCTGATGCTAAGGACTTGAAGCAAGCTGTTCTCCCTGAACAGCTTACAAAAGCTTGTTTAGATTTTTAAAGGCTGCAGCAAACTCCCTTGGCTTGAAAAGAAAGCGAGTTGGGAGAGGTGAGGGATAGCTCAGCAACTGAGCAGATGTGCAGGAAGGTGGGTGCCTATGGGGGCTTTCTGTATTCATTTCAATTCCTTTGCTTTTCTGGTGCAGATCATGGAAGCTTTGTAGATTTTTATCAGTGCTTTTAAGTCTTCCAGGGGAAATGTGTCTTCAAAAGAAAACTGGGACTTGCAAACAATAGCAATGCCCTCCACTGGTAGAATTTAATTTAAACTCTTTGCTGCAGACCTACTTTCAGTGGTTTGTACAAAGCTAAAGGCATTTGTTCCTTTCAATGCCACAGGATTTGCAACACACTTTTCTAGTGTATATCATGGTTTCTCTACAGCATTTGGAATATAGAATTTATTTTATTATTTTTAGATTCTGAACCTAATGTTGTTCTTTGTGAAAGAGGCAGGATACTATGGACATTGTTTTCTCAAGAGAAACCTATTTCATATCCCTGCAGGGAGGAATGTTATCTATCGAGGATGTTTTAGAGCTCCAGAAAATTTAACAGACACCTTTCCAGCCTCTTTGATACAGCCCAATTTGACGGTGGAGATGTGCTCTGAATTTTGCTCCAAGAAAGTAAGAACAGTTCTCATTTCCCATCCTTTCTTCTTTTTTTGATATTTTAAAATTTTATCTACTAGGGGAATAGCAGAGATTAGTGCCTTAGAGCTTTGAATTTGTAAATTAGTTTTCTAAAGGACAAAACTCATCAGTGTAAATACCCAGTGATGCATCATGATCCAACCGCTCTATGGAGTGGGGACGGTGGGAGGGAAAGCCATCAGAGCAATGCTGCTAAACAAGATCCTCAGAAAAGCTGCTCTAAGAGACCAGCATCGACCATGAGGAAATCGATACCATTTCCGTGTCACATTCAAATCCAGAGCCAGCCCAGACTCCCTGGAGCTGCAGCTCATGAGGAGACAGGCTACCAGAGAGCTGTCAGCACCTGAAATGTGTCCCCAGAGTCCTCTGGGGAGCTGGTCCCCACTCAGCTCTTGAGGAGACAGGTGGGGTGCATGGGCAGGGAGCAGCAATCCCCCCATTTTGTGCAGCTCACCTCTAAGGTGTCTTTTTGGTCTCAGGCTCCTTAACAGTGCAACAGCAGGCACTGCTGCAATAAACAACAGGATTTAATGCTGACGTGTCTATATACCATTTTTACACCAATGTGTAATTGTTCTGGCTAAGAACACAATATAATCTTAAATATGTTAAAAAACCAGCTACCAGAGAAAAAATTTACCAGATAAGCACGTTGAAAAACAGTGAATTTTCCTGGGACTTTATAAAAATATGTCTCTTTCCACACCAGAACTACGTCTGCCACTTTCATGACAACCTATGTAACTCAAGTCTGATCTATTTTAATTTAAAATGGCCTAATTGTAGAACCTGATGCTGATCCATAAGACTACAAGAAAGCAACTAATAAAGCCGCTTGAGTGCTTATTGGGTTTTGGATAGAAGGTGAGAAGGGACATGTTAATATGTTGCCCTTCTGCACATTCCTGGCCTGAAGTACCACCTTTGCTCATCCTCCACTACCACAGAATAAAAGCACAGATGTAAGGATGCAAGAAGTTTGACTTTGATGGACCTGGGTATCCTCAGAGGAGGGGATGTCTGGCCCAGGGCACTTCTGCATTAGTGGCTGTTGATGCGGTTGCTCCCTTCCTCCCCACTCTGATGGGGCTTATTTTTTTGTGAACCCAGAGGAAGGTTCACTGTGTGATCAGATTCAGCCTGCTGCCACATTCAGCCTCATGCATTAAACTGAACACTCAACTACTTTGTCTTCTAGCATCACAAAGTCACTTAGAACTATTAAGCCATGAACAAACAAATCTTTTAATTACTAGGTAGAGTGAGAAAGCTTTTCCCAGCCAATGTATCTTGTACACCAGCTCATCAGAGGTTTAAGATTGCATCATGGAATTAATTCTGTGCACTGAATCACCCACACACCCTGTATACAGTACCTTAGAAACCTGCATACAAACACATTCTCACAACCTCCATTGATAAAAATGTCCAGTAAAGCAGGACCTCATGAGCAATTTTTTCCTAGCTCTGACATTAATCTACTGTTTAATGGTGGAATAAAATTTTAATCTTGTGTCAGTTTACCCATAGATAACTTAATTTTTTTAGTATTTGCTGGTGAAGTACAAGTAGGACTTAGAATAGGAAACTGGAAAAGAAAGGAATTTAGCAATCAGAGCTGAACCAGATACATGTATTTTAAATCTATTCACAATACTCAATTTGGACACAATCTAATAAAAACAATCAGTGACTGAATCATCACATCATCTCCATTGCTACTGGAGAATGACTGCTTTCCTTACAGAACTTCAACTACCCGTGGAGGCTTCATCTCAGAAATTCTTATGTAAATAGTCCTACTGACATCAACTTTGAGTTACATACAGCTTGCAGGATGGACACCTGAGCCTGTCAATGCATGCTCTAAAGCATGCTCTAAAGCTCAGTGCAGAAAAATGCTTATTGACAGACCTGCAGATTTCTCTGCCAATACACTTGTGTTTAACTGAAGTAAAGCACTGCAGGTTTGTGTGCGCTTGAGCTGGAGAACTAGTCCTGCACATAACAGTTACACAGCTGCTAAAAGCCATAACCACAGCTTGGGGCATAAAATGAACACACAAGTGAGCAAAGTGGACAACTCGCAGTTTTGATTAAATTCTGATGGGAAGTCAGGGCTGATACTATCATTTTGCACACAGAAAAGACCAAGTAATCAGCAGCTGATTACAACACTTCACAACTTGTGCTGTGGTACCTGGTATGATTCCCACAACTACTGTTCTGGCCTTCCAATGCATGTGCTGTCATCAGGATGCTAAAACTTCCCCCTGAGAAGCAGGTGCCCCTTGGCATGAGGTACAAGAAACATTTTTATTCCTGGCAGTATTTGAAGGCCAGGACACATTAACTCAGATAGAGAAACTGCTTCATTGTAAAGGGAAAATTTCTGTTCACAGGCAGAAACAGAATGATTTTGCCCTTGGATTAAATCTGTAAATAGTTTTTGACAGTGTCATCTCTCATTTGCTAAGCAAATGTTGCCTATTTGGGCACAGATGGCACATCCGTTGTATTTGACTCCTAATCAGAGAATGAACACATGGAGGAGAGGGAGAAATAACCTGCTGAGCAGTCCTGTCACACACTGCCACACTCCAAAAGACTTTTAAAAGGCAAAAAATGTTGATATGGAACAGGTGGAATTGAACGCTATACACTCAAATAACTCCTGAGCTTCCTTCAGTCATTCCGTGGCTGCACTGAGACCAAATATTGTGAATTATCAAGCTTTAGGAGGTTTGTGTCTGAAAACCATTTTGAAGGACAGTAGTAGTATAAGAATCATGAGCTTTACAATGATGTATCAAACACCGCTTTGATCTTGACAGTGGCCTTGTGAAGATTTCTTTTTCTTTGTATAGCAGCAGCATTCCCCACAGGCTGTTGATGCCGTGGCATTTACACACTGATCTACTTTCTTTCTTTTGCAGGAGTTTCCCTTGGCAGTCATCCGAGGGTGGGAGTGCTACTGTGGGTACCCCACTGGGCGCTTCTCGCTGCGCAAGGGTGCAGACGGTCTGCTCTGCAGCGGGACGCGCAACGCCAGCAGTGAGCTCCACGGGAAGTACTGCCTGGTCTACCAGACACCTGTGCAAGGTACAAGTTTTGGCCTCATTGTGCCAGGGCCAGGGCCAGACCCAGCACTGCTGGAAACAGCCCCCATGTTCCTTCTGCAGCAGGTGAAAGTGATCTAGCTTACAGCAGTCCTAGCTGCAACAGCTGGGCTGCTATCACAACACAGGCAGGAATTTAGGAAGCAGCCCTTATCTAAATCCCCACCTTGCAATCAGGCTCCTAAATATGCATCTTTTATTCCCTCACTAAGCAGCAGAGCCTCCCCTTGCCCTGGAAAAACACAATTATTTTGTAGATGGAGAGAACAAGGCAGAGCTGGGGAAGGCACACCCCTAGCCATACAGCACCCTGGGCAGTAGGGACAAGGACACCATGGTCTGTTCCTGTCCTGCTCATTAAATGCACATCCGGCAGATCTGCAGACTCTAATTTTGCTCTACCCGTCTTCCTGGAAAATATTCATCTGCATACATGTTTCAAAGCTGGAAAATAAATCAGAGAGTAGGGCTCCAATCCAGTAAACCATTTAGGTGGTACTGGCAACAATATCCATGCAATGATTTGAAATGAATTCACTGAAATTTCTCATAAGCTTAAAATTGAACAAATGAAGTGTTTTTCTGGATTGGTGCTGGGCTTTTCTTTTTTTCCCTGACACCCCTGGTTTTTCAGTAGGAGGAGTTTCTCCTGCATTATAAAACTTGCAATTTCTAGGTGTAATGGCACATTTAGGGTTTCACTGAAGAGCCAACCTGCCAGGCAAACAGCCGTTAACAAACAGGCATCAAGGGGCTTTTATCACACCTTGCCTGTAAGCACAATGGTTTGCCAGCTCTATCAAGAAAGCATTGCCTAACACAAAACCAGCAAAAAACTCTTCTGAGGATAATCTCTTTGGCCTCTTATGGCTGAATTAATTTTGAGAAGCAGCTGACTCACAACTGGACTCAAATTGATATCCTGTATTTGTGAGAGAGAGAAGAAAGAAGCAATAAACCCTGTAATCAAGAGCTGTCAGTGGAATTATTAAAAAGCCACACTGCTAACAATGACATATCTTTTGTACTTGCAGACACCCGCTGCACAGACAGGAAATTCTTAACCACGAAATCCAAAGTGTTTGTTGCTCTGTCAAGCTTTCCTGGGGCTGGGAATACATGGGCTCGCCACTTGATAGAGCATGCCACAGGGTACTACACAGGAAGCTATTACTTTGATGGAGCCCTCTACAACAAAGGTACAGTATACAGAGGGATGGGTCACACAAAGTCCTTCCAAGGCATTGGGGCTTTACTTCCTCATTCTGGTATCCTTCTGCCTGGAGCCAGCAGAGGCTGTGACTGTCCGCACGTCTGGTAAAACCTCAACACGTGCCTGTAACCAAGGGTCTGGCATGATGCAGGGGGCTCCAACCAGGGGAAGGTTCCTCCCCACAGCAGGTCAGAAGGTGACTCCCAACCAAATAAAGTCAGTTAGACTTGCAGGTCAGTGGCAGGGCAGAAGTAAACTTCAGCCCTGGTCTCAGGTCCTGTGTGATGGGTTTAATTGACTGGTACTTTCACAGCAGCTTTACACCACTGTAGGGAGTGATTCAGAGTGTGAGAAGGCATAGATTTTTAATCTGTCTTGTAAAACAGGTTTTAAAGGAGAAAAAGACCACTGGAGAAGTAGAAGGACAATCTGTGTGAAAACACATGAAAGTGGCAAGACAGAGATTGAGATGTTTGACTCTGCCATCCTGCTGATCAGGAACCCGTACAAATCGCTGATGGCCGAGTTCAACAGGAAATATGCTGGGCACCTGGGGTACGCCACTGACCGCAACTGGAAGAGCAAAGGTAGAACTCGCCTCCTGGGGCAGAGTGTGGGCCTTCTGGGTGTGCTGGGGGGGGTAACACACTGGGAACAGAGTGAGCACTGCAAACAAATCCGGTGGGACTGGAGTCCTACCACAGCCATGGCCAGTCCCAACAGCACCCAGACCCCCACCTTGAGAGAGGCTGTGGTCTTGCTCTGCATCCACCACCATGGAGAGGAGGGGCGCACAGCTCCAACACTGTGGCCAGAGGCACACAGCATCACTGCTGCCATTGTACTGTCTGGCAGAGAAAACATGTCCAGGTACAACACCCCTGGGTACAGCCCATTTGCCAAGCTATGAGAGGTGAAGAAAATTTGCTCCTGCAGCATGTAAGAGAAATCTAATTTAGGATTTGGGAGATTCAATGGAGCATGACATTTCCTGAAGGAAATTATACAGCACTGCACAGGTGCTACTGCACTGCAGATAAATAAGGATAATAGCAATAAGGGGACTTGGGAGTCAGTGTTCCTTGAACATATGAAAAGACTCCAGGATGTGCCTGCCACACTTCATGCATTTGACTGGCAAGCTGGATGATGCAACTGCATTTTCCCCACTGAATAAACCACCGCGTTTAGACTCTGCAGCTGAGAAACAATTCAGCTTGCACTTCTTCTCATGAATGTTTCAGGCATTACAGCTGCTGCCTGGCAAGCCAGGCAGCACTGGACTGAGGGGAAGTATCCTCTGTCACAGCACATTTCTTTCCCAAGTTCACATATCAGCTTTTATCAGTCACAACTCAAGACCCATTCATCAAAAAACAGACAGAACAGCCCTTAGGAAAGAAAAAAAATCTGGAGGGAATGGCTTTCCTGCACTTCGAACTACAAATTGTTACATTTCAGCCACAAATCCTCTTTGTTCCACCCAAAAGCTTAAACTAGGACTATTCTGACTCTCAGGAAATAAAACTATCACTAACAGCAAATAAGTGATTGAGGTGTCACTAATGCCCAAAGCAAAGGTAAGAAAATATTTCAGTAAATTTTGTCCCAGTGATCCTGAAAAGGTGACCTTAATCCCAGCCATGTACCAGGAACAAAAGAATCTTCCCTATTAAATCTATTTCCTTACCAAATCTCCCCATAAAAAGGCTGGTACAGGTGCACAAAAACATGTTATTCCACAGATTTGGAAATCAGCAACACCCCACACCCAAGCCAAGATCAATTTCCTTTTGCTGCATTTACATAATAACTGTAATTGTCTCATTTCCTGTCTTTCTGGTCCTTCAGAGTGGCCGGATTTTGTGAACAGCTATGCCTCGTGGTGGGCCTCCCATATCCTGGACTGGCTGAAGTATGGAAAGCGCCTGCTTATCATCCACTATGAGGACCTGAAGCAGAGCCTCATCCCCAAGCTGAAGGAAATGGTAGAGTTCCTGAATGTGACAGTGTCAGAGGACCGACTGCTCTGCGTTGAGAACAACAGGGATGGGAATTTCAAGCGGTCTGGTGCTAAGCAAAAGGATTTTGAGCCATTCACCCAAGAAATGAAAGATCTTATCAACAGATATATTCTGACCGTGGATGAAGCCCTAAGGGGAAGAAACTTCACAGGGTTGCCCAGAGAGTACATGCCAAGATGACAGCCTAGTAGCACTCATCTGTGTTTAAAAAATCAATTTTTTAATTAAAAAATATAACTAAATAAATTTAAAAATATAGACCAGAGCTTTACAGCAGTTAAAAAAAGATACCTGTGGAGTCTGCTGAGCAGTGCAAATTCTTTCCACTCCTGGGTGTTCTTCAGGGCACTAAGTGCTCCAGAACGCAAGCAATGAAGGATGGAAACTGGGTTACAAACAAAGGCAAAAAGCTGTTAGTGTCTACCTGCATGTGTTCCTGCCTGCACAAATAGCACTGAACTCCACAGCAGAGCTCCCCTGCTTCTGCAGTGGGTGTCCTGCCTCTGCTGCCACACCAGGAGCTGCTCAGGTTTTCACAGCAGCTGTGTTGGAAGCGGACATAAATAAATAGGGAGGGAAACAAAAGAAGTCATAACAGGGACTACCAATGTTCATCCAAACATTTAAGGGACTTAGTTGCTTTCTCCGCAGCATAGCCCTCTGGCTTCCTTCTCCTGGGTTTGATGGTCAGGTCACCTGCCACAGAGGTGTCAGGGTGCAGGGGGAGAAGAGCACTGGTGGACAAGGGTCCCCTGGATGCTGGGCAGAGATCCTTCAGGACCAACCCCACATTCCCTGCAGAAATGGCATGGCCCAGGGCCACTTGAGCTCCTCAAAGGCAGCCACAACATCCCAGCCTGGGGTACACACCTGGGGACCCACAGAACAAAGCATGGCCAGGGGTAGAAATCCCTGGGTGTCACCAGCCCCAAAGAGACCCAAGACCTGTCCCTAGGGGTGTGGGGAGAAGCCCCAATGGGGTGGGAGAGGAAGGGCAGCCACCCATGCTAGGGGCTTGACATCCCTGTGCCTGTAGAGTCACCGGAGGGCCAGGGGAACACCAGGGCAAAATGTCACCAGGTCCAGTGTGAAAGCATGGAGGTGAGCCCTGGCCAGCCAGGGAGGGGGGGATGAGCACCAGCCCTGCCAGGGCAAGCTTGGAGGTGGTGAAACTGCACAGCTGCTGCGAGATGCTTTTGTCCAGGTGAAATAAAGGGTTCCTTAAAACTTGAGTGAAAACGCTAGTTTTAATAAAACAAAACATTTCTATCAAGGGAGATGGACTTCCTCTGCATGTGTATCACTGGTGCTTAAAAAAATAAAAAAAAGGACAAGGAGTAGACTTTGGCCCAAGTCTCTCCCTGTGCCCCACAGGCGGCGCATCTCAGTGCTCAGGACCACCCTTGCTTTCCCCTCTCTGCTCCCCAGTTCCTTCAGCCACACTGAGTTGCATTTGGGACTGTCATGCAGTAGAAGCCTACTGGTGACTGCTAGGTTTCATTGAATTATGTATGTCTCCCCCTGCATCTGTTTTAATGAAACTGAAGGGAGAATGAGTAAACTACTAAAACAAAACCCAAGTAATTTCCCCACAAGGCAGGTTTTCCTACATTCAACAAGCCCTATGCTTATCACACTGAGCTTTAATTACTCAGAACATTTTAATGAAACCAAAAAACAAAACAAAACAAAAAACCCAAAAAAACCCAAAATCAACCAAACAAAAAAAGCCATCATGCCATTAAAACCCACGTTTATGTTCACTCCACGTATGTTTTCCTTCTTATTTTGTATTCAATATTAGCATATTAGAAATGGAGATGTTAATGCAATTCCCTCAAGCTTTTGGTTTTCTTCAGGAGGTCAAGGCTATCATCAGTCACAAGCAGAAAACTGGAACAGAAATGCTACATTTGAAAAAGAAGAGCTTGAGTTGAATTTTTCCAAGTAAACAACTGTCACAATAAGTGAGTTGGAATCAAGACTCCAGAGGAAAGCCACTAAAATGATCAGAAGGCTGAAGCACCTCCCCTGTGAAGAAAGGTAAAAAGTTGGGGTTGTTCATCTTGGAGAAGAGGAGGCTCCAAGGTGACCTTACAGGAACCTTCCAATATCTGAAGGGGCTACAAGAAAGCTGTGGTAGGGCTTTTTACATGGGTGTGTAGTGAGAGGACAAGGGGTAATGGTTTCAAACGTGAAGAGGGGAGATTCAGGTTAAGTGTTAGGAAGAAATTCTTTTGAGGGTGA
This sequence comes from Calypte anna, assembly GCF_003957555.1. Taxonomy (NCBI): domain Eukaryota; kingdom Metazoa; phylum Chordata; class Aves; order Apodiformes; family Trochilidae; genus Calypte; species Calypte anna. Next base: position 10,922,137 of record NC_044264.1, read on the forward strand.
TGAGACACTGAAACAGGTGGCCTAAGGAAGTTGTGGATGCAACCTCCCTGGAACTGTTCAAAGGCAGGTTGGATGGAGCCTTGAGCAATCTGGTCGCTGCCCATGCAGGGGGCTTGGGACTGGATGATCTTTAAGGTCCCTTCCAACCAAAACCATTCTATGATTCTATAATAAGATTCTCCACTAAATTGCAGCAACATTGTGTCCTGCTGCACATCTGGATTCACATTTCCCTTACTGCTCTCCTGTTGACTAAAGAGCTTGAAGCCAACCTCCTGCCATACCACTGGATATGAACAGCTTTTTTCTCTATCCTCTCCTTCCAGAGCAGCCACTTCTAGGAACTACAGAATAAACATTTGCAGACACCCTCCCCACCTCCCTGCAAACCATGCAAGGGACATTGACTCAATGAGCAACATTCCCTAGCTGCTCCAATGCTGAACAAGAACATTAAAAAACAAACAAACAAACAACGCCACAAAAAAAAACCAAAACAAAAAAACCCCCAAACACAAACATTACTAGAAACTAGTTCTAGTCCTCTAGAACTAGAGGATTTAATAGAGATTTGCTTCCTGGAAATCAACTGCAAAATAAAGCCTTTAAAGCAATACTAAGAAAGTACGAATGCCATCATCAGTCTTCACATGAAATTCAGCCATTCTGCATTGCTTTATTAATTCTCCATTAAACCCATTTCTACTAAAACCTATTATTCACTGCTAAGACCATGATACTGCTCTACTTCAGCAACATTAACCTCCATAAAATAATTAAAGGATGGATTATCAGCATGAGACCTTACATGTCACCTCTCTGGAACCTAATGTGTCTTTCAATGGCCTAGAATATGAGATGTTCAAATACAGAAAGTTCAGTTACCACTTTTCTCAGTTGAGACTTTTATTCAGCCAGAAAGATCCCACTTCAACTGCATTAATTTGTACATCACGTTTGACCCTAGGTAGTTACAAGTAATCTGTACGGACTCTATCCCTCTGAATCTCTTTTTTATATTAGCATTTAATTATTCTAGCAAATTTACAGATATTCAAATTATAATGGACTGTAAATCAGCTCTTCCCCTTTGAAGAGGGAACATACCACAGGAAGGCATTTTTTATCCTTCATGCTCACACCAACAAACAGTTGTCTCCATGTTTCTTGTTGTTCCTTACAGCATCTAATTTCAGTGAATGGTTTCCAGAAGTTCCTCCTATTGCAATACTCCACCTACCACCTGAACATAGTGGTCCAGTTTCAATCCACAGGGGTCTGTAATGTTATTTTTCTTAGAATTACTGCAATCTACATACATGTCCAAGTAAATGCAAGAAACTTAACAGAAAGTACAAAATTTCTACACATGAGAGCACGGTCATGGTTAATTGTTGGCTATTTTTGACCAATCTATCTGTAAGAAAGAGCAGCAAAGAGGCTGTTCTTAGTCACATGAAATGGTGTCAAGAACTCCCATAAACAAAGACAGATAAAATTAAAGTGCATTATTCAAATGAAATGTTTTATGCAGTAGTTAAGATGGTGTGATACATCTAAAGACTTTTAAATTAAAATCAATTCTAATTACTAGCCAGTCTTTCCATCCTCCCCAGAGAGCTGTGTCTACTTGTCTCCTCCCTGCCCAGGGGAGGGGCTCACCAGCCAGTAATTTAGCCCCTGCCCACCCTGGAAACACCAGGTGGGATTTTTCTGAGGTTCAAGGCTCACCAAAGCCTTGGCCAGAGCTCCTTCAGGTCCTGCTCCAGAGCAATGACCAACTTCTGGCTGCCTGGCTGCCCACCTGATTACTGCTGCTCCTGTTCAGCAGTGCTAGGAGTGAGACACTGGGGTTTGCAGACAAGAACTAATTGCAAGCTCATACAATTATTGAAAAGCTGAATAATTTTCTCATGTGGATCCCACTGGAGAGATCTTTCAAGGTCAGCTCTGCATCAGTGGGGCAGGTCAGAAGAAATACTTCGTAGCTAGAGCACTTCCTGCAGATATGCACTGACTGGATTACAAGCAATTATCATAAAACCACTGCAGAGACAGAACAAACAACCACAGCCTTTGGTTTTTAAAGATACGTCGAAAGTCCACATTAACCTATCATGCTTCTAAAATAAAGCACTTAGCGCTGCCTTAGCAGAAATTTACAGCCCATTTGGTGTAACAAAATTCATGACACAATGGATAAAATATACTGATAGGGAAATAAAGGAAACACCTTGCTAATGACAAGAACATTTCTTTGAGGAGTAGGGTTATAAAGGAGCAGTCTGAAGTAAAACTGCATCCTTCATGAAGTGTCAAATATTCTGCAAAACAAACCAAATCTTCCATGCTGACATACCCTATTAAAATGATGTTCTGGAAAATTGTTCAATGCCTGTGAGCATGGTACAGCCAATTGGTCCCATGCCCCCTGGCAGGGAACAGGAGGTTTGCTCCTACCTTGGCCCCTGGAGCCACCATAGCTCTTGGGGAGGGGACAGCTTGGGCAGTGCCAGACGGAGCATCCAGGGCACTGAGGAGGGGGTATGGCTGCCTGTCAGCCACCAGACTCCAAATGAGTGCATTTTGTTACAAGACTGTGCAAAAGAACATTTGTTTTCTTAGAAACTGTATTTCTTCTGCAGTCACTCATTTAAATGGATTCCACTGTGCTTGCTTTATGCCTCTCTTCATTCCAGTAGAGCCTAAATTAAGCTTTCAAGTTTAGGGAGAAATCCCAATGGTGTAAGACTTCAACCCCATTTCTTGAATTCTGGAGAATTAGAGAAAGGAGGAGAGCAATACAAAAGAGACCACTCTTTTATTGTTTCCTACAGCTTGATCCTGAAATGACCGACTTTGAAAATAACCTTAGTGCCTAACTTCATGCATTATTCATATATACTAAAACATGGAAATATAGTTTTGAAAGGTTAACATAGAACTCCTTTCCTATACAGGTTACAATTATTTAATGTTTTGACACAGCAGCTTACACTATTAATATTAAACAGCAGATAGGGGAAAAAAGTGACCTAAACTGAACAGCTGCTTTAGCAGTCTCATCAGTATGAAGCACCTACACACTGCTCAGCAAACTGTCAGACTACAAATGCACACAAGGCTTTCAGAAAAGGAGGGAAGAATTAAGCATTTTAATTTTGCATAAAACTGTGTAGCTGCCAATTTGTCACTGACTTAGTATGCAGTCTGTCAAAATGTCTATTAGCAAGGATTTTCCTGGCATAGTAATAGTCTTATGGGATGAAGCAATAGCATTATTTCAGTTTTCAGGAATAAGAACAACAACAACTTAGACCCAATTAGAAAATTAATTGTTCGTATTTGATTACAAACACAATAAATAGCAGGCATCTGGAATGTATCTCATATACAAAAGTCTGGACTAATTTAAGCCTGTGTCCTCCTATACTGCAGAATTTGCACACAACTATGTACTGCAGGGAAACATGGAGATGTTGTGAAGTTTAGTCAAAACACTTCTTTCAAGAATGACCCTGGCATGGATGTGGATGTAGCAATTCCCAGACCTAAACTGCTATTCAGTGGGGCAAAGTAATCCAAATTTCATGGAACCAAAAATACACTGCGTTCTCAAATCTGATTGTAACAAACAAACCAAAAAGTAAAACTCATCAGGGTAAATCAGTCCTCTCCACACATTAAAAAAACAAGAAAAAAACTACTCTAACCTCCAAAATAGCATGCTCTATGGTCAATGTTACAATTATCATTTCACTTATGACTGTCAGGACCAAATTTCCTTACTGAGGGGATAAAAAGGCCTGAGCTTTAAGCATGCATTAATTTCTCCTAATGTTCAGTCAGAAAGGAGAGAGACAGGAAGTTCTGTCTTTGACAACTCTTACGAGCTGTGAACAGGATTAATCTTAATTGCCAAGGACAGAAATCCTGTTAGGCTATCCAGTCCAGCAATTTGATAGCACAGGATATTCCCCTGGGCTTCTGGGTTATTATCTAGTGCTTTGTTTAGTCTGTGTTGATGCCCATAACTAGTACCTAAGCACCTCTCAAGTTAATGACATTGCTACAAAAGATCAATAAATTTCATGGACTCCTCAGTTCTCCAGTTCAGGTCACTTAGGCAGACTCAGGAAGTGGCAAGATACCCAGCACTAGATCCTGACAAGATTATTCTGCATCCTCCTCCTGCTCAGCTAAAAACTGCTTGTGGAAAAAGGGCATGATCAAAGTGTCCCAAATTATGAAAACAGACTTAGAAAATATAATAGCAACTGCCAAAGCAGCAGTCGTTGAAAAATATTTGATTTAGTTCTGAGTATCTTCATAATCTCAGTTTATGTTTGTTTTTTAAGCAACTGAAGATGAAGCAACATCCTTTCTGGGCCTATTTCCTTCCTCAGACTAATCATATTCATGCAAACACAAACTGTCCTTCAATCTCTCACCTAAAGTGGCAGCAATATGAGAGAGTAAAGAGAAAATAAACTGAAAATTCACATTTCTCCTGGGACAGAAAACAGTATCTTCTGCTTGTATCTACAGCACTGTTAAAATTAAGCTTTGAGCTTTTTTAAACATAGATGTTTATTACAAATGTTTACCCAACCCAGAGCAGAATGAAACATGAGAATGGCTTTTATTTAATTAATCTAAGAATTAATTAAAATAAATTTTTGCTGTCAGTTGTAAGCACCAACAAACAAACACAGCATTATTTTTCTGCTAGAATGCAATATAGATTGGAAATCCTTGGGATGGAACAAATAAAATATCTGACCAAATTTAACAACTGTTTACTTACAAACACAGATGCTTATTGTTTACTTTGAAATGAGCCCTGGGGGCTCACCTGGAGACACCTCCCCTCCACTGCATACACTGCACCTTGGAGTTGCACTTCCAGATTCCACAGCTACAACTTAATCAAGACTGAGGTCTCAGGGCTCGAAGCTTTTGATTATCCTAACCAATAAACCACTTTTCAACCATCTCACTGATTAAAAGAAGTAATAATTAAAAAAATCCAAACAAAACATCACACCAATTAAGAGAAAAAAGTCCTCTTACTCACTAGTGTACAACATGAAACACTCCAGTCCTGTCCCTGGAAAACTCTACTTTGCCATCAACAGCATGGTATGATCGGCATGTCTGTTCTGATCAGAAACCAGCAAAGAACAGCCCTCCAGCTGCCAGCAGTGCTGGCTCCAGGGCTTAAAACAGCCAGTGCACAAATTTAAATTAGAAACAATAGCATTCATACACTCTATAAATAATTTTGAATGTATCAGCAACATGCAGGAAACTGAGAAGGCAACTTAAAGCCTCTGATTGTGCACATTTTTCAATCATTCCTGCTTGCTTAGGTTTTTAATTTCTTATTATTTATTCCAATTTAAAATTACTAGTATTGCCATGCCTGACTGCAGACTTTTAAATTAAACAAGTACCTGCAAGGTAGAAGGGAACGGAAATTAACAGAATACCACAAAATACCAGATTGCATTATTCTACATGAACTACACATGAAATACACGTTTTGTTTGAAACGTACCACAAAGACCTTAGGCCTGGCTTCTTTTTAACCCCAAATGGACAAAGAACTTTCTCCTGATTTCAATCCAGCCATTAAACCTGGACAGCAGTGCAGGAGTGGGGCCCTGCTGAGCCCCACAGCCCCCACCAAGGCTGTGCAGTGTGGGGAGGGCTGGCTGGGTCAGGCAGAGAGCACGGTCAGCATTCCATGCCCGCAGGTCTGTCCATTTGTAGAAGATAATATGGCAAAATGGAAATCTGAGGAAAGGCCTTGGCAAGAGACAGTTAAAGGGTGCTCCAGCATCCACTTCAAGCTGTGGAAGGAAAAACCCTAATGTCATACACAAAGCTTAAATTCCCTTTTCTACCTGCCATAGCCAGGTACAAAGACCAGGTCTAATGTATTACTGAGTATCTGGTCTTCCAAGAAGAAAAGAAAAAAAGAGCAAGCAGGTTTTTAGTAGTAATTTATCTCAACACAGGCTTTAAACCCTCAATTTATCTCTGTCATTGCCAACATTTAGCTTAATCTGTTGCTCTGTCTCTTTCTTACTGCAAGGAGTCCCAGAAGGATAAGGAACTGATATACATAAAGAACTGACCTTCAATTAATCCAGGCTCTTGCTAATTTTTCCAACACATAACTAAAACATTTTAACTTGCTATTTTCTCACCGTTGAGCCTCTAGAGAAAATGCTTCTACATATTTATTTTCTCTGCAAGTTGATATTTATCACCCACCATGACTGTGTCAATGCCATGAAGGCTTGCAAGCAACCCCTCTCTCTTCCACCTTCCCAGAAGTAAATATTTCAATTAAAATGTGAAGCAATTTAAATATTAGCATGAGATTTCCACACAGTTTTAAATAATGCCCCTGCTGCATGGTGCCTGTGGTCTTCTTGGGCTCATCCCTTCAAAGGAGAACATACAATATTAACCTAACATATTCATCTTCTTTCAACACAATGCCATTAACAAGACAAACACCAAAACACACATGGAAAAGCACAGACTTAGCTCTTCACTGAAGAAGAAGGAAGCAATGTCTGTGGCATGTTGAAGCACTCCTGGAAAGGTTGTTATGCTGCCCTAGTGAGTCTGAGCCTTTGCTCTGGCAGACGTATTCCCAGAGGTGAGCATGAAGGAAACGAGAGTATTTTACTTACAGAGAAGCAGCTCAACAAACCCACAAGAGCCCGTGGTCCTGCAGATCTTCAGCAGTTCCCACTTTGTCAGGAGCTTCCTTCACCAAAGTGTCCACTCTAGTCAGGCAAGCAGAACCTCAGGGCAGAGCTGAAACACTTCATGGTCTCACCATCATCTCCTCCCACCCCACCAGCACCGTGTATACAAAAGGACCTGCCCAGGACTTGAAGACCACTCACCAGCCCCAAGCATCTCATTCTCACCTTTGAACACCAGCTGGTGCACTAGCAGACAGGTGAAGCATTTCTGAAGTGGTGCATAACACCACTTTTTGCAAGAATAACTCTTGCTGGTAATGTGCTTTAAGGATGCCTGTCCCTTTTCAGAAGGATCCAACACCACGGTTGGTCCTGGTCCTGAGGACTGCATCTGTCCTGCTGGGGGATAAGCATGGAGAATAGCTCCATGCTGGTGCAGGAGCTCAGGCCCAGTGAAAGTCATCCCAACCACGCCAACCTGAGGACCAAACCCAAAATACAATTTTCAGTTTCAGCCTATTTTAACTGCAATATCAAGAAACTAAAGCCCTGGCTCCAGGAAAGGAACACAAATTTAGTTTATTAGGCCAAACAGAGTTTTCTCATATTGCCCAATTTTCTCCCAAATTAAAAACAACTTTTTGAAATTCTCTGTCATTGAACAATGTTTTCATGCTAAGAAGTCAGTCTAGAAATAATTGTTCTGATATCTGACAGGCTTAAAGGAGCTATTCCAACACTGTTACATGCTTTGCATTTCTCATTTGTGCTACTAAGTCATTAATTCCCTGTATCTGAATACCACATAAAGTAGTGCTTTGTATCTTCTGAGTGTCTGTTTATTGACAAAAATAAAGAAAAGAAGACTGTACAAAAAAGGCCACTCTTGTTTTCTTCACCTTCAAAAATCATGATGTTTCATTTTATCTGAAAGAGGTAATTCACCACAGAGCTGAGAAAGCTGCTTTAAAAGAAAAGCTATTTTTTCTTGTGAACTTTTTATACCTTTTAATTTTAGTGTCAATATGGAAAGGAAGATGGATTATTCTATGCATCAGTTAGCAGGTTTAGGACAATTTGGTATCTTCAGTTGGTGAGAACTGGGACCAAACCCTGTGCAAGGGCTCGCTGTAGGATGGACCATCACCACTGCAAGCAGCTGTGAGCATGGGCTGTACCTGGCACTACTAGTGGGGAACAGAGGGGATTTTCTCTCCCAGTAAAAGGAGATTTTTCTCTCCTTCACTTCCCCAGTAAGTGTCAGCACAGAAGCCCACAGACCATTCACAATGTGTGAGTTACTCGCATGTGTAAACCTTTGCAGAATGCTTTACTTCAGCAAAATGCCCATTAATCCCTCTCTGTACAGAACTTAGGACTTGGGATATACTGCCAGGAGCCATCCTTTCAACACCTGAACTAAACTTCTAACAAAGGCCATAAATGGTTTATAAGAGTCATGAGCACATCTCCAACAATCAATAAAGCGAGCTTGTAACCGTGGGAAGACTCAAAACACAGGAGATGATCGGGTTGGATTCCCCATGAATCAGGCATGTGCAATTGAGCATCCTGCCATCTGCAAACACATTTCGGGAAGAAGCCAGCAAGCTTAGCTTACAAAAACACCTAAGTTAAACAAAGGTGGCGTATATTACATGTTCTCCAAGGTATGCTAGAGGGTACACAGGGCATGTGAAAACACATTTGAGGAATACTTCTGAGAAAAGTCTCCACTTCAAGAGCTGCACCCAAAGCAGGGTCCAGGGCATGGGATCTCACAAATCATGGTAGAGTTTCACTGCCTAGGAAAGCAAATTACACAGCAACATTCTTAACCTTTGACCATTTCTTTTGGGTTTCAGTATTTTATTGTATTGTATTCTTGCTTTATGTCTTCACAGCAAAGAGAAGTGAAAAGGAAGGGGGAAGGAAGCAGGAATGTTGCTGCTGAGAACATCTTAGAAAAGATTAGTCCTCTTCATCCTGCAAGGAGGGCTGTTACACCACACATTCATACCCAACACTAAAAATGCTATTGAAGACAAAAACACATTTGTTACACAAAGGACAGACCTGTCATGCTAAAAAACATCTGCTCTGATTCTGTGGGGAGCACGAGTAAGTCACAGAACCCTTGAAGACCTCTTTTCCCAGAAACTCCTCCTGTCATGCAGGGTACTTAATCCAAACCCCAAAAGGGACAACAGAGCAACGTTTCCATATGGGACAAGATTTAAGGGGGGGGAAAAAAAAAGAAAAAAAAAAAGTATGTACATTAACAGGAAACAGTGCTCAAATAAAGCAGATCTTAAAGAAAAAGCATGCTAGTAAGTTTGGAGAGCTCTTCTTGCTTTTGAGAATAGAAAAAGCATCTCATTCTCTGCTTGCACTCCCACTGAGTTCACCTGAGTTTTTCCATAAAATTATATGGCTCAGGAGTCAGTGATCCTGCTGTTCTAGTGCTGTCAAGGACCATTTCTTGAGCTGGTAAAAGTTAGCATCATTCTGTCGACTCCAAACAGATTTCTTTTGGATTATCTCTTTCAGCTATTTCAGGGTAATAAAAAGGTTGTTTAAAAAACCTATTATAACTGATAAACAGTCCATGCAAGGAAATATCAAAAAAGATTTCTAAGTGCAAGTTGTAAGCCTGAAGAGATACCTAAACGATATTTTTATATTCCTATTTGTGCAATAAAACAGACGAAGAAGTCATGAAGTGACTTGGTTTTGGATACGCAAAACGACAAATAGATGGGAAAGTGCTGCTCTGAAGCAGCACAGATTTCAGAAGATTTTCATGATAATGACATTAGCAAGAAAAATGCCGTATCGCCCCTGGGTGAGGTCAGCATCTTGACCCATCAGTCACAGGTAATAGCCATTGTATAAATTAACTCAGACATTCAGTGGAAATGCAGTTAAAATGTGAGCTGGCCTGCACTAAATATTATTTACTCACCAGACCAGAATAATATTTTTAAGTTTGTTTCAATTTTGCTTCAGTCGTAATACATTTATCAACAGCTTTGCATTCTCTAAGGCTCTCATTTCTTGCATTATTCAGAGCTTCCTCTCTGTAATCATTTTTCACAGTGTACAGGTAGCATTCCTGATGACCCTTGCCAGCAGGGAGTTGGGAACAACAACTGGGTAGGGACAATGCCTAACACTGAGTACAGCAAAGCCCCGTGAGTGCCATGGAGCACTTTCCGTCGCTGGAGAAGCAGCTGAATAGGCTTTACCCTGCACTCATTATCTCTGTAGTATCTGTATCAGACCCATGTAAGGCAAGAGAAGAATTAGCAAAGCATAATCTCCTTCCTGACAGGTGAGTTAAGGGGCTAAAACTTGGGTGATTTTAAGGAGAGGCTCTGGCAACAAGCTAGCTCCCATATGATCTAAGAGCAGGGGTGAGGAGCAGGGGCTGGGACTGGCACCCAGCCTCCCCAGGAGACACAATCTCTCCACCCAGAGCCACAGCCCAGTGGATCACTTGTGGTAAGCAACCTGGATTACCTTTACTGCAAGAAAGGGCCTTAACAAGGACAGAAGTAACATCTGCAGACCAACAAACATCCCTCTGTGCTTCCAGAACAGTCATAGAAAACTGCAGTATAAGAGCAAAACCTTTGAGGTAAAGAGTAAGTTAAGCTATTTTACCCAAAACTATACAACTCCTTAAATTCAGTCCTTTCTCAGGTCTGTAAATTACAGTAACTGGAGGGAAAAAGGTCAAATGTATTAGAGAATTTATTTCAGTGAGTAATAGCATTTGACTTTTTGTAGCCTGATAAAAAGGAGAGAGGGGCCTATTTTTACATTGTTCTCAGTAGGCATAATTCCTGTGCATGTTCTTCATTAACATTTCACATCACTCCAACTCTCAGCTTACCTCTCACATATTTTTGCTTTGGCAGAGAAGAGTCAGAGCTGTTGTCCAGTAACCAGTTCGAAATCTCCTTACACATGCCAGAAAGATGCTCAGTAAGGTAAAGTGACAGTGATTCTTTTGAAAGGAGTCAGAAATGCCACTAGCACTTTAAAAGCAATGCAGTATCTATCATTTTACTCTCTATTGAAAATATTTTGCCTTTCCCTTCTTCCACACGCTTATATTTGCTAAGGTAAATTGGCATGCAAGATGGTTGTCTTCATATACATTATTGTTAAATTATTCTATAATTAGCACAAACATATTGTGCTTACAGCATTTACTATGCCTGATGGTTCCATAAGGTTCCACCTTATTGTGATCTATAGCAGTAAGAGTAACAGTCACAATGGTATTGCTCAATTTTAAACAGCCACTGACAAGTTCTACCCATATTTACAAGCATCATTTCAATCACATTTAGCCACATCCATAAGCCCTATTAGTATTTTCACGCAGCCTTTTTGCACTGTTTCCCTGTGTATAGAGAGAAAAAGAAAAAGCTTTCCCACCCCTTGGGTCAAGACCAGGAGGCAGAGGGTCCAGGGCCACCTGCTTCCATGGGACAATTACTGAGGCTGTCAGGAGCCCAGGAAAACCAATGCCAACAGTTCTCTGAGTGATGGAGTTCCCCCTTATAATCTAGCAGGGTTCAGGATCCCAAGTCCTTTAGGTCTTCTGCAAATCCTGGTTTAGATTTCTTGACTTTTGGGTACCCAGCTAGAGACACTACCAGGGATAGCTTAGCACTGCTCCACCTACAGTTCATTAATCTCTCAGAAGTTAGGTGGAGAAGCAAAACAAAAAAACAGAGAAGTAATTCCTCTGCTAGAATTATATCTAATCACATGGATCTATTCCCTATGCACCATCTTAGAGCCAAGGTCAAAATTTAGCCCTTGGTTAGAAAGAATATTTACACATCAACTTCACACAAGCTGAATGCAGAGCTTAACACTAGAATTACTTCTAGAAATGTAGTCTTCCATTTTCATATGGAAATCTATTTGAATACTAATTGCATTTATATTTCCCTTCTAAGAAGTCTTTCAGATTTGTATTCTGGTAGAGAAGAGCAGGGTGGGGAGGAGGGACAGAAACTACCTCAATTCTGACAGTCACATGATTTTGCTGTTCAAAAGTTATTGGAACGCTTCAGAGCATAATGCGCAACAATTTGCATTCCAGATACCTTCCATACGAACTGAAGGATTGCTAAATTTTGCATATCTCAGCTTTAATGCTTGTGCCCTTTCCTCAAATTAGTGGTACAGTCAAGCTCTGATGAGATCATATCTTTGACACAGAGCAAAATTATGGTAACATTCATGTGTGATCTTATCCAGTGCAACTCTTATTTCCATGGGATTAGAAAAGGAAAGGAAGCCCCATTAAGCTGTATTAAAGGAGGTAATATTCACCCTGCAGCTACAGGAATATATCTGAGCATTATGTATCACATCCTGTGAAAAGAAAGTAGAAAATGAAAATTCAGAGGCAGCAACAAAGATCTAAGCAATCGTGTAATACAATTCCATCTACAATTTAGTGCTGATTATAATTCTAGGTTTCTAGACATAAGTGAAAGAAACCAGATGAAGTTTGGGGGACTTTTTCCACATGTATAATCTAAAAGGGTAGCTGAAGATCTGGCCTTGTTTTTAAGAGATAGGGTTTGAACAGCATGTTTTACCTATAATTTGGCAATGTTCAGAACACATTCAAATATCTTCCCTCTTCCCTGAAAGGAAGATGATTAATGACAAGAGAGGCACACCCTGCACTAATGGCAAATCTTTCTCCAGGGAGGATAGAGGGGTACAGCACTCCTGCACCTCAGCACACCCTAGGCAGAAGACCTTTAAGTGTACATGGACTGTAATCCCTGATAGCATAAAAACAGAGGTGACCTACAAAGATGATCCTCCCATGAAGGGAGGATACCAGGGCTAGAGCCCACTGCAGCTCTTTGGCTTTTCAGGTCTCTGTGGGTCAGCACAGGCTGGCACCTGCTGGTGCTGCTCAAGCGAATCCTTGATCTCAGGTAGGCTTAAGATCCCCCATTAAATGACCATGCAGCTCAAAAAAAATGTTTGTAATCCTAGTTTCTGTAAAATAGGGCTGGAAATTCTTTTACTTCTGTGCCCAATTTGAAGATTTGTCAACAGATGTCTACACATGATTTTCAGAAGATGACAAGAAGAAAAACAAGTATGAACTTATTATAAAGCATCCCATGATGCACCTATCTCTGATCAACAAGATGAGTCAGGCTGGGCATTCCCCATGCCCAAGACTTTTACTGACAGGCAGTAGAGGACTGGGAATTAAAACATTACTCAGCTCAGTGTTACTGATGCTTCCCAGCAAAGAGAGAACATGCAAGCCAAGCACCCTCAACTTGCACACACAGACATGCAGACAGCTTTGACAGACAAGTTGATTTTGTCTTTGAAGAGCCTCAGTGTTGGCTGAGCTTAGCCGGCAGCCAAAGATGCTCAGAATTCTGGTGCCTTGGGCAGAGTCCACTTTGCTGCAAAAATATACTCTGACATCTGCATAAGAATAGCTGAGAAAAGAAAAAAGGAGCAGATGTGAAACTTGACTTGAACATACACCCACAAAAGGAAAGACAGCAGTTGTATTTTCTAATTCCAAATCCCTTCCAAAATCTGTGGATGAGAAACTCAGGTTCTTCTTATTCAAGCCCATGGAAAAGGAGAAGATGAAGCTAAAAAAAAAAGAAATGAAGGGCAGAAAAATTTTAGAGGCCAAAGCTGCAGCCAAGATCATCTTATTGGGGACAGATTTATTCACAGGATGCTGGTGAGAATAGAACCAGGCCCCCTGTCAAAAGGTGCTAAATGGGCTCAATAAAAGTGGAGCCATTAGCCCATATATTTGTTGTGCTCAACGTCAGCCCTCATTGATCCCTGGCTGCTCACAAGTCCAGACTTTTACATATTCAATTACCAGGGGAGAAAATTTAAACAAATCCCGGAAACAGAGTATGAACAAGAAAACTGCTGATACATCAAACCAGGGCAGACCTGAGAGCCACTCACTATATATATTCTCCAATGTTTACTATGCATTTATAGAGATAGCACTTAAATATGAAAAGTTTAACTCCATTTAGCCACCAAAACCTTCTAAGTTTCATAACCTGCCTTCCTGAAAAAAGAAATATAAACATCTTTGCTCTGGAAGAAGAAAGACCAGGTGAGACCCATATCTAGATGCTGAGAGCAGTAATTTTCCTTCATTATGTACGACTACAAATGTGTACCCCTTCTGGAAGGGAGGGCAGGATCATTTAAGCTTTATTCTTACACTACTCCCCTTTATTACAAGAAATTGTTTTTAGAAAATTTGTTCATTCCACTTACAAAGTTGCATTTGTGTGCTGAACATCGCTTGCAGTCATTTGAAATCTGACACTCTGCCTGGTGATGGGAGCCTTCCACCAATGAGGCAAAGACACCTGCACATATCCATCTCTTGGTCTTGGTTATTACAGTAATTGAAACTGATGTGGTAGAAGTGGCAGGAGATGAATTCATCACACTTGGTATGAACGCTGCTGCTCAAATGGGAACTGATCTGCTTTCAAGACATCTTGCTTTAATGTGTCTAGTGATACTCTGTTAAAGAAAGAGATGTCTAGTATTCAATGCTCTTCATCTTTCAAAAGTGAGCAAATACTTGTAATTAAATTAATTATGATAATCATGCAAGTGTCTCAGGTGTGCTGTAAGTTGGGTTTTTATTTCCAAGACATTGCCTCCTGAAAGGAAATAGTTTATTCCTTTGTTCTGAACTGCTATTGATTGGAAGAACAGTGAATAATTAATCATGGCAACATTACAGACTTGTAAATTCCTCCAAGAAAATGACAGGTTCCCTCTATGGCCCCTGCCCTGTGAATGGGCCTCACCTCCTGGAGGCAGGGGACAGGCTCTGGCAAACCTCTGATATTTTGAGATGAAACAAGCAGGAATGGTTTCATCAGGGAAGCGATCCTAAATCACACCAGATACGCCAAGCAGCTCTCAGTGCACCTTTATCTTCGGGGTGGCAACCGCAGCTTCTATTTCAAAAGCATTTCCGCAATTTTAAAGTAGACTCTTCCAATTAAGAGCAAAAAATTACGTTTTCCTTTGAATTTAAATTAGGCATTCTCTCCCCAGCCACCTCTCCCAACACAGGCACCTGGTGGACTCCTGCAAACAAGACACTGCCTGCTGGCTTTACTTTCACAAGAATTTTGGCTAAACCAGGACAGCTGCTGAGGTCCCAACCAGACAGAGCTGGATAAATTGCAAGGGTGGATAAAATACAAAGGGATACCAAGCAGGATTATGTACAGGTATTCCACAAAGTGGGAGAAACAATAAAACGGACCTTCAATTAAAACAGCCCAGATATGACACAATTACTGTGCAGCAAGAGAAAATAAATGGTGCTTAATTGATGCTGGAATTGCACAGAGTTCTCACTTTGCTCAGTTTTAATTTCTGAATTCAGTCTCTTGCCTTAATAGTCACTCACAAGGACTAACTTGCCTTCTGCTGGTCCCATACAGTGCCCAATAGCCAAATTATCACTTCTTTATTCTTCAGTAATAGCTGGACTCTTTCAAAGAAAGACCTTGGTTCAGGAGAATCTCATGAAGCTTAACGGTACATTAAACTATGCTGAATTATGCAGAAATTTGCATGGATTTGCATTTTACATTTATATTAATGCCACATGAGTACATTATGATTCATTTAACAATAATGAATGCTAAAAGGAATAAGTAATGATCATGATATTACAACTGTGCATTAATCCTGTCTCTGCAATTTCAGTCTTCCTTCTGCAGGCTATAAAAGCAGAGAATTGGTGACTATGCCTGACAATGGGACATGGCTCTCTATAACCATCCTGACTCAGGTTCAATTTTCCTGAGATCTTCTGATGGGTTTTCTGTTAACATACAACTTACTCTTCGCCAATTACCATCTTTACAGGATTCAAAATAGCTGAAAAAAAAGAAATCACTCATGGCCTTTTTTGTTTGCTGATTTTCCTGTCTTTCCCCTTTCTCATACAATATTTTTCTCCCGATTCACTTTAGTGAACTCTTCTGATACTGTCTTTCTTAGAATGTAAATAGGCCTTCTGACAGTACAGGTGTGACAACTCACTGTTCATTTTTTATGCTAATGACTTCACTCCTGTAAATTTAAGGGATATTGTCTGAAATCTGCCCAGGGAACACAGTTGGGAAAAAAAATCTGACACAAATCCTATCCTCATAATCCCTGTAACAGCGATTCTGTATCACATCTTTTGCGATATTATTTTGCTTTCCTAATGCTGCTTTAAAGCCCTTTGGCAAGAACAGCTAATAACAGCTTGGGAAAAATTAATATGTATGCCAGATAGATTCTATTGTTTCCATGGATACTGGTGCAAAATCCCTTATCCCTTCTGTAATGTGTCTTCCTGAAAAATGTTTTCACAGCAGCAAAAAAGCCAAATACCTGTAAAGCAGAGAATGAGCTTAAGAGATCCCATGAGGCTGCTGAGGAGGCGTCCCTGACCCCTGCCAGGGCCTGTGGCAGGGGTGCTGCCATTTCTCCATTGCATTGCTCCTTGGTTCTGTTTGGTACAGCCTGGGCCAGGCAATGCGCTGGGATCCCCCAGGGAGGCACGCAGCTGGGTGGTTCCCAAACCATATCCTGTGGGCAGGGGGGGGTCAGACCTCAGGGAGACACTGCAGGTCAGAGCCCCTGCATAGGAGCCCTCCCCGGGCAGCGAGTCCAGTGGGGCTCCTGCAGCTCTGCCTGCTGGGAGCAGCGAGGGGCATTTGACAGGCTACTGACTCCCAGCCATGCACTTTATTAAAAACCTAGGGGGACCAAAGCTCTCAGCTCCTCATTAGAGTGCAGTCTTAGAAAAATTTACCGATATGAAAACTATTACAGTATCTAGCAGAAACAATCCTCCTGAGACATCCATAATAGCAAAAGGTTAAATTAAAACCTCCCTGCTGCAGCACAATCAGGAGCTGGCCAGGCTCAGTCTCCATGTTACCATGCTGTGCATGCTGAAATGAGAACAGTGAAGTCAGTTTTATATATACATTGCATGAAGATAATGCATAGACCCACTTTTCCTCTCCAAATGGCCTTCTTTTCCACTTCTGACTGAGCCTCAAACTGTTGGATTTTGATTCAAAGCTCACTGAAGAAAACAGGCTTTTCATATCAGAAAATGGGCTTCCCATGGCTCTTCAGTGCTCATCTCTGAACACTGGCAAAATCCTGCTTAGTGCCTAGTGATCAGGAGAGAAGTAACAGCCCTCCTAAACACATCTATTTCGTGTCCACATGAACACGCACTTTGGTGTATGTACAGACTTCATGGACCCAATACATGGACTCAACACAGAAAATATTGATAGTTGTGTACTAATTACAGAGCATTTTCTACATGGCATTCTATATCAGCATTGAGCCAGCTGGGTGACCCCAGCACCACAAGCAGGCACAAATCATGAGCAGTCATGGGGATAACTTTCTCTTGGTCTGCAGGGCACAAGCTTGTATGGGACCGCAGCCTGCAGCACACCTCAGCCTGAAGGTTTGTCTAACTCCAGCATAGGAGCTGAACAGTGTCAATAAACATGCTCCAAACCAACCAAGCAATTAAATCAATGGCAAGTCAGCAATTCAGCAGAAAATGCCATTACCACATTAACTAAAAAAACTGCTGTATATAACTACTGCAAGAAAGAAACACCAATCAAGAAAAAGCTGGGGCTTTTTGCTTCAATGCTTGCCTCTGCAGGAGAACAGGATCCTTCCATGGGGTTAGGGACTGTGGTGGATTTATGGTGAAGACAACACTTAGTAGTACAAGAGGCTGTTGACAGGAGAGGACCAATAGCAGAGACCAGTGAGACCTCTCAGAGCTGAAGCAGAATCCCGACACTTCCACATGTTCTGCTTGATAGGGAGTTACACAACAATCCTGCCTGAGCTACTGGGAAGAGCTGCTTAGCTTGAGAAATTCAGAATCCATCCACTCATTATGCAAGATAAAGTAACTCTCACTTCAACAGGAGCTGACATGGAGCCTGGAGAAGAACAGATCTGTGAAGTGGGTTGTTTGATCCATGCTTTGCTGGCTGTTGTATCAGCTCCTCTCAGGAGATGAGAAAGAGTATTAGCCAGGAAATTACTTTCCAGTTAGTTCAAGCTGTGTTTTGTAATGCTGATTGAGGTTGAAGGTGACAAAAACAATTACTGTATATCAATAATACTATGTACACAATTAAAATGCAGCCATGAGTCTTTTAATACAAAGCAAAATGAGGTTATGAGTCCATGCAGGGATTCAGTGATGTTGCTAGGTTAAATCTTCAACTCAGTGGAATATTTGAAAATGCAACTTTTGCCTCCTTCTTCAAATCCCTTTTAATATTCACAATTGGATTCTCTGTGAGACACTTCCAGCCCTGAAAAGCTATCTGAGCTGAGCAGCTAGGGATTATCTCTAATAAAGCACTGTTATTCAGGACCAATCTCCATAGGCATGTTTACTAACTCTGATATTTTACAGAATAAATTACATTAATTACAACCGCAACAGCAACAAAAAATAGTTGGTGAAATGTTTCAGTCATGGCTATCATAAAGAAAGAAGCTTGTGCAGAAAAACACGGAATTCACTCTCCCATCAAACTTGTTTCATCAGACCCAGTCACCTGCAGTCAGACCAGCAGCCTCATCCCAACCCCAGCAGCCACCATCTGATCAGCCATTGGCTGATCTCACCTGCCAGGATGGACAAGACCCACTGGGAAACTGGTCAAGGCAAGGGTTAACTTGCCCAGGCAGGCAGGCTCACAGCAATGTTTTCCTGTTCTGATACTGTAGATCTTGCTGCATGATTATCGATATTTTTATTAAAACCACTAAACTGCAACATTTACTGACTCATTCAGTCTTTTATCAGATCTGATAGCACTACACACATTTTAGAAATAACATCTTTCCCATTCTTTCACAGATTGTGCAAATCAAATTTATTTTTGTCACTGAAAATGTCAGAAGGATCCAGCAAAAACAAAGGTTTCTCCTTACCCTACTGAAACAGCAAGCACAGCCCATGGTTTTCAAAAAGAGTTAAAAGTCAGGCTTCCAAGTTTTCCACTAGAAACTGAGCAACTCAGTGTTAGGAAGACCTGGAGAGGTGAGTAGCTTCCTGCGACCAGGTACACTCAGCATTGGCTGCTGCAGCCCAGGCCGGGGGAGCAAACCCCATCAGCTGCAGGAAGGAAAGGGCTCCCTGAGGATCTGCTGCCAGGACTTGGAGCCTCCCATCCCACTCTGCACCTCAGCAGAATGTGAAGACATTCATGGTGGCTCCTGCCATGGAGCCACCACAGCCCTGTCACCCACCCCAATGCCAAACCTCGCTACCTTGCAGTAAGGCAAACAGTTTGAACAGGGAAAGCTAAAGGGTAGCATGGTTCCCTGCAGCAAAGGAAAAACAAATGGCCATAATGAGAAGCTGCCACAGGATGCTCTGACTCACCGGAGATGGGACCCTGCACTGCCAGAGCCATTTCCATGGCAGATGTTTCCTGTGCACAATTATTGCATTGGTAAGTGTGGAACAGAGCAGGGGAGGCAGATGTTATCCTGACCTCTACTTTCAGGAGCATGATAGATGATTCTTATTTCTGGCACATAATCTAAACACATTCATCAAGAAGATGGTGATGGAAAAAAAGGACAGCAACTGTTAAAAAAAAAAAGAAAAAAAAAAAAAAAAAGCTTCCTTTTGCTTGAGTGAGAATTGAACTCAGGAAAACAAGAAATGGCCTTGAGCTCCTGACACCTGCTTTTGCATTTACTTGCTTTGTGCCAGTAGATCCTGTTCTCTCTGAACTTCCTCCCCAAATTCAGAGCATCCCAAGATGCTCCAGGGCAGAGCAGGAGGCTGCTTGGACTCGCAGAGGCACTGAGCCACAAGCAGTGCTTAGGGAGCCCACGTGAGCCAAAGTGCCCCAAAATCTAATGAGATACAAATAAATCTGCTTTTTTAAAAAAACACCGGAGGATTTCAGCCAGCACAAGGTCAAAAAAGTCAGAGATGCTGTCAACGTAATGAAGATGGAGTGAGGCAGATTTAGATAGAAGAGAGAAGGTTAAAAGCAAACTGCTCAGAGCAAAGATGATGCCAGGATTTCTGATCTCAGGACTCTGGTGAAGGTCTAAATCCAGAGAAGCCTCTAAAGCTGCCAAGAGGAGCAGGTCTTTCCTTATTACCAAAAGAGACAAGATTGATGCAGCCACAAGGCCCTCAGCAGAATGTCTCTGCCAGGAGGGGACCCCCGTGCCCACCCTAGCCAGGGAGAAAACAGCCTGCAGACACCCAGAGCATTGACAGACACATGATCATGGATGCTGAAAACGAACCAAGTCAGCCTGAATTATTTGTCCAGTTTCAAAGCTCTTGTGCCAGCCAAAGAATATCCTGATGAGTAGGATCTGCCTCAGGTCTGACACATTTAGTGAGGAGCCACAATTGCTGCTGTAAGAAAGAGAGGCACTTAGCTACACCTCCAATTAAAGATTTCAATTGTCTCAAATATGAACCCTAATACGGATTTAATAAGATTGCCTATGTTAATTATATATCCATTTATTGTTAGAAGAGCACTAAAGATTCAATAAGGAGATAAATTCAGATGTCATCTAATTAGCTGAAAGCTGCATGAAGTATGAAGGGTGAACTTCATGCCTGTGCTGGCCAGCATTAGTCCAGTGCAGAATCTGACTTGCACTCGCAGCCAGGAGGCACAAGTACTATGCTGGTCTTGATCTGACCTCACTGCACAGAAGTAGACTTCACTGCAAATGCATAACGACCTTTTCATCAATGCTAGATACTTGCAAAGAAGTTTTTTTTCAAATCAATTTAATGCTTCACCTGCAATTCAATACCAATGTAATTAGATCAAGATTATACATATTCAACTATTAGTCACTTTGACTGCTGCTGATCAGCTGCATATTTGAACACAAGAAAATAAAATATAACTTCCCTTCAAAATATTAATGTTAGATTCTACTAGGTATTTTGCAGAGAATTGTTTTTAAACATTGTACATACACATGCTGATTTGCAATCAGGCTTATCAGACATTGCAAGGTGTGAGACAGATTTTTTTCAGTCCTGAAAACACAACCAGGAGCTGGAAGAATCTCAGACCTATGATCTGTCTTCCTTCCCACAGGTAGGCCAAGAAAATATCACTTACCTTGACTTTTAAAAGTCCAGACAATTAGTTGCAGAGCTCTCTGGTCCAAGATGACTTTTCCACAAAGAGAATAAGCCCCCAGCCTTGCTAAAGATTAAGAGAAAAAATAAAAAGGAAAGATAGGGAAAAAAAAAAACCCTCAATGCCTTACTGCAGATGTTATATTATTTTAACCCTTTTCTACTGCCTGTTCTCTCTTGTAATTAATTATATAACTTTGTCTCAGCTTGGAGTGATACAAGTGCAACTGTGATTAACCATGGTGCTCATCCCCTCACAAATACTATTAGCTGCCAATTTTATACAACAGCTATCTCTTCTTGCCTGACATTTTAATGCTCCTTTGATTTGGTGAATCAGTTTTTGAAAGTAACACATCTTATTCATTTTAACAAAATGCTTGAAAATAGAAGGAGAGAAGGCAAAAGAACACAGAGGGTGCCCAGGGAGTGAAGACTTTAGGTGGAAGGGGTGGACATGAGGTTGAGGCATTTACAGGCACCACGCACATGGCTGGCTTGGCACAGAAAAGCAAGCTTCTCATCATGTAATTAATGATACAGAACTAGCTGCAATACAGGAGTGTCATGTATTACTGTTGTGATATAAGATGCTTGCTGTAGTGATAATGACAGGGCATCAATTACCCTTTTAAGTTTCTTTGCCTCTGATGAGTTAGTTTTTTTTGCTTGCTTGCCCGTTTTAAATTGCACAGCTGTGTTTGAGTTGCTGAGTGGGACTGAGACCCCCGCACCACTGACAGACATCATCAGCTTCCAAATCCACCCAGGAAATCTCCCCACACCATTCCCCATGGGGACCCCCTAAGCCCTGACTGGCTTTTTTGCTTCCCCTTCAGTCAAACCATTTGCTCTTGTAAGAGAGGGTATAAAGTGTTTCAGAGGAATGTACCAACAAGCTCAGATCACTGATGTGATTGTGAAGACTTCAGATGAGCTCCTCAGGAAGGGCTGACACTTCTAAAACAGCATGCCCCTGTCCACAGCACAGGTAAGTGTGTGAGATCTCATGGTGAAGCACAGTGACTTTATTCAGACTTCATGCAAGGGAAATTTAGTCAATTACTCCCAAGTGAACAGGTATTAGAGAAGTCTGACTTGCACAGCAAAACCATCCAAAGAAAACAGTGTTTGTAAACAAACATTCAGGGTAAGACTCTCTGTTGTTAACACAAAAAGAACATGCTGGGGGAGGGGGGGTGCACAGGGGATGGGGATGGGGAAGAAAGAGAAAGGAAGCAAGAAAAATTGGTATAAATCAAGTCTAAGCACTCCACTAATCATCAGTTCTCTAAGTCAAGAAATCTGGCAGATTTTCCAAGTAAGAATTGATCTTCCTGCTGCTGCAGCAAATACTGTAATCCTTTTTCCAGCATGGTATAGAAAACGTAACTGCCACATTCAAGATTTATTGAAAAATACTCTGCCAGACTGTTTGAATGCTGGGGTTCAAAATGTTTTTAAACAAGAAGTTGGAAGTGTTAGCAAGGCTCTGTCCTCCTCCTCCATCCAAAAGAGATCTGGTGAAAGCCAGGTCTACATGCCTGTACCCACCACAGGGTTTTTTAAAGCACATGCTTTGAGATGGGAGCACACATAAATGGGAGAATCCCACTGTCTATGTGTCTATTACACAGAGAGAAGGAAGTCTCCAAGCAGGAATGCTCAGGAGATGCAAGGTGACAAGCTCAGAATTTGGTCTCAAATACCCCCCCCCCCGATGACAAACAAACAGGCAGATGCTTTCCGAGCTGGCAGGAGGCAGCAAGTCAGGGCTGAGCTTCATCACTTGACCTTCAGGAGAGACAACCAATTGCAGCAAACCTCAAAGAAAAACATGTTCTCATCAGTCAGGTGAAGAGGAAAAGAGGGTAGGTAGTTTCCTTCCTGTTAAGCCCATAATCTCTCTAAAAACTTACAAGAGCATAGTTCAGTTTGATTTTTAAGAAGCCATTTGTGTGCCAGAGAAAAAAGCTGAGGTCTGGCTTTTCGTAAGAGTATATATGATACAACAGCATATGTGTCTGTAAAGCAGCAGAAAGAGACCTTGCAAAGGTCTGTTGGGTTTTGGTGGTTTGTTTTTTTTACATTGGTAGAGATGGTTATTTTTTTTCCAGCTTCCTGCATGTTTTCACTATCTCAGAGGCCAAAGTAACATATTTAATTAAAAAATGCTGTGTCTCCTGGACCTGCAGTGTAGATGTGTCACCATCCCCTTTTTTCCACAAGCTGGGTCTGCTCATCAATCCATCATTCAGGAATATGCCCCAGCAGGGAGCAATCTAACATCCCCAGATGAATATGCAGTTAAGTTGGGATCTGAACTAGCGTTCAAAAATCAGTAAGAACAATTTCCTTTCAAAATTAATTACTGCTGACATCTAATGCAATTGTGGCATGCAGGCAGACACTGGCAATTAATTAATCAGCAGTTTTCAAAAAAGAGTATTGATTTGTTGTTCCTCATAAACCTGTATTATTAGATTGAGGATGAGACAATTACATAAAGCAAGGGAACAAAATGGGCCTTCATGAGTAAGACAAATGGTTCGGAGTCTGTGTGTCTCTGGTTTTCTTCCAGGATCCTCCCTGCATCCCCAGTAGGGTCACTGCCCCAGAAAGACACATTCACAACAGGTAACTCATTCTTCTGAAAAATGTTGCCTTTCTAATAAATAACCAAATACATAAATACATTGAACAAGCCATGGAAAGCATTTCATATTCACAGCTTTAGCTTCCTTTCTTGAAAAATACATATTCAAGGATAACGTAAAATTATGAAGAAGTCAGAAAGTACATATACTTCCTCCTCAGAACAGGCCCAGAAAGCACTGAGAGGCTCAGGCATGGATGGAGGCTACACTGAGGCACCTTCCCCAGCTCAGCAAGGTAAAGAGGTCCAAGCTGGCACCCTCCCACCAGCCCTCTCTCCACCAGTCCCTGCACTGCAGCTGGGGGCATCGTTGCTGCCCCAGGCACGACTCAGCCCCGTCCCTGGGCATTCGACTGCTGCCCTTGTCTGTCCCCGGCAAAGCATATGAGGGTCTCTAGACAGTAAGTCTGATTACACAGCACCTGATGACAACATGGTCATGCACATGCAAATCCTAGTGAAAACCCAACAGATCTGACACTGGCAGATGCAAGGCAGAACTAGAACAAACTGGCAAAAAAAACCCCGACTTGCCTTGGCCCAGAATCTCACATTCCCTTCCTCCCTGCAACTACATGTGTGGCTTTTAAGTTGCCAATTTCTGCCATTAAAGTGCCGCAGATACAGGAAGAAGTGAGAATGGAACAAAGTGGGTGGCAGAGGTAGGCTCTGGGTGCCAGGAGAACACCCCCGTCCCTCGACATACCAGCTCTTGGACACCACCATGCAACCCACCATTGGAACAGCTCTGCAGCATTAGTAAGTGTGTAAGTAGACAAGTAACCCAGTCTCAGTTTCTCTATCATGCATCTTTTCATAATTAACAAGCTGAGAAAGAAAAAAAAGCCAGCTAAGCAGCAGGATGAAACAGGAATGGTTCTTTCTACCCTGCACCACCATAGCATAGCAGAGAAAATGCAATGCTCTCACCAGATCCTGACATACTGTGACACGGCAATTTCCTCCAGGCCGCTTACTCACTATTCAACTCGCATCTTATTGACTGTGTAAATCTAATCTGAAAATAATTCCTTATTTCCCATAAGATAGCAATATAATGAGAAAGCAGCACATCCTGTACAACAGTCAGTCTGAGCAAAAGTTTTATGTGGTATTTTTGGTGTATGGTTTCAGGTGGGTGCAGATGCTGCCCAAAGCAGCCACACATCCCAACTCTGGGGGCTACAGGTGACTGCAGGGCTCTGGCTCTGCCCTGGGAGGGTCCTATACAGGCAGTGCAAACCCAGCAGACCAGCACTCCCCAACACCCCCACCAGAACAGTGGGGCAGGAAGGAGGAAAGGAGATAAAAATTGCTCAGTACCCAGCGGTCTGATGACAACAACAAAACACACAGAAACCCACATGAATCCCACTGTCACCAAGGCTGGAGGTCCATCAGCCCTGCCCAACAAGACAGGCTAGGCCAGCAGTGTTAAAAGCATAACAAATATTCATCCAACAATGAAATCCTAATTCTACTTTATAGTTCATCCTGTGGAACTACATTACAAAGTGGAACTTGAACATCAAGGTGCATATTAATGATGCTGCTGTTGTTTTTCATTCAGCAGATCTCATTTTCTAAGTCACAGTTCTGCAAATTCTTGGACACTACATAACTTCTCACCAAGCCTGAACAGAAAAATAACAGGTGAGATTTATATGTGCAGGGTACACAGCAAATGCTAAAGATTTGTAAAATGCAAAGTTGCATAAAAACGCTACTACCTAAACCCCTAGAGGTTCTCCAGGACCTCTTGGTTTCAGCGGCAGCTTTAATCCCAAGAAGTAGCTCAGGTGCACACAGGGGATGTCCCTTAGGACAGCTCTGGTCCTGCCACCAGTGTTCTGCTCAGGGCATCCCACTGTGACTCCACAGATAGTCTAGGCCCTCCCTACCCTTTGGGGCCATGTGCGCACAGGAAGAGGAGACGCTGTCACCAGTGGGTGATGCCAAGTCCAGGTCTGGCTGGTAGCTTGCACCTTCATCACCTCTTGTCACCCATGGGCAAGAAGCTGCCTTAAGGATTTCATTCAAAATTATTGTTTTCTGTTTTATTAAAATCAATAGATTAAAATCAATAGGAGACTTTTACAGTATAAATTAAATGAGAGACTATTTGCTCTTCAGACACCAGAAGTAACAATATTAAAATTGCTTCAAGCCATGATATTCAACCAGATGTCTTAGCTAATACTATCTATGTGCAAGTTTAATTTCTTTTTCTCTCTTATTTTTTCATCCCTTAAACACCAGGCACAGCTCATGAAATGTTACTGAGGCTTACAGATGATACTCAAATATTTTTTAAACACTCAGCCACACTAGTGGTTGAAACACTGGAGTGAGCTCAGAAAAGACCTGGAAAAATTGAGGTCTTATAGAACTGCTCTGCAGTGAGCAATTAAAGAGCTCTTTGTCTTTTTGTTTACTAAAGAGAGGGCTAAAAGTCACCTGATTACAAGTTATTAATACATTCACAAGGAGAAAAATACAAGGGACCAAATATCTTTAGAGAAAATAGCAGCAGTGACCAAGAGCAGAGATACAGATTCACGTGTCTGCAGGCAACACCTTTGCCCTGCTAGAGCTGGGAAGCTTTAACACACTTTTAAGCAATAGTCTATTACCAGCAGAACTGAAATTTCAGGAACCACAGGGACAAAACTGAGGCTCTGATCGAATTGCCACAATGCCAGTGGTGCTCCAGGAAAAACCTGAAATGCTGCATTACAGTAGATGCAAGATAAGCTGTGGTGATAGCCAGTATTCTGTCAAAGTTGATCTAATAATTGCTTAAACTGGACTTAAGTGCTTGAGAGGTTAATACACTAACAACTCATTTCACAAAGCTGCCATATATCAGTAGACAAATAATATAAATAAATATATACACACTCAAAAGAGGGTCAGCAGGGCCCTGTAAATGCGCGTCACATTCTGAAACACTGCCAGCTACTGTGGCTCTGAAGGGAGAACTGATGTTGGGCTGATCTGCATAAGGAGAAGCTGGCAGAGTTTACTGCAAAATATAGGAGAGACACAGAGATGCTGGGACTCTGTTACCCCTGCAGTCTCTAGCAAGCCACAGGGTATCATTCCTCTCTGCTCTACTCTCCAACACTCACTGAGGTGTCAGAATGACAAAATTGAGCAGTAGGACCTTTGGTCTTTTGCAACATAGTAGGTTTTAAAACAACTCCTTTTCTACTTTAAATCAATCCTTTAGTTTCAGTAAAAATGGGGAAGGGATGAACATTGAATAAGTGATTTAGAAGTGCAAAGACATATCTTATGCACAACAACCTTAAGGGCTTTCAAGTGCCCTTCCACCTTCCTGTGCCCAGTACCATTTTGGAGCTCACAATCCCTCTCCTGAGAAAGTGCTGCATGCTCACTCCCATCCCAAAGCAGATCTATCTCCTTCTGAATGGGATCTCTCTTTATTATCAACACCAGTAGCCCTTAACAACTGGTTTAGAGTAAGTGCTGTACCTTTAGATACCTGCATTCAAATGAGGTAACTCTCACCCACCATGCAGCCCAGCAGCACCTCTGGAACTGCTGCAGCCCCGAGTTGATATCTTTGGGTCTCTGCATGGCAGCAGGTTGGTCTGCAAGCCTCCAACCAGGCTCTGCCTTTATGTTATGATGCCCCAACACCCAAATGTCCCCTCTAGACTCTATTGTCACCATCACAGCAAACATCCATAGCAGTAAGTGTCACCAAGACTCCAGAAAATGCACAATAAATCACCAAGATAACTGTTAGAAATCAGACAGAGCACATACACTTGTCCCTCACACATGCTTGATGCTGATGGAAGCAAAGGACTGGCATATTTATTTAAGAGACAGACCCAATACGGACAGCAGCTGGGCCACCTTCCCACACACAGATTTCTCATTGCTTCCAGTTAAGTCCTTGCAGCTTTGACAGACACATTTCCAACTCAATGTGGTGTCGCTGCCGGTGCCACTTCCACCACAAATCCATCACCGTCTGCTCACAGCGCTGCAAAAGACTCCAGGTCCTGAAGGGCTGCAGAGCCACAGAGAGAGCTCAAAGAACTGCTCTGCCTGGAAACAACCCTGCTAGTGAACCATTTGTTCTCTGCAGATGCCATCTCTTGTTACTCCTGTAATTAGGGCATTTGCATAAAAAATAATGTCTGCATCTAAAGTTTTTAGTTCTAGCTGAGTTTTGTACAGGGTTTTTTTCTCCCCCCTCTTCTGAAATTGTCTTTGGTTTGGGGAAATGGTAATTTCTGTTAACTATGATATCAACTCCAAAGTAGCTGCTGTTCCACTAGAAACACACAGTGAGACAACTACACAGTATTGCCATTCCCATGCAAAAGCCATTGGCATCAGTGAGTCACACAGAAATCCTAAGGACCGAACACCAGCTGGTGTCGGTGGGTGCAGACAGAATTGGGGATGCTTGTGCTGCATTTACACCAGCTGAGGACAGATCCTGCCCACAGATCTCCCACAGTCCCCCTGCCTGTAATGTGTGGATCACAGCCCCATGTGCCATTTCACAAGGGTTTTTTCCAATACCTTTCATCCATTACTGGTGAGCATCTACATGCAGAGGTACACCACCAGCAGGCTCATCGTCACAGGACAGGAGTGCTAAGGACTCCAGACTCCACCAGCAGATGTTCTGCTCTAATAGGTCCTCCAAAAGCCATTTATTCAGTGACACTATTTACAAATAAACAAACAAGCAAAACAAGCAACAAGAACAAATAAAACAAACCTACTTGGCCCTCCTGTATTGCTCATATTAATGACCTTTTGTTCACAACATTCACCCTTGATTTTTACATAATGCGTCAACAAATCTTGCGCATCCCCAGAAGGATAACAAGTATGAAAGCCGTGACTGCACAAAGTAATTTGGATGTTATTTCACAAAGCTCACTTTGCACAGAAGTATGTTATCCACTATGGAAGAAAAATGGCTTAGTCATACACACTTTCCATATTCCCCCTCACATCAACAGCTTTCTGACTCACTTGAGCATGACATTTCTAAACAAAGGCAAACGCTGCACAAAACCAGCCTCTCGCATACCTGTCTGCCGCACACTCAGGAGGCCTGTACTGAGTGTGAGTACATCTGGTCACCACACTATCCATCTGCCTCCGGGCCTTGCAGGGCAGATAGGGCAAAGTCGGGCGAGACTATGGACAAGAAAAGAAATATTTCCTATTTTTAAAATCACAAAACTGGAAACCTTGTTTTTTAGATCTTTGTTGTTAGAAATACGACAAATATCTCTTGTATAAAAAAATTCGTCAGGTTATTAAAAGTGACAGGTCAAATATAAACTGGATTATCGCCATAGAAGTTATTTTTTAAAGAGATACAATTAAAATACTACATAAGACCACAAAGCTCTGGGTGCAGGACCCCTGGGGATACCCATTCCTGGAAGGTCCACACCACCCCCAGGACACCACCTCAGACCCTCCTCAGGAAAACCTAGTGGTAAAATTCCATCAGTAGAAATCCAGACCAGTGAAGATGACCAAAAAAAAAAAAAACCTGCCCAAAAAAACCCACCACAAAACCAACAAAACCACATACATTCCACAAAAGCCATAATTTTTCATTGATCCCATTACATCTGTGAGACTGGAATTTCCATCAGAGAGCAGAGTAAAGCCATACAAATGATTGAATTTTTGGCTCACTGACCAAAGGAGAAACAATAAACTTTTTTTTCTAGATATTACCAAAATTTAGAAAAAGCATCGCTTAAATTGAATCTTCTTTACTGGCTAATGTTTGAGGGTTTGTGTTTCCTTAAACAAAAACAAAACTGTGTTTACCCTGAAGGCTTCAATGTTTAAAGAACTGTAGATGGTTTCTGTCAAAACAGTGTACTGTTCTCAGCACAGGTTTGAATAGCCTGTTCGAGAGGTGTTTAAGAAAAGCAGTTACTGAACAGATAGTCAGTAGGGTTGCAGATGGTGTTTTATCTAACCCTTAGGACCCCAATACCATCTCCTCACATACATCAGGTGCTGTCAGAACTGACCAAGACATACCTGGCAATACTACTAGACATAATAATAATTAGCAATTGTAACTGAATTCTAGCCTCACATAGTTTATTGTTTGACCCTCAGTCTAGCTGCTTAGTAGACCAGAGCAAAACAAAATGCCTGCTGTGAAGCACTGGAAACCAGCAGTGGGGACCCTTTTGACCCCACAGAGATGAAATGTGGGACACTAATTTGCTTTTTAAAATGTTGGGCAAGTGACCAAAATAGAAGATGCAGCCAAATTAGTAGACCAGAAAGTCAAAATGATGTGGTAATAATTCATTCTGTTTATTCAGTAGTCCGTGCCATGGGGAATTTCAGATAGCTCAGAGAAAGACGGGTAACTTCCTTCCTAAAAAATATAGGGCAAAATGTATACTAGCATAACTTTACCAGCACTTAACCTTATGCACATCTTATTTATCCTGCGATTTATCCTTATGCAATCTTATTTATCCTGCAAGTAATAATGAATGTAAGAGGCATTTAATCCCATTTCTATGGTTGCAAACAAGCTGGCTCATCTGTTGAGATGTGGGCAGCCAGATGAAGAGAGGTCCCTTCCAACCCGGCTAATTCTATGATTCTATGATTCTAAGTCTAAATGCCCAACATGTTCTCAGGATCCCTGAAGAGGCTGGAGTGTAGAGGGGTCTCAGGGCTGCTCCATGCACAGGCCAGGGGAGCAGTGAGGAATCAGGTCAAGGTCACAGCTGGCCCTGGGGTACACTGGGTCTGAGTCTCTCTCAGCCCTGCTGTGCACGTAGGTACAGATAAATAGCAGCTCTGCCTGTGGAAACCAACAGCTGTGATTATTCATCTCTACTGTGTAATGCAGTGGGAAAAGTATGAGCACCACAGCAAGGGAAATGCATATGGGTTTATTTCTTACCAACAACCCACACTTCTAATTATCTTGAACATTTAGCCATTCTAATTAATGAACAAACATTATTTGAAAAACAATAAATACTTTATTTTTTATTTAATCAAATATTTAATATAACTGTAGTTAATCTCCTAACTGTTAATGAATTAAATCATGGTGCTCCTGCAGTTTGATTTACAGTGTTGACTTAACTTCAGAAAAACTATCCAGTACTTGGTCCTCTGCTGATGCATTAGGAACTCAAAACTAAAATACTCTCCATCATTGGTTCTAAACGAGCAGGCACTATTCAACTTTAACCTTGAGCACATGCTTTCCTACATGACTAATAGTATGTACCACTTAGGTTCTTCATAATAAAGAGCACGTTCAGAAATTAATGACTGCATACGCTGGATTGGCATAATATACCTTCAATAAGGAGAAGGAGTAAGTGGTTTTGCCTGATAATCAGCTTTTACCTGACATTAAGATTTGGTTCACTCAATCACACATTGTCTTTACACTTTCCTTTTCAGAGGGGAGGACTCCTCATTGGCTAAACCTAACAATCTCCAAGACCTACTAATCCCCAAGGAGCCTACCAATCCCCATGGACCAGCACAAGAGCTGAAGTGACTAGCTCCTGGATGAAGAATCTGATTAAATGTTGGGGAGTCACTATAGTTGCAGCCAGCCAGGGAGGCAAGCGGCCGTCAGTGAGGCAGAGGTTTTCCTTCTGTGCAGATCTCCTCCTCTCCCACCTGCCTCATGGGTTTCTCTGTTGCCAACATTACCACAGCTAATAATAACAAGTTGTGTTGTGTGCTGATACATCTCAAAGGGGAAAAAAAAAAGTATTTGACTTCCCGAATAAATAACTCTTCATACTACTTAAAAGAAGTCATGTTGGCAAATTGATAAGATGTAGAAGCTCTGCAATGAGATTATACTGGAACACAATTTACAGTTCTAAAGACAGTCCTCAGATGGCAGGACAGCAGCACTTCACTAAAATCTGGGCATCCTTCATGAACAAGCCAGCAGACGATTAGCCTTTTCCTGTATTTGAGAGTTTCTGAGCTTCAAGCCACCCTAGATACTGCCAGGGAGTGCCTCCCCGTAAGCCAGCTTTTACAAGCCTACTGCTCACCCCACTGACTTTTCTGTTAGGTTTCATGATGTGCCAAAGCCCACCACTGTAATCAGCAATACACTGAGTTTAACTGACTTGTATATAGATGTATTAAAATTGTAAAACAGAAAAATTTAACACCATGAAGATATACTCCAGCATATACTATTTATCCCCACACAATTAGCTCATGAAATTAGGAATGTATAAAGTAGTCAGTGCTCAGTAACTAAGTCAGATTAATACAAACTTAATTAATATACAAAGTGAGCTTTAACCAATTACATTTAATGTCCCTGTTTACAGAGCCAACTGCTAAGCAGATGGCAGTTGCAGGCTGTCTCGGGGTGCCCGTGCTACTCCCCCAGCACTCAGTGGTACAGGGGACAGCCAAGTGACCCCAGCTCCACACGTGGTGTCAGTAAACACAGGCCACTGAGCACTGAGTTGTTTTTTTAACTCAAGGCTTCAAATGTTTAGCTGGCTACAGGAACTGCAGTTCTAGGCGCTGGTGCCTCCGTGCTCCAGCAAGCTGCTCTAGCTCCGATCCATCCCACCAGCTCTCCCCTGGAAAGAAAAATACTGCTGTGGTTCTTCAATCCCTTTGAAATCTTGATAGAAATCAAGCACGTACACAGAGTAAAGCTGAAGAGAAATGCACACTTCAGGGCTGCAGAAAGCTGGGAGAGACAGTAGCAGAGCAGGACAAGGATGTGCTGATCTAAGACATGCTTCCAGGGACAAGGTCTGTGCTGCCATCCGGCCCTGGCATGGGGCCTGGGTGCAAGTGTGACCTGTTATCTGGAGCACTAAGCAGCAGCCCACACACCCTGCATTCCCATTTCACATCTGTAAGACAGCGGGAGCAGTCCTGGCTGCAGCAGGGGTATCGTGAAGGGAAAGTTATTTCATTTTCTTATGACACAAGGCAAGGAAGCTCTCAGAAACGTATGTGATATGGTTTTATAACCTGGAAAACAGCACCCATAGTACAGTACAACAAACCCAATATTCTGGTGAAATAACATCAAAGCAAGTACCATTGTGATCAAAAATCTGACAGCTGATTAGCTTAAACCACAGGATCATGTCTTTTTCCACCCTAACACTCAGCTGTAGAGAACACTCAAGCTGTTCATTAACATTTCCTCTTATAAAAAACAGCTTCCTAGTGAGAAAGTACTTTTTCCAGCAGTTTTATACTGAAGGAGAAGAGGCTAAGATTTCCAAACAAGCATCTCTCTCTTTCCCTCTCTCTTTGCTATGCAAGATTTCTTTGCTATAGCCTTAGCTTCATTCCATCTTGAAAATGGCTGTACTCTCCAGAAGGCGAGCTGCTTTTCATTGAGCAAACTCTCAGTGTAATGGATGAAAAACATTATAAATAACTAATAGTGCTGCAAACACTGAAAGACTATCCATCTTTCAGTAAACTGCACATG
Organism: Calypte anna; assembly: GCF_003957555.1. Lineage (NCBI taxonomy): Eukaryota > Metazoa > Chordata > Aves > Apodiformes > Trochilidae > Calypte > Calypte anna. The sequence continues at coordinate 10,955,310 of NC_044264.1, forward strand.
CTTTTCGGTTTTGTGACTTCTCCAGATCTCCTGTAAGTAGTGTATAAATATAAAATACTGCAGCTCTCACCCTTTATTTCAGCAATCAATTTTGTTCCTATGTGATATTCATGTTTTGCAAAAATGGCTCTTTAAAAGGAGTTCACTCTGTGAGCTAAGTGAAGACATACTGTTGCAAATGGAGGAGTAAACTATGCCAGTGAAGATGTTTTACAAACAGTATGGTCTTCTGAGTAACGAGGAAAAAATGTCATGTAAACTTTCACCTCAAACAGCCCCTAATGTGTCCAACTTTTGTAAAAATTTTCTAAGCCTGCCCTTAAACCTTATTAATCCCCAACACCTGCACTGCAATGTTTACTTGCCTAAGCACCTGGTGTGTAAAAATCACATCCTATTAATTACACACTGCCTTGTTTTTTTTTTCCTCCTGTTTAGCAAAAGAAGCCAAAAAATATCACAAATGTAGCCAAAGTGGAGCACTTCTCCATTAGAAATGCCACAATGTATCATCAGTATTTCACTAACAACACTGCTCAAGCATCTTTACTGCTTCCTTGTACTTGGACATGATAACTCCGCTCCACAGACCACTGAGGAGGATCAGGTCACCTTGGAGGTAGCCAATCTTTCAAAAGGCACAGATTAGCTTCTCTTCAGAGTAACAACAAATGCCCCTTTATTTTTTAAAACCTTGTATTATTCTACTACAGATGCAAACACAAAAAAACCACCGAAGGTCCCCGACAGCAGACTATCTACTGACATGTTTTTTGTAGAGCATCAGCACTGGCCTGGATGCTGTGTGTTACATCTGTGACAGACAGCTCCACATAAGCCAAAAGGTGCCTCTTTTTATCTTGCAATTTAATTTTGCTGGTACCTTGTGACTGTTTTCCATCTGTTCTGGGAGCCAGACCTGAGAACACAGGATGCCTCAGCAGCTGCCAACGCTGCCACAGGATGTGTTTTGAGGGCCGCTGCTGGCAAGTACCTCTTGCTCCTTCCCATCACCTCCTCTGAGGGTGGCTGCTGCAACAAGAGTTTTTATGGCTCCACTTACACGATCTGTAACAGCATTGTGACCATAGCAATTAGGATGCAAATAAACTAGTTTGGTTGAGAATGATGATCAGCCATTCAGCATAAAGGAAGAAACCTTCAAGAACAAATATCACTTGCTGGATTGGGAAATAACACACATAGTACACAAGATACTGAAGACCTAAGGTCAAATAGCAGTACAATAAATTGGAGATCACACTCCAAGGAGATTCACATCTCTGCATTTTCCTGGTATCTGCTAAAGCACTTTTTCCATACCATGGAATGATATTTTCTAGTTATTCCTACACTAGCATCATTACAGGCACATCTCTGCACTGACCTTCATGTTCATCTGACATTAATGGGGGCAGGGCATGTGAAATGCAAGAAAAATAGTACATTAAATCACATTGATGCCATAGTTCAGAGCCCTATAAATTTACACGTAACTTGAAATACACCCCTCTGAGTAATCACTTCCTGCTAAACTACTTGCTGAGTTGCAATCCTGAGTAAATACATCTACCTCAGATCCTCATGCTAGTCACCTGTTGAATTGTTCTTCTGTCTGTTAATCCTCGTGGTCTTATTTTTTTCCCCTGTGTTTGCAAACAGAAATCTTACAGAAAGCACCAATATAATGAAGCAACTGGCTGCCAAACATCTTTGCTCCAATTTGTCAATTCTGCAGTGAGGGTACAAAAAATGTATTTTATATTTCTATCTCAAAAGCTTATTATAGAATGAGAAGGGCTTGAAGCTCCAAATGCTTACTAAATCCTTGAAAAAGTTCTAGTATTATTTCTGAATTCCCTGTTGCACACCTCATTTTTCTCCTCTTACAAAGCATGACGGAAGATAACTTTGAACCACGAATTCTCAGAGGTATGACTGCATGGGTTGCACAAGCCAGACAATATCATTAATCTCATGAATAAATCAGAACCCTCCAATAGCCCTGAGGTGGAGTTTCCAAAAAGCCCTGTCCAAATGCTGAAGTTTCCTTTCAAATTCCAGTGCTATACTTCAAGGCCTGGAGATAACATGTCAGAGAGCAGTGATGCCACAGTCAACACCTGAGGAGATCCTGCAGGTCCTGGGAGTTAATCCACCTGTGGGGATGGAGGAGAGCCCAGCCACCAGCAGCTTGTAAGTGCTGCTCAGGTTTCCTTCCTGATCACCTCACAAGGTCAAAGAAGCACTGAACATCACATCCCAGAAAGACGCTCTCAAGGTCAAAGGGCGCGGGTGAACAGGGCAAAGCCATGGGAGAAGTCTTCACAACTCCTCAGTTAATCAGTTAACCACCTCTGACAAGCACCCAGGCAGCCTTCCCAACCTGTCATGGAAATCACTATTCTGACACTGACTATTTCAAACATCGATTAGTTTGCGGTGATTTCAAAACTTCTGCTCAAGAGCCATGAACTCCCTGAGATCAGCCAGGCCTGAGCAGAGGCGGGGGGAGAGCCTCCAGAGATGGTGCCAGAACCATGGGACTCCCCCCACAGCTCTGGGTGCAGAAAGGGGAAGCAAAGAAGATGCTGAGAACAACCCCTGGGAATATTTCCAAGAGTAATCTCTGCAGAGACAAGAGTCCTAAAGTATTTATATGAAGAATTTCATGCTCCAGTGTAAATCCCCCTGTAAGCCCTACTAGAGCAATATGTTTTTTTCCTCCCTTTTGCTTCTTGGCTCTGTCTCTCCACACGAATAAAAATAAACTGATAATATCCAGCTAGGCTGAATAAATTCAAAGCTATTGAGCTGTAGACTTACAATTGCCCAGAGAAAAGCACAGAAGGAAGCAACTTCCCTTCCTATAACACAGGGATGAGTAATGGAGCATAAATGTGTGAGCTCCTGCTCTGAAACAAATACACATCACCTGGAAGACACCTGCTCAACTTGAGGTCAGACATAGCATGAGGAACCAGAGCTATACTTGAGGGGGGAAAAGAACAGTGCTACCATCAGAGCACAGAACTACCAAATAGCATAAAGAAATCAAATAACATTGTGAGAGGTACAAAAACCATATAACTCATAACATTAGGTGCCCAACTTCTGAGACCTGCAGGGCTACTAAGCTCCCCCCAAAGATGAGATGCTTTAGCCTGCAAACTGCTGCTGAACAGGCAAGATCCTAGCATCTGTGATTAACAGATTCACCAAACACAAGAGCTGGCACCAAAGTGCTGCTCTGCTTTCATCTCAGTAAACAGTTTATCAAATGAAAACAATGTACAGCAGTCACACACAGTCTGTTGAAGCAACTCCTGTATTTCTTTAATTAATTAAGGAAATAATTTTCCAGCATTTTAGGAATGGTTAATCCTATGGTAATGTGGTAAGATATATTGCAACATCTCTTAAAATGCAGTAGCAGATCACGAAGAATCTGCCTCAGATCATGAAGAACCTGAGGTGCAGCCTCAGTACTATGCACCTGTTGTATTTTGCAGAGACAAAATTGGCCAGTGCTGCTCTCCTGAGGTGATGGGCTTTGGGCCAACACAAGCAAGTGTTTGACTTTACTGATCTCAGAAAACGGGCACACAGTGTTAACACTGAGCAGCTGCTAAACTCATTAAGAATAAACTTAAGATTACAGAAAAGAAGAATTTTGCAAAATGTTTCCAAAGGTCAGCAGAACAGGGCAAAAAGCTTCAGAGCCAAATGAATTATTGTTTTCAAAAGAAAATTAAACTGTAGTTAATACATTTTTCCTGTAGTATCATTGCTTCTTTTAATGTAAAAAGTTCTTGCACTTAAGAGTAACACTGGAAAAGAAACCTGGGAATGTAGCCATGTTCTTGCCATCTCACTGCACAGATCATGTAGATCATTCCTGGCTCATTATTGCTGACAGCTTAAAGGTTTAATCTGCTTTTTAGAAGGTAGTGTACAAATACATTTCAATGCACTGTTTCATGCTGGGCATTCATTAAAGGAAGCACATATCATATAAGCCTTCCCATGTAAATTTCATAGGAAAAGTAAATGAACTTTTCTGCCAGTATTGTGTTACCTTGTAAACTTCCTTCACAGAAGAGCAGCAGAGTGAAGGAATCAAGGAAACAGGATGGTCCCAGTAGTTAATTATGGATTTAAGAACTCGACATAACAGGTCATGACAGCTCTGACCTAGCTTTTCAGCATCACAGTTCTGGTTGCCTCCTGTGACAGGTTGCTTGGTCCTGGGAAAAGCAGCTCTGCCTTCTCTTGAACAAAGACATCCAAAAAAGTCAGATGTACAACTTCATCATACATTTCAGAATAGAAAGATCAGTCTGAGCAAGAAATCAAAAACATCTTCCTTTCCCCATGTTAAGCTTCTAATTGATACTGCTACTGCTGTTTGGTTTTGGGGGAGGTCTTAGGGTTGGGATTTTTTTTTTTAATTAGTTTATTGGACTAAAAGCACTTGGATACTTGCAAAACTCAAATTTTCTCAGTTCTACAAAACAGAGCCTAATATTACTTGTTCAGGAGCCATTTCTTTGAGCAGCACATGAAGTTTCCTTCCTTCAAATTATCTAAGCCTGCCAGATTTGCCTCTGACAATACACCTTCTGTTAATCTCCCCAGTACTCCAGACTGAGAAACTTGCCAAGACTATCTAGAGAAAGACAGTAGCAAAATGAAGCCCAAGTTCTCACTACACAGACACCTCCAGACATCTCCAGAGAAAACAGATACTCACACATTGTTTTCTCCTTGAACTAACTGTGGAGAAATTAATTCTTAAAGAATATCTCCGTGTGTGCCTTAGTAATGGAAAACAATTGCACAGTAAAAAAAAAAATAAAAATCAATGGTTTGTAAAAAATCCATAAATTTGCTACAGTATGTTGCTGTCTTCTTTATACTTACGGTCAATGCTGAATATTAATTGAAAATCAATGATACCAATAATACTTCAACTAAACATGGACTATAGCTCAAGCTTTCTTCTATCATCTGTGATGCTTCTCCAATATCATCAAAACTTCATTTTTTGTCTATAATTAAGAACACTATCATATGCTGTCTGAAAAGTGATTATAGTCTTCATAAAAACCTGCCAGAAAATGTATCATTTTGATCACAGCCTTGCAGAGAAACTTTTCCATGTACCCAACACAGTGGTATGCATGCATGCATCTCAGATGATCAATTAGGCATTCAGAATACACAGAGGCTGTTTCTTCCCATTAATGGGGACAAATGCTGCAGTTTAACTTCGAGAAATTATACCCTTAGTACCTTCCCAGAAGCATGGCTTTGAATGACAGGCTTCTTGATTTTGTAGTACAGTATCTGAAGAAGAGTGGCACAAAAATGCTGTCCCTAGCACATCCATAGGGCCATTTCACTGCCTATCAGGACAAACATCCTGGGGCACTGAAGAGATTACATTTATAATAACTACATTACAATTGCAGTAATGAATTCTGACATCTGTAACTTCTGCAGGGTTATAACTGGAATGTGGATTATCTTACCATACTTGCAATTTGCTTTTAGGACCTAGGTTTCCTCCAGCAAGACCCAGAAAATCTGCCATAAGCAGTGGTACACCTCCACTGTAGCTTCATGGCAAAAACAATAGACCTTTTTCAGTTAAGTGGCAAATTCATAGCCCTAGTGAGGTATGGATTAAATAGTTTTGAATTAATCTGGCAGTAATAGCAAGCAAATTGATTGCATCATGCTGTAAGTCTACAAGCAGTAGAACAGCATAGTGTATAGAAGTTCTCTTTGACACCAAATCACAATCAACTATCCAATCCATTAAAAAATACAATCCATTAAAAAAAATAAAGTTGCTGTAAGGTGGTTTTCATGTATGGCTGCAAATAAACATCTACATAAAAGAAAATTAGTGCCAATAACTGAAACAGACAGGGAAATTCAAGGCAACAATTACAGGAAATTAAGTGAACATGAGAATTTCTGGTTCCTTTCCAGTGGAAGCCTTGTCTATATGAGCCTGTAAATAAGGGAGCAGGAGAGAAGAGTCTTCACAGATGAAAACAATTTGACACCTTGGAAAATTATCCCTTTGACACAATGAGTACTACACACAAACATTCTCTCAGCTGTGTTTAAATAGGATCTTTTAACACAGACCACCTAAGGATCTGCAGACAGAATTACAAGTGGAGCCATTTTTATATGGTATGCCATAGGCATGAATTTGTGATGCAGAGCCAATCTCCCAGACATGAAGAGGAAGAGGAAGAGAAGCACTCAGTATGTAAGAAAGAAAGGGCTAGCTAAGGGCTTACCTAAGCGGTAAAAATAAAGCTGTGCAGGAATTAGAATTTCCATTTCTCAGAATATTGTGCAGTTCCAGACTACAGTTAATTCCAAGTCAATGTGGGGAAAAAACATTACAACTCTGAAAGCACCTTTTTTTAAATCCAAGACGTATCACTTCAGTTCATTACAGTACAAACTGCAAGCAAACTTAGGTATGAAGTAGCAAGACAAAGTACTTCAGTATTGAAAAATTATAATTTGACCACGTGGATTTTTTGTCCTTGACCATTTCCTTGATATCACTTGAGTATCAATTTCAGATTAATGAAATAATTCACAAAGGCAAAATGCCCCATCAGAAGACTCTCTATAGCTTTAATCGTCAACTGGATGGCCAGAATACCAAAGAGTGCCACAGCTATTTCAGTAAATTAAGTGTTTCAAATTAACTATCTTTCTGTAATTCCTTAATGCAGATATTGATTTCCAAGGTCACCTGTCCAAATCTCTCTGAACAAAGGTCCTGGCCTTCAGTTATGTCTTGCTGTGACCACTGATGTGAAAGGAACACTGCCAACGAATAGGACTTTTAAGGACAGCAGAAAACAGCAACTTTCCTTAGTGTTATTCTTATACTGAAATATTCATCCCTTAATTGCTTCTGTATCTCTAACTAGGTTGTCTGGCAAGCTGACAGTAAAAGACAGACTTGATAAATACACTGTGTAAAAAGACTGCCAGTACTTCTCCCAAAGAGAAAAAATGGGGAGAAGATTTGAAAAAGAGAGATGGAGGAAAATGCAAATTGCTCAGCTCCCTTTGCACATTGGACGATTTCTGGAAAAGGGCAGTGGGAAAAGTTATCATTTATGCCAAACAAGGCCAGACAAAATATTTAGAAGGTCTCTTCCTTTGCCTGATGTACAAAACCAGTATTCTGCTATCTCCTAGATGTAAGTAGGAGAAAGACCATTATCAGGCTTTCCCCCACTGCAGTTGCAGGAATGACCCTCCCAAACCCCATACAGTGAGCTGAAACGGGGATGTGCCATCGTTATTCTACAGTTCCAAGCTTAGGTGAAGGCTTGGAAATGGCAATCCAAAAGACGAAAGACCAAAAAAAAGCATGTTTTTCTATTTGTCCTAGGGTCTCAGCCTGACATTGTAAGTTTTAATAGCTGGTTCTGTCTGGGAGGGCTCTGTGCTGAAGAACACTACAGACAACTCGAACAAGCAAGAAGGAATCACCTCTATGGTGGAAAAGCACTGGAGAGATGAAGATGAGTCCATATCTGAACTGCCAGTTGTAATATGCTACAATCTACTGCAAATTGGCATTTATGCTGTTAACCAAAAATTCTGTTCAAAACGCAGCTTAAAGCAAGTTTTAAAACACTCTTCTTTATGCTTTACATTCAGTCTCAAAGGAGACTTTTATTGCTAGAGAATTGTTATCTTGTTGTCTGCACCCTTCAGGTATTTGCAAGCCATGTGACAGGCATCCATCACACCCTGGTTCATAACTGCAAATAAACCCAACAGGGGAAGGTCCCTGCCAGCAGTGACAGCACACAGACAGTCCTGCCTCACTAGAGCATCTCAGTTTGCGTTTCTGTGTTCAAACCTAATACTGCTGCAATCCATTACTTTCCACAGGTCTCCAAGTTCAAAAATAGCAGCATATAAAATAGATACACAACTTACAACTTCACATTCAACTGCCACCAGTTTTAGATTCAATTTGCATTTAACTAAACACTAAAAAATCAAATACCCACTTACCTAGGGTCCTTCTACAAAGGACCACTAAACACTCAGAACAGGCTGTTGAAGGTTGTCAGTACAAAATTTGAAGGTTGTCAGGGGATAGAAGGAAATCAGATAAAGCTTCAGAACAAAAGAAGGGAGTAACAGACAGAGGAGATAATGCACCTGAGCAGCAAAATTAGCCAGCTCTGTTAGCACTTCGCATGCACAACTGAGCCATTCCTTAAAAATCTGAGCAGAATACATGACCACTAACAGCAAATAACTGCACCAGCAACTTCTGCAGGACTATAAGTGGAAGCGGTCACAAACAAGGTGGTAATTCCTGTGACAAGAGCTTTCTGGTAACTCTGAAAGAGTGAAAAAAGCAAACAACCTCTTCCTCTCACCCAGGCCCTGCAGGAGCAGCCTCAGAGCTGGGAACAAGCAAACAACCCCAGCTGCACCCACTTGGCCTCCCTGAGGAGAACCCAAGTCCCATCAAACCCCTCCAGTTCACCAGGTTCCCTGCAAGTCTTGCATCATGGAAGGTTTTTGAGTGACCCATATTATTTATATTTCCTCTAACCTTCCAGGAAGATGCATTTGCACTTAACAATGACTAGCAGAGCTGTTTTAATAAAACACTAGGTAGCTTTAAAGCTTTATTGAAATTACTACTTAGGAACAACAAGAAAAAAAAAATGAAAGGAGAAATTGTCAGCCAGCATCAATGTCACTTGAGTTCCTTTTATTCACCATTAATGTTTTGCATATGAACAGGAGCGCACTGCTCATGGACTATAAAAACCCAGTTAAATTATGGTTACCCTTCACTCAGGCACGAGCCTGCTCCTGGGGAAATTAGCACCAGGCACCTTTGAACAACAGACACTGGTGAGGTTCTGCAGAGGGAAGCATCTCCATCCTGAAGCAGAACACCCTCAACAGAGCTAAGCTTGAACAGCAAAAAAGGCAAGGTGGAGGGAGGTGTTTTCCAAGAAACACTTTTTAGAGAGAAAAGTCAGTAATTATGTAATTTTGACTTCCTGCTTTTTAGCCACAGCTACTTAGAATGTATTTAAATAAATGTTGGACCTTTACGAAAAATTAAGCCCCACTGAACAATGCTTCCACTAGCACACATGCAGTCATCAGTGCTTCCCTATAGCAACCAGAAATGGAAATTCATTTTGTACCTCATCAATTAATCAGTATTGCACAGATCTTCAATGAAATGCCATTAAAAGGAACCATATAATATTGTTACAGTTAGCTTTTGGGGAGCAGAGTGGGACACATCTTACCATTTCATGTTGCTTTTTATTATTTATTTGGCTTTGACTCCCTTCTGAATTGTCTGGTTTATGTTTTATCTGCTATATTATTGCTCTTTCAATGGCCTGTAGTCACAGAAGTCACATAATTACTTTCTAGATAAATGCTAACATCTGAAAGGCTTTCAATTCCATTTCCATTCAAAATTCTAAAAGTTCATGTTGCTGGAGGAGTCCAAACCTATTATGAAGTCTGTGTCTGATGCAATGTTTTAGGTGTGTGTATATGTATTTATGGAGCTGCAGCTTTTCCCAGCAGGACGTTTTTAAGTAGGTACAAGCAGATGTGATGCCTTTTATGTAGTGCAAGGCAAAAGCCCTTTTAGTCTGCTCTGCTAAGAGTCCCTGCATTTTATTTTTTGATAGCTTCTGCCTTCCTGTTCCCCCAAGGTACTAGAATATGAGTAACAAGTTTTCTAATACAGCTTTTTATTCCGAAAAGACATGCATTGATACATAATGCTTGACCAAGAAAACAAATCCTCACTTTATACCATTTGCAGTCAGCCAAACAATTAAGTTTTTATAGTTTTAAGATGCCTCCCAAGACTTCACTTTGTTTTTTAGAATGCAGGTCAGAAGGAAAACAAAATGAAAGAAGACCCTTGTTCAAAAGCAGATGTGCATTTCCTATGAGCCTAGGGAAGTTGATTAATCCTTCTATGGCTTTATATTTTTCTTACTTTCTCAACGACACTCTGTAAAAGACATGTTAAAGTTCCAAGGCACCAGCCTCTAATTTGTGCCATTTTTTATTTAAATTGCTACTGCTTCCTAGCAGGTCAAGTCCATGACTGACTGAGTTAGCAAGAGAGGAAAGAGACTGGTGAAAAAAAGCACACGCATTGGTACCTGATTTGCAAATATTTGTCACTTGTCATTTCACTGCTGGTGAAATGGTATACTGAGGCATATTTTTATTTATTTATTATTTTGTTACATGTTTATCATGGGAAAATTTACTGACGGTGATGCAGTATCAGTCAGCCAGGGTGTTATAATACAAATAACAACTCTTTTTCAATGGCAAAAACTTTCAGAATATGCTAAAGAAAAAGATTCTTCCTATTCTACAGAAATTCAGAGATCAGAATTTTTTGGTAGGGGAAGGATTGAATTTGAAAAATTTCTGATGATTTCTCAGGTTAAAGCAGCAGACAAATTTTAATAGACATTCTATTGAATGAAGCAGTTTCATTTCACTTCAGTAGGTAGTGGTAACTTTATTCACTACTAGCAGTATTTGCTTTAGTCTCCAGTCTCTCAATAGGATAGGAGATATGGTGATGGGGCACAACAGAATGATGAATTTTTTTTAATGCTGTGTTTTAAAAAGTGAGAAGTATTTCTTCAGTCTGTTGGTTGTATTTTTCCATTATGAATCACTGCAGCTTAGATAAATGGGGTCACTGGGTTTGAAATGCCAGGCTTCATTATCTCTCCACACAAGCAGTGTGACTGGCTCCTGTGGCAGTAATTGGTTCACCTGGTATTAATAACAAGCCCCTGCCTGTAGAAACGATCTATTCATACAATAATGACAAAGAAGAGGAGACATGTGGGTAATGTGGGTAAATAAATAAGGAGGTTATGCTGTTTCCTATTGAGTGCTGAAAGGCCATTTACCATGGATTTCTAGAAGATAGCTCAAAACACCCTCAACCTTTGTTTCTGATACATAAAGGAATATAAGAATTGCTCCAAGTTTCAGTGGCCACAAGTAGCTGATTATTATTATTTTAGTGAAAAAATATTCTGAATATTCCAGGATTAAAATTTTCACATAATTACCTATTGAAATATGATAAGTAGAGGTTTGCTTTTGGGAAAGAAGCAGAGACAGTAGTATGTTCCTCAACTGCCAACCATGCCACCCCTGAGATCTGAAAGGGATACATGTATCAGTGTGAAACCATCCTCCCTTCCCACTGCAGCTGCTTGAAGCAATTAACCTGGCAGTATCTGCATTGTACCTGCTGCAATATGGAATACCTCAAGTCAGCACTTTGCAAACATTTCAGCCTTCAGATTAAATACCCAGTGAAAGTCTGGTATGTTACAGTGATGGTATCAGAATGTAATTTTCTTTAATTTTAGAAGCTTGCTGAAACATCAACTCATCCTTTAAGGTTCAACAAAAAAATTTGAGATGGAATACAAGGCTGTTGGCTTAATCACAAAGTAAAATACTATACCTGCAAGCTTGCCATTCCTCTTGGTAAAAGTCTTAAGACTCTTCACCTGACAAAAATACTTGAAAACCTAGAAACTACCTTAAGAAAAAGGAACAAGAAAAATGTTTTCTTATATTATATATGTTTGTATATTATGATTACTGAAGTGAAAAGCAACACAAGATGAAAAATGCTAAATGAGATGAGAAAGATGAGAAATGCTAAAAAAAATACTTAACCTACCTAAATGCCAAGCTCTTCATACAAAGTGATTCTTCAAAGGACTCTACTCAGTTTTCTCAGGTTAGTTTATCTATTCACTCTTCAGCATTTGTAAACATCCTACATCAGAGCAGACCACAGACAAGAGTATAAGATATATAAACTGAAAATCAGACTTGTGAGTAAGAATGAGCTGGTGCATGCATGGGACTTGGTTTACCCAAGATGCAAGCAGACAACTGCTGTGGAAATGCAGAAGACAAACTGTTAGCACTAGGAGCTAGAGGACAAAAGTCAGCTCTGCATGAAGAGAATCTATTTGTGACAGAGGGATTTAAAAACAGCAGGATATGGAATAAAACTAAAGGAGAATAGTACCATCCTGTACCTACCTATCAACAGTATCAAAGAGAGCCTCAGTACCATCAGGACCACACAATATGGTATACATCACTAGAAGAGCCTGTCCAGTGCTGACAGCTTTGGTATCCTGGCATCAGGAGGTAACTAAGATACCATCTAAGTATTTTTTTTTCCCCTCAAAACCTCCTCATAGAACTTAGATATGAATGACATGATCCAATTCAATCTCATTTAGATATACATACTCTTGTATTGTTCTAGCATCTACTGGCTACATGATTGATAACAGATTTTAGAAATCTTTTTTTAAACCCACAATACCAGCAGACACTGTTGAGGAGAGGCTGCTAGCAAAGTTAACAAAAGCCCTAAGGTATCCTTAGTTCAAGCACACTCCTCTTTACCCTTTCAAGGCACATACAGTGATTCATGGAAAGGACCAGAGCTCCACAGTGGTACTAAATATAGCAGTAGCCCTGTACATATTACAAGCAGCTACTCTGAGTCAGTGCAAGTGATGCCTTTAATCTTTTCAGATGTCCATCTACTGCCCAGCATATGAATGTACTGCATCTTGGGTCTTCTGTTCCTTTCAGGATGATGTCTGTTCTTCAGTGGAATGACCTGCTCTTCTGGTAGAAGTACTTCAGCTACATGGATGCCACATAATTGTTTCCTTTTATTCATGGTCACAATATTAATGCAAGAGGTATTTGCATCTATATAAAATGCTGGTAGTAAGTTGCTTGATGCAGTTTGAAGCTCTGTAATATATATATCTATGGCTCAGCAGAAATTTAGCCAGGCCCTATTTATAATATCTATAGTGTTTAAAATAGAGTGCTTCTAGACAAAGATTTACCAAAGGGCTGCAACTGCAAATGGCTGAAAAGCAAGACATTGTTTCAGCCATTATTCAGGTATCACCCAATGTTCCCTAACACTTTTCACATAGAGAACGCATTCAACTAGAGCATAAAAGGAAAATTGCCTTATAGAGGGAGCACCAGTCAGTTACTATCTTACAAAAACACTGACTACATTTACATTAACTTCTGGAAATGTTACATCTGGAATCATACTAATGAACTGTTCTGAGAGAAGTGGATGACCTGCAAACTAGTCAGAACATGTGGTGAGCAGCTGTGGGAATTTACTGCAGAAAATAACATTTCTCACAATGACTACATCTGTTGAGGAAAGCCAAGTACTCCACCACAAAAGAAAAAAATATAGCAAAGCTGAAAAACTGGAGCAAATGTCTACAGACAAAATGCTACTACTGAACTCACAGAACTGGTAGAAACCACCTTCTGTTTTTTTCAAAACGATAAAAGTCAAAGCACTCCTAGAAGAAACTGCAGATGTTCCACCTCTGCTTGAGTTTACCATGTTTTGTCAAGGGCCATTGTGGATACCAGCATGGAGCATCATTATGAACCTCACCAGTATCTCATGAATCAACACAAAAATCTACCCGCAAAATTAACCCCAAATGATCCTCGTAAGAACTGGGGAGTATTCCTTGATTCTGGGCTGCCCTATGGTCTACCTGCTGTTTGCAGAGATACTACTCAAAGGCTTCTTCCTCCTTGAATCTTCAAAAGGACACTGTATCAAAAAAAAGGACAGACCACTAACTTCACTCTCATGTCAAGAGTCCACCTTAGAAAAGTGAGTAAGGAGATCAAACATGGAAGGAGAAACTTTTTTCACTTTCTTCAGAAGCTTTGTGAGACTCTAGGCACAGATATCCATGCATCTAAAGAAAACGTCAAGCTTAATAAGAAAATCAAGACAGAAACACTAGTAAAAAATTTAATAGGTTCTTCCACATGCCAATCATCATGGCTAAGGAGCTTCTAAGGTGCCTTGCAACAAAATGCTCTAAGGTGTCATTGCTTCATTGTGGTCTACTATCAAACAATATTCGACTTGTCTTGGGTAGAGGTGTGAGAATCTGGCTGTAGGAGTTAATTTTTGTTCTCACCTCCCAGATTTCTCTGGTTTCACATCACTACTCTTGAGCCAACGGCTTTGCACAACAGGCTGGTGCATTTCCTACCTTTCCCTATGTCTGCCTTTTTCAGTGCCAATGACTCCACAAAAAAAGTTTTTTTGGCCTTGTTCTCTTCTAGCCTTCAATATGAAATCACAGCAAACCACACCCCTCCTTACTGCCTTTCTAAAAAGAAGTAGCCCTCCTGTAATTCATCTTTCAGCTTCCCCAACCATTGGGAACTACTAAAACTCAAGGCCATGCTTTAATAAAAATGAAAGTTGAATGCTGTATACCAATGAAGAATTAACATGGTAATGAATTTTCAGAAATAAATGATTCTAACATGACAATCAATGGTGCTGATTGTCTCTGTGATAAGAAATTGCAAATGGACAACTAAAATTACTTCTGCAAACAAAATCCTTTGTTATTAAATGAGGGTAAAGATTAACTGTCAGTCCCATTTATTAGAACCAAATTCAAAATTTACCTGATAAGTGTCCAATATCCATTATCTCAGTGCTGTAACGTGATACTGAGGAGACATCTTTGGGCTGACAGTACCTAAGCTTTCCTGACACTTTGGAGGCAATACAGAGCAAAAACCTAATCTTTAGCTGACACAGAAAACCAAATCACCCCACTTTTGATTGCTCGGTCAATACAAGATATATAAAGTACTTATAAACTGTCTCCTAACCTTAGATCTTCAAAAACACCAACTTGCAGAAAACAGACTATGTAATAGGTCTGCCTTTGTTTGCTGGCCAAAGTCACAATACTGCTAGAGCTGATACCACTCAAACATAATCTGCAGGTGTAGGAGAAACTGAGCAAGTAAAAAACACTTCTCATCTCAATGTTATCTACAATCTGACAGGAGTATATCCTCCAAATACACTTATTGGGAAGTGCCATGTGAGGCAGCAAAGGCTTCCCTTTAGAAAGTGTATAGTCAAAGCACCAAGTGTCACACTGGAACCCCTTTTGGTAAATAGCCTTTCCAGGTCAGATGCTAGTATTGCACTCTGGTTAATTGTATTAGTGAGAGAATATTAATAGCAATTCCTACTTCACAACCATTGTGACCAAGAGCTTTCATTCCAGCAATTTATCTGGCTGCCAGCTTTGAGCTTGCTACTTATCACAATGCTGGGGTACTACAGATGTCTAGCAAGTAAACGTCCAATCCCTTCCATCTCTTTCATAGCAATACACTTGCTGCCAAGTGCAAAGTCAATCAAATATATTACGGTTGATTACATGGCCTACAATTCAGTGCTTGCTACATCAGGAGAGCAGCTGCATTCAGGAACATGCTTTGCCCTACAGAAAGGCAGAGGAAACCCTCAGGAAACTCAGAGCAAGGAAACATGCAAGGAAAGAAACATTCCTGTTACAGTCAGATTTTTTTCCTCTAATGTCTCGCTAAAACACAAACACTTGTACTAAGTGATATTATACCCTTACATTACTCAGGAGGCATAACTTGCAATATGCAATTTTTTTGCCACTACCATCCTCTCAGCATGGCTGTAAGTCAGACAATAAATGAAGCCTTTAAGTCGGCTGAGGTCCCATTGGCCCCGTTGTGCTGAAAGAGCTAGTCCAGGTCCTGCACCTACCACAGATGAATAGTGACCATCTAACCTCTTGTGCTACATTAAAGAAACACAAGAACTGAATGAGGTACTTACAGGAATGAGGCACCTTGTTCAAGGTCACACAGTCATCTGAAGCACAGTCTGTCCAAGACAGCACCTTGCCTCTCACACCACCCACAGCAAGCACCAGAGCTCCACGTGGCACCGATTTCAAAACCTAGTAGAAGAAACCTGCATATTAGACTTCAGCTTGTCCCAGCAACGTGTGAATTATTATCCCACAGTGGCCATCTAGATCTCATAATGGCACATACTAGGCATTATGTGATGATAATACCTACTTCATAGAGCCTTCTTCCAATAATAAAAAGGACATAAGGTTCAAATTAGTAGGCATAAGCATTTAGACAAAGTATTCAGAGTGTGAGTCCAAGTACACTCACAATGGCTAGGCCTCCAGCAGATAAAATCATACACACACAGACTCCTGTCTTCCACCTAACTCCTTACCAGTGGGAAGGCAACAGGACTCTAGCTTTCATGAACTGCAGAAGCCACAAAGCTGGCATTCCTTCCTCCCTGCCTCTACCTTCTCAGGCAGTACTGCTAACCAAGATGAATGACTCACTCCATCCTTTCCAATGACTGTGCCACAGCTAACATTTTGTTAAACTGCAGCAATCTACACATCCTCAGGGACATTCTAATGATCAATTAAATTAGTAAGCTGTGGCTGCTGAACCCCACCCTAGGAGGACTGGGAGAGGACAAACATCAAGAAAACAAGGAAAGCAAAAAGAAATTAAAAACAGCACTTTCATTTTATCCTGAGGAAGAGAGCTCTGGTTGTGTGCAATCTCTACACAATTCAAGACTCAACATTCAAAATGGACAGCTGGATAACCTTTAGTTAGCACCTCCAGTTTGCAGAGACACTTGTCTGTCACATCTGTGATAACTGTGCTCTAAGAGACTCAACAAGAATGGAGTAGTCTCAGAAGAGGGTTTGGTTTTGGTTGTTTGGTTTGGTTTGATTGTTTTTTTAAATCAGTGTTGATCAAATTAAACACTACTGTCAGTAGTGTTTGACATGCAATAACACAAGAGCACAGGAGAGTGCTCAGGAGCAAAACAGTGGTCAAAAAGTGAGGAAATGGATATGTAAGACCCTAGTCTGGGCTCAGGAACACAACAAACCAACACCAAAAAGCCATTTGCTAAGATCTAGATATTTCCAAGAGCTGACATATCTACTTCTGCATTTCTTGGTAGCAGAGCTGCTGCTGTGAGTACTCACAAGACTGGCACAGGCTGCAGCCTGCTGTTTGCAGTCCTGGTGTGCCAGCTGCTCTGAACCCCTCTACTCCTGCAAACATCTCTCCCTGCCAGCACATACAACTGCACTTCCAGGGCAATCACAGTATCACTGCCCATGTTCCACACAAGCCACACGCAGGGCTTCAAACCCCAGCTCCAACATCTCAAGAGGTGTATCACCTGAAGCCATCTTAGTAAGTTGTCAGACAATCATTCCTTTTGAAACAGATTGTTTCATTGAATTTGTTAAACTTATAACACTAATACTTGCAAATACAACATGCCTGTCATTCTCTGAAGCCCCTAGGTCCCTCCTGTACAAATGGTATAAAATAATTTTAATGAAGGTTAAACCAGAAGACATCAAGAAGGTGCAGTATAAGGTCTAAACGCCTTCAAAAGTCAAAGGGAAGCTGGCTCCCTAAATCAGTTTTCAATTGTATTTTTTGTGCACAAACTTTTTTAAAAACCACAACAAGAGGATAACATGCCAAGCTGATGTCTTACTTCGTAGTAGGCATGGAAATTCCCACAAGTTACACATCTGTACCTTAAACCATGCATACAGCTTTGGAAATTTAGGCCCACATCTTTTAAGTCTCTAGAAAACTCCAGTCCAAAGATTCTTTATAATGTCATTCCTCTGGCAATAAAGTTAGCAGCTGAATCAATACTGAGCTGACATTGGGAGCTGACTTAAACCTGAACTATGGATTTATTGCACTGAGTTCATGATAGATAGAGTGTAACTAGTGCAGACAGGCATCTTTGGCCTGTATCCATCTATGCTGAAAGCCAGTAAAATTCCAGTTGCTGTCAAGAGTTTCTGATTACTCTCCAGTGCACAGAAAAATGGGAATCCGCAGCCTAACAACACACTGCTTTACGCTTACCCAGAGCACATCATGCCTTGCCCCGGTTCTCCCCTTTTCACCAGCAGGAAAAGGGGTATGGAAAAATTAAGAGCCTCCCCCTAGCCTGCACAGCCTTTCTGCAAAAAAGTTGAGAGCAGAAGAGGAAACCAGGAAACATTGCCTCTTCACATCCACACTTGGAAAACTGGATGAATGCTGACTTAATTGCTATTTCAGGGACAACATTTGCACACAACCTCTGCCATTTTAAGTGCTATAGCCCATGTATAGAGCATTATTTCATAGTAAAACAAAGTCTCTGGGGAGGACAAGAAGGGAGAAAGCAACAACACCCTTAGCTGACAGTACCACAAGGAAAAAAACACAAGGGTGATATCAGAACTAAGAGCATCAAGAAAGCTGGCTCTTTAGAAACCTTCTCTTTCAATGGGCTTCCATTTATGCTCTAGGGGGGCCCTAAGGCACTAAGTAAATGCAGCTTCATGTTGCTTATTCAGCATTACTAATCTTGCTAATCCTGTGTAGGCTCAGTTCCCAAAAACACTGAAAAAAAGTCAGGTTGGGATAGCTCATAATATCCTCACCCCAGCAATGATTACACTAGAAAGCAGTGGTGGTGTTTGGTTGCACAGTTTTATTATGTAAAGCTCTGCCATATGGAGAAAAGAATGAAGCACCTGTCATACGACATTATTAGAAGGAAGCTGCTGTATTACATTTCTTTGATCTGGAAACAGCATTTTTATGCAAGCAACAGAAAATATTTTTCTGCATAGCCTTTTCTCTGTGCAGTATAACATATCTGGATCAGCATTTTAAAGCAGCAGCTTGGATGCATTTAATTTTGGCATCTTCAACAGCATTTCAGATGTACTGAAATGCATTCCGAGTAAGCACTGCAAAGGGGAAAACTTCAGTACTTAAAAAATGTGGAAGGTGTGACAGGCCCTCAGTTCTCACTGCTGAAACCTGCTTGCAGTCTTCTCATATGCCTACAGGTATTTTGGAGGTTCTTCCAGACTCCCAGCACAGCCAGGCTCTTCTCTCTCCCCACATGGTGCTGATTCACCAGAAGAGCTGTTCCAAGGCAGAACAGTCCCATTTCAGCAGAGAGCAGAACATCCCTGCTGTACGTTCCTTTGCTAGGCCCCCTCCACTTACTTTTGCTATTACTGTGGTTACACCTGTATCAGCTCATCTCTAAGACTGGCTGCATGCAGGTGTGATAGGCACAAGTGGATGGTATGGAGTTTCATTTAACAGGGCAGCATCAATACCTTTAGGTAATGTGTGAAAAATCTTGCCGTTTGTTCTAGCAAAATTAGCAAATATAATCTTTCCTAGAGAAAGATTTCTTGGTATGATGAGAAAAGACCTTGGAAGGAGTCACATGACAGCCAAGTGTCTCATGAGCCCAAACCAATCCCTTCTGGCTAGAAAGCTAAATGTGAAATCAATTTTTAAAAAATTCAGTGCTCAGAAGTGCTATTCAGAGATTTCTAAAATGAGCATTGACCAAAATAAAAATGGTTCAGTTATCTCTGCTGCTACTTGGTTTGTTTAGATCTTATCAGATCTTATCTAATCTTGTTTAATTCTTTAAGGTGTATTTAAAGAAAGGGGTGCTAAACCTTTCCACACTTAATAGGCAAATAAACCTTAATGCAGTACGTTAAACATTTTAATGAGAGCTTGCGTACTTACTTGTAGCTATTCCTTAACAGTTAACATTTGTACTATGTTTGTGATGTATTATAAGAGCAACTGAATTATATGCTAGAGGTAAATGTGGTTTAATAGTCAACACTATGTAGATACATATAAAAGTGTATCTTAGGTCTGTGAGGTCCAGAGAAATTAAACAATATACACTAATACATCACTGAAAGAAAAAAACTAGAAAAATACACAGTGCTGTCTGAAGTCCACTGAAGAATATGAGAGTATTGCTGCTAAAACCTTGACCACAGCAGTGAAGCTAGCACAGATTAAAAAAAACAAAGTTCATTTGAACTAACAGCAAAGTCTGTCTTAGCACACACAGTTCAGACCCAATCCAGAGAAAGCAATCTGTCTTCAGTGATCTGCAGACTTAGGTTGTACTTAACATTGGTGCTAACAAGCTCAGACTTCAAGAGATTCACGTCCCTTCTTTGTACTATGCTCATTTTCTATCCATTTCCACCACAAGTTCTTTCCTGCTAAGGAACCTCAAGGCAGAGTGCACAGATGTTACCTGTTCTCTGTACTTGCAAGGGAAGGGCTGGGAATCTTCCTCTCTAGAACCTGTTCATGAAGCCACATTTCCACAAACAGAAAACTGTTACACACAGGCCATCATCCAGAATGAAGTTCTGCATCCAAGACATATGCTTTCCAAATATCCCTTCACCTCTCACACGATTCAGCCAGCTTATTTTCCAGACAGAACTATTTCCTTGGCTTTTCCTTTCTAGCTCTTTTTCCATGCAAATACCTGTAAAGTCTCCTGTAGAGAATGAGTTTAATTGCACATTCTTCGTCATCTGCCTCTGAGGAGGCGAGTGACAGCTCTCTCTGCTTAGCAGCAAGTGCAACATCAAATATCTCAGGACGCAGGAAAACCCCCGCAAGGCTCACTTCCAAGCAAAACACCACAAAACCTGTATTTTTTCCAATTTAACATCCCAGTCACAGTTTCCTCACACTATTTGTTTAAAAGCCTGGGCTCCTCTTAGACTCATTACCTGGCTGGCCACCTTAGCTCTGCAGAAGGAAGGGGCAAGCCCAGTTGAAGGAGACATCTCTCCATGGCCAGAGGAGCTGCCACACAGCACAGAGAAGGTCTGAGCTTCCTCTCTTGCCAAGGCAGTCACAGACGAGGTGCCAAGGGCACTGCCAGCCCCAGCCCCAGCCCCCCTTCCAGCTGCCAGAAGAGCGACCAAAAAAGCCCGAGGACCTCTGCTGAGAGGACACCATACAGCTACCAAAATTCTTCAATCCTGTTGTGAAGTTTAGAGATTGGAAGAGGTTACACAGAGCTCAGGTAGGTATATTTGGTGAGTCGTGCCATTATCTTCTTGGCCCAATTTTCTGCTTGGCTCTGCTATGCTAAAAAATAATACCAACTGATGGAGTGATGTATACTTCTATTCTCTGCCTTAGTTTACAAATACTTTAACAGTTTTACTACACAAATGCCTCCATATTGTGGTTTACCTGTCTAAATGACACTGAAGCAGAATTACTAGTAGAAGTAGCAGCAAGTCCTTGCATGATATGTCTACACAATTTTCATTTCATTGAGTGTATATAATTCCATTAGGAATAGTCACAAGGACTCCTTAGTTCTACAAAGGCAGCCAAAGACTATTAAGCACCTGGCTTATAATACAGTATGAAATGGAACTAGACATCTGTGCATAATGAAACAAGTAGAACTAGCAATGCTCAATGTCCAATTGACTTTGTGATTATTGACTGAGGCCTAACCAATACATTAAGATGAAGTACCTTCTTTTTGATGAAGAATGCAAGATCTATACCTGTTAGGACTTCAACATTCAATTACTTTCTCTTATGTATTTTTATGCATTCAGACTTCACACAGTCTGTATAAATGCACTGCTGGGGGCCTTATAATTATTCCAAGGAAAAAACTTGACCATTGCAGAGCAACTTCCAGCCACAGCTGACTTTGCTGGCCAAGAAAGCCCATCATCAGCGGCTGCTAATGGTGAATTTCCTTACAGTGCCATAAAGATTACCAGAACTGTGAAAGCTGCAGTAGAGACAGTGTGATGTTTTGCATACAGTGGAAAGTGAAAGTTCTGACTTTGCCAGGGCCCTGTTCTCGGTGCCCAGTTCTGAGTGTTTGCCTGTCTTGTGCTTCTGTAAGCACAGGCGACCTTGACTAGCTTTGCTCTGCAGCCTTTATTCTCCTGTATTCTCTTTTCCACACCATTTTCTATCTATCCTTGCTGAAATCAGGACCGAATTCCCAACTGCACCATAGTCCACAGGCACACAGTGCAGAGGCACGCCAGCCTCCCAGCTGGCAGGTACTACTGCCACAATCATTTTGCACCCATGGCAACGCTGGTCAGCACACTTGAGCCCTTTCTTATGACCTACCACTGCACTTTCCTATCACCAAGAGCATTTTGCACAGGAAGCAATGACAGCTTTAGTGGTCCCTGTGCTTATCACAATGAGCCTACCAAGCAAACAACAATGCAACTGATTAGCTTTAAAGAAGGTTTTCTTATAACATCAATTCCCTACAAAAGCTCATGCTGCCACAACCCTACTACATGTACAAGTACCTTGTAGCGCTTCATTACGGGAAACATCTGGGGAGCCTGCTTTAACATCAAGATTTCAAGCTGCAGGTTTACCCAAAACCAGTCCACTTGTCTGGAGCCAGAAGACAAAAGTGGCTTCTCTTAAAAGGCAAATCTCAAATTGCAGCTTCTACCTTCAGGAAGGTTGTCATAGGGATATTGTGAGGAGCTAAGTGGTTGTTTCACTGCCCCCTGACTTTGTGGAACAAACATACAGACAGTAGCACAGTCAGATTACTACCACTTAACACAGCAAAGCAGCAGTCACCCAGGTATCAGAATTGCATTATATTACAGACAAGGGCATGATTATTTTACAATATATCACTATAATCACCCTATAAACAACTTTCCATCTATAGTTTGACCTTTTAAACCAAGTCTCCGCTCAGTCTCTTCACATTTGTGAATAAAGGAACATGAATACAGGTGGAACAGCAGCACAGGTTACCTGACCCACTGCCCAAGCTCTTCAGTAGAAAGGTATGCCGGGGAAGAAAACATCTCTTCATAAAGGTATACTCAGGGAAAACAGACTGCCCAGCACTCAAGCAATCCACCTGGCTAGAAAAGGCCTACAAAACTCAACATTTACTGAGCTAAATTCAGTGTGTTAATCGGGTAATTTGTGATAAAGGACGATATACAAAGAAAAGCAATGAGCAGAGAAAGCCCAAAGACAGACGATGGGCTTAAACAAGACAAAGCGCATTGTTAGCACAGGAAAAAGCTTTCCAGCCTTCTTTTAAAAGATTTACTACCTGTTTCATACCATCAACTTCTTATGACTTTTATCAAGTCCCTGCGCTCAAGGCAAAACAAAAACCAGGAGAGAGAACCAATCTCTTTGACCCTCCTCCACCCTCCCAAGAGAAAGTAAAAGGGGAACAGCGAAGAAAGAGGTGCAGGTTGGAAGCTAAAACCAGAACAGAGAAGGGACAATAGCAAAGGTAATGAGGAACTAATATATAAAATACATACGACTCGATCACAATGTCGACAGAGACAGGTGTCCGGAGGTCCCTTGCGGCTGGGCCGACCCGGGAGAGGGTCCCCGGCTGTCCTCAGCACCCGATGGATGCAGATTCCGCCGAGCAGACGGCGGCCGCACAGAGCTGCAGGCGTCCTCGCCGGGTAGGCCGTGAGAAGCGGGCAGGCCCCGAGATTCCCGGATGGGCGGGAGGGAGAAACCCCTGATCCCTCCGTCCCGTCCCGCCTTTTCCGGGTCCCTCAGGACCCAGTTGGCCAGGTTACAACGGCCCAGTGGAACCGTAAGACAGCATTCGAGCGCCTTTTTCAGCCAGGCTTCAGCATCCTTCCTCCAGCCCCTCTTTAATTGCTGGTTTTTCTCACCTGCAGGTGAGTATTTCTTCATAATTGCCTTTCCCTGTGCTGCTCCTCGCTGAGGAGGCTGATGCTGCATCCATCCCTCACAGCTCAGCAGTGAGGAACTGAAAGGATCTTCTTTTCCTCAGCTCTAACAAATATTAGCATGTTTATGCTTTTAGAAGCATGTAATGATGTAAGGACTTTACAAGTTACTTTGAAATCTAACCTCGCAGTGCTGGTACAACCAGACAAGCATTAGCCAACACAGCACAGGCCAACAGTAAGAGACCGAAGTGACTTGCCCAGCATTGGTAGCAAACCTCCTTCCACTCTGGCACTGCAGCCATGCTGACCCCACGCAGGCTGTGGTGGAGCTGAAACACGCCCTCTCGCACCACAGTGCGAGATTAAGTAGCTGCAGGGAGTCGGGCAGGGGCAGGGTGGCCCCAGGTGAGGCTGGCTGGGCCCAGCATGCCCATGAGCAGCCCCAGGGTCAGGACACCTGTGGGGTCTTCCAATGGAGGGTTCCTCTCCAGCTTCTGGGATCCTGAGCCACAGGGACAGGGTCCTCTCCCTCAGGCCTAGAAGATACATTTCTGAATAAAGACACCAATTTCTTTTTTTCTATTTTTCAATTAGATCCCCAAAACAGTCGAATTTATGCTGATCTCTCAGGAATTTTTGGCTAGGCTCTTAATTTGTGGTATTCGAGTTTTATTCTGTATTACAGATTGAACGTGTTGTTAATCAAAGCAGCAGTATCATTCTGAGAAAGACAATGTGACATTTCCACACCATTCTACCAGTTCAAACAAGATTCCATGAAGAAACTGACCTTTTCTCAGTCGAATTATAAAGGCCAAAATTACAGGAATTCATCTTTCAATTACTGTCACCTTGAAAGTAACAAAATTACTTTTTTTACACTTAAAAGATTAGGAAGTATACATATATTTCAAATGCAGTCTCCTGTTCTAGGATGGAGCCTACACTTACGAAATGCAATGACTCTTACGTAGCTTTTCCAAACAACAGTGACAAAATTGCAGATTAAGTTCAGATTTGGAGAGTGCAGGACTGTGAGCATGTTGGGAGCACATGCATGAGCATGTGCAGGAGCACAACAGCCCTAGAAGGGAGGAAAATCCAGGAGCTGAGTCCACCCCTGCAAGAGGGGTGGGGGAAGGCATGGGCACTGGTGGCTGGGAAGAAGGGTCCCTGGTTCCTGGGGAACAAGTGTCTTTCAAACCCTCTTCTCTTTCTAAGCATCCCTTCCACTTGTGCCAGAAAACTTCCCTCCAAATGAGTTCCCTAGGAAGCAGAAAATAAAGACTAGAACCAGTTTTAAAAATTCAGCCTGAAGCATCCACAGAAAAGTTCTGTTTAAGGGGAAACGCTGCAAGGAATAAATGATCCAGTGTTCCTGCTGCTATGTACAGAGGAGTTGCATTTTTCCTTTCACTTTCTCTGTCCTTTGAAAAGAACAAGGCTGCAGTCCAGTTTGTCAAAAAAGTAGCAAATATTTCTGTTCAAAGTAAGTATGCACACCAGGGTTGAAACTTCACACAAGTTGTTCTATTTCAGTTCCATTTTATATTTCAAAAAAGGATCTTTCTCTGCAGAGGTGAATATCAAGTGTTTGATCTCTCCATCTGTGCCACTGTACATACATCCCACTATCCATACACCCATGAAGTTATGGGATGTTCAGAATCATAATATCTGAGCACCAGCTCTTTGGGAAAAGGATTAATACTTTTAACACAGAGTTTCTTTCCTTTTAAAAAGGAAAGAATACATACCAGAGTCTGTGAAGACCCCTGTATTTCAGTTACTGCTGTCTATTTCCCAAAGAAGGCAGTGCTAAGTGACACCACAAAGGCATTAAATAGATGTGTAATCATTTATGAGTTACTTCTAATACAGCCAGAAGCCTTTGGACATGGGTAACCTAACAATGGAACTGGTAGTTATGAATCATTAGCGTGATTTCCTTCGACTGGTCTGCAAGCAGATTGAAAGGACTGCAACAGATTAAGTAACATGTTTTTTATGTTCCTGTTTGTGCTCTTTTTATCCCATCTTTTCTGTTTCTTACTCTTTCTTCTCACGGTAGCAATACAGAATTCTAACAAGACAAATGCATTTAACTGTGCTCAGTCATTCTAATGCTAATAAATTCAAGTTCCAATGCTTGTATTTTCTGCAGATTTGGTAAATCCCTCTTAAATTGGTACTTTCAGCCCACATCTTTTCCCATGGCAGGGAGAATATTTCAGCTCCTGCCCATCTCTGCTTATGATGTCAGTGCAGGGATTATTTTAATTAAAATACTAGGTGAGAAAATCATTAGACAGATAACAAACAGGCCAGATCATCCTTTACCCTTGGCTGAAATATATATAGGATTCTAGTTCCATTTTATGAAGCTTTCAAGCCAGTAAAACAATTAATTTTAAAATACATTTCACTCAAGATGAAAAACTACCTTGTTATCTGTGTGCTTTTTTTTGTTGTTGTTTTAAGGTGCAGGATGAAAGGATGAAAGCCACAGAAGACAACAGAGAAACATTTTCATTTATAGATGACATAAATGGAGTGGTTACTTCTAAGTGAAATTCATCAGAAGTCTCCCTCCTGGCTGTTTATATACAACTTTTAACAGCAGTTGAAATACTTAAAATACTTTGAAAGTAAGGTTAGAAGATGGTGTTTTTTTACTGTTAGTTGCTTTCATTCAGATACCTCCCCCATTAAAAAATCAGCCACAGAGGCTGAAATTCTCTGGAGTCTCAAACTGCAGAAATCAGGACTCCACCTGCCCTTCTCCAGAATGAAACTAAGCTGGTTACAAGCTGTATTTGACAATAAATAGGTACATATTACAGTTCTGGTGTTAAATAACATATATATATGTAGCTGAACATGTCAAAACTTATTTCTTCTGACCTTTACACTACAGTTAGATATTCACACTCTGTGAATCAAGACTAAGTGGGACAAGACTTCAAATCACCTCTGATTTTGAATCTAGGGACACCAAATCTTACTGTATTTCACAAACCTGGAATGAGAGCTGCATGATAAAGCAAGACTGCCCAAAGAAGATTATGCTGTCCTGGAATATTCTGTTCTTCCACTTGCAGTTGCTAGGCAGCTCGTAAAGCCTTCAAGAGAATATTAAATGGCCAAGAAAAGTTACTGAAATTATTAGATATGGGGCCACTGTGCCAAGAAAATAAAATATCATTACCTCCCCATATGTATTTTACTGAGCTCAAAATCATCAGTAGTATGTTAGGTTATGTTACTATTTAAAAAAAAAGGAAAATCAGTGATACAACAAAAAAAAGTTCTCCACTCTACAGTAGTAAGTATTGAAAAACAGGGTAGTATGCAAACAGACATTAAGTGTAACCAGGCAGATATATGCAGTGTTCATTACAATGAAGGACATTAAGTCATTGAAGGTAAAAATACATCCAAAATACCATACAAGTCACCATCGATTTAGCATGCCAAAGGAACATTTAAAGTGACCAAGAAAAGAGAATATATTTCTGCAAGAAAGCTTCACCAAGAAATGGCTATTCAATTGTGATGAATTCCATTAATTTGAGCAAATTTTTCCAAGTTACTCAGTTTGTGGAGAACAAAAAGGATAGAAGGATGGAAATGGGAATGAAAAAAATATTCTGTCTCACCCAGGATAAAATGTGTATCATAGAAACAGCAATAAGGAACAAGAGGAAGGGAAAAAAAAACAAACCTATTTCTGTGCCAAACAATAATAGTTTATAATGCCAAATAATAATAGTTTAGGAACTCAGTGTATTCATAACCCCAGTTTCAGTACAAATGCTGTATTCATTAAAAAGAAATACAGGGGGGCAGTGCTGGATTTATCACTGGAATTTGCTTGCTGCCATAAAGAATGTCCTCTATTAATGACAACAGCTGTTGGTTTAATAACCCTAGAAAAGATTAAATTCCTTCACATTTCTCAGAAACAGATGGAAGAAATGCTAAAGTGTTAAAACATATGGGAGAACATATTGAAATCCAGCAGCCTCCTAGAGCAGCTAGGAATCCTAATGCTGCCTCTCCTGGTTCACACTGGTCTCCCTGGGTGAGTGAGGTGTGTATTGTGGAGATCATGCAAATACTGAGCGAGGGTAGAAGAAGCTTGACATGCCAGAGGCAGCATCTGCTCTGACAGTTTATCTTCACTGAGGCAATGCTTGCAGGTACAAATTTTATTTTCCCTCTATTTCCCTGTTAGCTTCTTTACTCCTAGAACTTGAAATGTAATAATTGCTGTGGTTAAAGGCAAAGAAGGAGAGCTGACATAAAATTCAAGTGCACAAGCACCTGTTCTCATCAAAACTGCTTCAAAAGTTTTTTTTTTAAAAAAAGCAACATGTTTTTCCTATCAGAATTTGATCAGCTTCTGATTTAAATGTAAAGACCAGACTTTGCAAGAGGTTGGATCAGGATTCAAGAGGTCTGGGGTTAATTGCTGTGTGATTTTTGAGGCAACACATGCAATTCCTCTGCACAGAGGCCAACAGAGCAAGGGCAGCTCTTCTGCTCTTACCACTTCCAGTGTCTGTAAAATAAATACTGTATATATAAATATATATATTTATATATATAATAAATATAATAAGTATATTTATTATGTTTATAATAAACTATTATGAATATTTTTATTTATAAATAAATAATTAAAATCTGTAAATTAATACAGAGATTTTTCTCTCCAAATGTTGCATGTTTTTATTTTGAAGAAAAAATGTTCCTGCAATTATTATGTACTGAGATAGAGGATGTTCTTGGATGTTCTTGCCAGGTTAATGAAGTTGGAGAGGAAAAAGGGCATTTTTGATGGCATAGATTGAGGTATTAACTGGCAAACTTCACTGGGAAGGAAAATTGGATGAAAATTGCAATTGGATGAAAAATGCAATAAATGTAGCATTACTAGTTCTTTGCTTTTATCAGATTACTCTGCCTGCAGACAGCTAGTGTTGATGAAGTAATGCTGATTTGCATTGATGTGTGGCTAAAGCTTTCCAAAGTGAAACCTAACATAACTCAATTAGCCACTTACAACTAACATGGCTACAAACACACAGCTGTCCTGTTTTCCTGTTGTGACATCCCTTTCTTCTGATTTAAGTTGCTTTAACAACATCCTAATGTCTTATAACATTCCAGCAAAAGCTGTTTTTCCCGGGCAAAAGCCCAGCCTAACAATCCCTCTGCCTACATTGTACCTGCTGAAATCCAACAGTAGACATAAAGATGTCTACTGTCTCCCATGCAAGGCAAAACTATCCTGCAGTGTAAACCTTCAGACTCTAAATGACAAAGATCTGATTCAGAGAAAGCATAGACCCTGCATGTGTTTTTCTTTCTTTCTTTCTTTCTTTTTTTTTGTTTTTTTTTTTGTGTGTGTGTGTGTGTGCGCTTTTTGTTTCCAGCTAATTCGAAGATTACAGTTTGCAATTCAGCAGTGAGACAGCTGGCAGAAGAAGATGAAGTACAGACTGGAAAACAGCTAGACAGAGCCTCAGTGGGTTTTCTTTCAAGCGTAGTCTGGAATGCATACATGGGCCAGCCATCTCAGAACAGATAATTTTTCTTTCCCTGCTCTGCTCATACAGGCCCTGACCATGGTAATACAAACACAGAAGTTTCCACTGGGACATGAGAGGCAAGCTTTGGTTTTCCTGCTGATGACAGCAGTGTAACTGAGAACTGAGGGCTGATTTTGTCGTATTTACCTCAAGGTATGATCAGTGAAACAACTTGCATTCAGGTGAAATTAAGATCTGATTAAAACCAGTTCCCCAGCAGCCTCCTCCTCCTCCACTCTTCCCCAAGTCTGTGTCTGGGACAATAATTCTAAAAGCACAAAAAGAGGGTAAATATGAAACCCAGTTACTTCTTAGAGGCACATCTGTGCACTGGAGTGCAACTCATGTTTGTAAAATAGCTATTTTCTCTGTTAAAGATGAACTCAGAGATGTCTGGAAACATAAGAACATTTAGTAGTTCTGTTTCCCTTACTGCATGATGTGGTTCTATCTTACAATATGCTGTTCTTTTATATTGCTTTCCACTTTTACACCCCTAAGGTCTAAACAGTCTCAGTATCTCTATTTTGCAGCTGGGGAGGCTCAAGAATGAGAAGGAACATTAATTGCCCAGAGTAACCCAGAAGATAGTGATGAAGAATAAATCAGAAATCCTAACCACAAACATGTTAGAGTCTTCACACAGATGGAGAAAGGGATTTGTTATGTTTTCACTTTTTCTAAACAGAAGTATAGGAGCTATAGAGCAATGGAAGAATAATATTTGTCTTTGGGTTTTTCATATCTTCCTCTTCTGGAAGTTGCTATACAGGGATCCATAGACACTCTTAGGACTTGCCCTGCCTACTCCAGAGTGACTCAAGGGCTCTCAGCTCAGACAAGACACACCAACCACAGAGGTATCTCCACCTTTGGTGGCCATTGTCACCTGTAGAAGGACAGCCCATTGGCAGTTGGGGCACATGCACTCTGTGATGCAGCTGACTCAAAACCCAGGGGCAATGAGACTGCACACACATTTTGTGGGACTTAGCAAAAGAGGTGGGGGCCTGAGTAGCAGATGGCACATGACCAGCTGCTTTCTGCACATCAAAAACATGTCACAGATCTGGCCCTGGGCATTTTGCCCTTGCCCTAGGTCAGTCAAAATGGCATCTTGTCATCATTTGTGATGGGCATACATGGGCACTGTCGGCCTTTAGAGGAACATGTGCTTTATGGCAACATTTTCAGCTTGTGGATTAAGAAAGTACTAAAATGCATAAACCAGACCTTCTGTTTGGGTGAGAAAACACTCTCAATAAGACAGAAGCATAGAATTCATGAAGGCACTTTCCTCCCTCTGTGTTCCCCAGTAGGTCTAGTATCAGAATGCCTCAGCCCTCCCAAATGATTCATCTAACCTTCACAGTTTAATCATAACAATAATATTTGTCCTTTCCTCACAGCATCTGATGATTGCTGTATTCATTGCACTAGAGCCGTACATCCTCTGAAGGGAAGCACTCAGATGCTAGTCAACTACAAGGCATATATTTTCTCCCCGGGTGCAAGCCAAGTGTTTGGAAATAACCTTTGTAATATACAGTAACCACTAGACTGTAATAGCTTTTGTTCAGCTGCCAAGAAAGGTTGTAAAGTTTTGCAGGTATTTGTTCTAAGCAGATCCCCCCCAGTTTTAAAGGATGTTTCCAAAGTCGTTTTTGCTGAATCTTCCCTCCCTGGCAATTCTCTGAGCACCACTGGGTGCTCAGGACTTGGCTGCATGTGAGAATTGCATCTGGCACAGGACCCTCCTCCTGCAGGGAGCTCCTCAGGCATAAGGAAGGTGGTCCAGGTGCTTGTGAGGTGGACAAGACCCCACTGTCCCCTAGTCCAGGGAGCACATCGCTTGTGTCCTTCTAGTCAAGAAACTGAAAGTTGCTTTTGGGCTGTGACTCTGCTGGGTTAGGTTCAACATCTAACCCAAAGTGCGATCAGCAGCTGCTCAGTCTTTCCCTCCCATGGGCACGGGAAGGCTCAGTTTTTCACATTTAGAAGTCCTCCTGAAGCAGCACAAACAACCTGCAAGGCCACTCTGAAAATTTTTCCTTGGCAAGATCTCTTTTCTAAGGGGCAGCAAGAGGTGATGGGAAATGGGAACCAGCAGAAACTTATGTCTCACACACTGCTCTCTGCAATTACTGCAAATAATGTCTCCACAGATGACATACTCCTGGTAAAAATGTGAGCCAGGAGGTGACTCAGAGGACCACAAAGCTGCCAGCAGCTGCACCAGCAGAGGTCATCAACTTGCTAACCACGCTTGGGGTCTCGCTCTCTGTGTCTGCCTTGGCCTGGGGGGTGCAAAGGTGAGCCCCAGCTTTCAGGCAGGCTTGGTAGGGCTGCCAGCAAGCCAGGCAACGTGCAACCACAGCAGAATCCCAGCAACATTGTGCAGCCACAGCATGACCATCAGGATGGCGATGGGACAACATCAGCAGTGGCTCCAGTTGGAGGGCTGGGGTGGTCCCCAGCTGATTCTGCACAGGGCCCTCTGAACCACCGTTTTCAGTGTCAGTCCAGGGAAAAACAGATGCCCAGAGAACATATGTACACACAGATGCCTAAAAATAGTCCAGATAGCGCTGCTTCAGCTCCTGGAAACCAGAGAATGAAACAGCAGGACAAACCAGGTAAATCTTTTTCTCTGTCGCTTTGAGCCACAGCACAGAATTGGGCCCTATACACAGCAGAGAATATATCACATATAGGCACCTATGTACAAAGCATTCTTCATACAATGAACATGCAACTAAGAAGCAAAATTACAAACATTTCAAATTCACCTGACATCAGCATCAACTTCAGGACCTTTGCATCCTTGAAATCAAGCCTTAACAGTCATACCCATCTAGCTACTGCACTCCCAGTAGCCAGCCTAGGGTTGCACCAGCTTCCAGCAGATCCCTGAAAAACAATTTGTGATGGTTCAACACTAAAGTTAAGATGCAGCACACTTTGTCATTCATGCTATTTACAAATCACCTGTTGTGAAACATCACCCTCCCATGAAAGCCAGGGCAGGAGTTTTATTACACAGCACACTATTATTACAAATTATGCCCTTGTTAAAATTCATAAAGGATAAATTTAAAAGGAGAAAGGCTCTACTTCTTCTTTTATTTAAGTCACAGATTACAGCCTATTTGTCAGATTCTTCCATACTTAGCTCCCTAGTAGGCTGTAATTGCACAGAAATCCATTACGGAGGATTAAAAGGCTTGTGACATGATAGCATGTAGTGGACACTAACTCCTTCTGCTATGTAACAAAATAAGATCGCATTTTCAGTTCAGGAAAATGAATTGTACATATTACTTGCTGAAATTAGTAAAAAGTGTCCCCATACCAGCACAGATCCTGAGACAATTAGTACCCTCTCTGTTAATACGATCCCTCCCCCAAAAATACAAATAGTGAGCCCAGTATTTCCCACATGTAAATCAATGGAAGTTCGTTGACTTTCTATGAACAACACTCTTTTGTTCATGATCCAAACCATTCACATTAATTTCCATCTACCCTGCAGACAGCTACGTTTGTGCCTCAGACTGAGCTGGGTGCACATCTTAGGAAACTGTAATCTTAACCTGCTCATTACCATCCATAGAGGAATCCATCCTCACTGGCATTTTAGCATGGTCCTGCTGGTCCCCAAACCTTGCAGCAGGGTACTTTGTGCCTGACCATACAACCTTTCTTTGTCCATATTAATGCCAGCAAATGTTGTACCTTGCTACCAGTGCTGTACTTCTGCTCACCACCAGGTACCACATCTCAGGCTGCAAGGTAATTTCAAAGGAGGGCCTCTTAAAAGAGGGTTTCGTTTTTTTCTTAACAGCATTCAAACAGTACCATGTATTTATCTCGTGCAGTCTTTTGAATGCATGCTCCAGGAAAGTGATAGATTCATTAGGTCATAAATCACTGGTGAAATGCCTTAAAATAAATATTAATCTTTGTTTGGGAATTTTATTTTTCTGTTCTGACAGTAGATTAAAAATCTGCCTAGATACTAATATTCCAAATAATATATGGTTTGCTTAAGTGGAAAAAAAATCCATTGGGTTCAAAAAGACAGTCTGATAAAATGTTTTCATAATAAGATGTATATGTAATGATTTAGACATTCAATTGAATATTTCTCTGCCAATCCAAGAGATATCTTCGTTCTAGATACTTAAGACAGTTTAATAGGTAAAAAGTGGAGTTTATTCAGCTATAACTGAGAAGATTAACACCATATTTCTTTGTAAGACCAACTCCCACCTAGTTACAACATTTATGGCTCTTCTCCTGCCATCCCAGCTCATACGGAACCAGCAGTTTCACGGACCTCAGCAAGGCCTCATCACTGCTGAACATCTGCTCTCCCAGACAAACACAAGTATCAAAGCACCCCACAGGACAGGGTGCTCTTTGTATGGACACTTGCATTTAAAGCAAGATAAATAAAATTCTTCTTCACTATCTGGACTGTAACTTACTGCACCATTGCCAGGCCAGGCAAGCAGGAGCTCTGAAGTCTAAGACCTTGCCTCTTGGAATGTATGCATGTGGCTGTATGCATGTGGCTGCACACAGAAGCCTTTTCAATTTATTTTTACCTTTTATATAATTTAAAATTGGACTTTGCTAAGTTTTGTATCTCCCCAATAAGCTTGGCATTGAATGCAATTCCCACATAAATAAGCTGACAGGCAGTTTATGAGCTGTGAACAATACACTGCACCTTCTTCATGTATAGAAGTAATTATAAGTTTACTCTTTCAAAAGACTTCTTTATCCTGAGCAAAACCCAATTACAATATTAAGCCATAAATCTAGGTCTTGTCTCATTGTTTAACTACGGTAATTTTCATAAATAAATGGTTCTTGTCTTCTCTAAATTGATAGCACAAAATGAAGAAGTTTATCAAAGTTACACCAAACTATGTATAATCATTTTTTTAACTCCAACTCAGGTACATCATTATCACAAACAATATCCCCTGCATTCTTCACTTGTGCAGAATGGCATTATACACACACTTTCTGATGCATTTTAAAGCATGTATAGTGACCTCGCACTGGGTGTGACCTTAGCTGGGTGTGCCTAAGCTGTGGTGCAGGAGATGTAGACGTGCTGTCAGGGACAGCCTCCGCACAGAGGCCAGGACTTCCCCGAGCTGAGGTCCTCCTTCTAGCCAAAACCATCTTGGACTACTACACTCTTTTATTCAGTTATCCAAAGATACAATTTATGTACAGGCTTATTTCTGCAGAATTTTAGAGGGAAGCTGGTAGCAAGTACGGTCTTCAAGCTGTCTGCCTGTGCTGAGTGAGGCCCATGACATCTGATCCTCATGGCAGTTCTCCTGCAGAGATGGAGTAAATTCCCACGTGCCTGTGCAAGTCATAGCTTCACTTGTAGCAGAGCCAGATGCCAGATCTCTAATCCCTGCTTCTGACTAGGCAAATTAGGGAAAAAAAAACAACACAAAAAACCTCTACACAAAAACAGTCCTTTACCCAGCAGATTCATCTACTATAGAACATAAAGACCTACTGAGGTTTTAGTGGGTTATGCCAATTATTGAATAATATTTATCTTAATTATGCAGCAACCTTCTTTTATTTAAACAGGCATTTGGCAGCATGGTAACTGAAACAAACCGTATCAATCCATAGCTCTGTAATCTAAATAGATAGGCTTAGCAGAAATAAAAGTCTCATTTCACAGTTAAAATTCATTTGCTGGACTTACTTCGTCTTCTAAATTTATTACCACTGCTCAGAAATGGCATAGGATAGAACCAAAAAGCACCCTTTGATCCCCAGCATGTGGCAGCCCTGGCCAAGTTGCAGAGGGAGCGACCAAGGGGCAACTGGGCACCCACCAGTGCTGTGGGACATCGGAGCCAGGGTCTGAACCTGCAAACCACAGTTCTGTTCACACTTAGAGTCAGGGTTAGTGCAAGTGACCTGAATTGGCCCATATAGTTGTGCTTTTCAGCCTGAAAGGCAAACATTTTGATCACTATATCTTTGATCTTGCAGACACCTGATCCTCTCCGCACACAGGACTCATCCCACACAGACACTTGAAATCTGAAAACTGGGACTTGGCATGCTACCTCCTCAGTCAGTATTTAAATTTCAGCAAATGAGTTTAATTAGGAAATTTGCTGGCACTTCTCCCATTGAAAGGGTGGTGCCTGCCCCCCTTGACTGGTGGAGAGCACTGGGGCAGGCGAGGGGCTCCACACCACATGCAGGTTTTCCAGAGCATCATCCTCGGGGTGACAGTGCAGCACAGTTGTGTGGCAAGTCTCACCTTGCATGCAAAGCAATCAGACCATTTTAATTACCTCAGTGTTGTTTATGCACAGTAATAAAACAGACCTGTTAAAGCTGAATCATTAATCATTTGAGCTAAATCAATAAGTAATTATATGTGCTGTACCACTGTGCTCATAAACAGGACCTTCCAGACTTAGACATACTGGAAATAAACAATAACCACACATATGTGTGCAAGACAGAGGGAAAATTGCTGTTCCTCAGAAAAACTACTTTTTTTTTTTCATTTCTAGGTTCTTAGTAGTGAGATTTGCAAAATTCCTGAGCTGTAAACTAATAATTTCTTCTTAAAATCACTACAGACTTTTGAAAATTTTATTACATCAATAGCGGATGAGCAGCTCTGGGCCCTCCATCAGCCTGCCCACTGTATAAAACAAGGGTAATCACACAGAAGAGCAGAGTAAGGTACCCAGCTAGTGTTTTCCTGTTCCAAAATCCAGTCATAAGTGCATCCTTCACCATAGTGCTTACCTTGAGACAGGGAGTCACAACCAGGTGCCAGCATCCCATCTCCCATAAATCACTTCTGTATTTTATCTGTTTCCGTCTCTTTGGAGACAAAAGTCTTCCTTTCAAGAGGAGCCTTGATCTACTATTTTAAGCATATGCTTTCAGGACTGAAATTTTTGCACAGGATTAAAAGGAAAAAAAATTAAAAAGGAAAGGGAAGGGAAGGGGAATGTGGAGGGGGAGGAGGAGGGGGAGAGAGAAGGGAAAAGGGAAGGGGAAGGGAGAGGGAGAGGAAGGGGGAGGGGAAGGGAGAGGGAGAGGGAGAGGAAGGGGAAGGGAAGGGGAAGGGGAAGGGGAAGGGAAGGGGAAGGGAAGGGGAAGGGGAAGGGAAGGGGAAGGGAAGGGGAAGGGAAGGGGAGGGGAAAGGGGAAGGGGAAGGGGAAGCAGAAGGGGGAGGGGAAGGGGAGGGGGAGGGGGGGGAGGAGGGGAGGGGGAAAGGAAAGGGAAAGGGGAGGGAGAGGGGGAAGGGGAAGGGAAAGGGGAAGGGAAGAAAATGTTCCTCTAATTAAACCTACATAAGCTAATAAAATTTTGATACTGCATGAAAA
This sequence comes from Calypte anna, assembly GCF_003957555.1. NCBI lineage: Eukaryota > Metazoa > Chordata > Aves > Apodiformes > Trochilidae > Calypte > Calypte anna. The sequence goes on from NC_044264.1 coordinate 10,991,943, forward strand.
TAACAGTAAACAGTCAAGCTTTTGTAGAAATCTATTAATCTCCTGTTTCAAAGCTATTGTGCAAACAGTATTTTCTTGTGCTAGTGCAATACATTGAACTGAAAATTTTAACTTTAATATTATTGCATCAATAGAGCAGTCACATCCCTCCAAACAGCTACTCTGAAGATGAGACTTTAGAGCATGTTTCATAAATATAGGAACAGAAAACAATATAGCTTCTTTCTTCATAATTAAACAGTTAGCAGCTAAATTGCATTGTAATTGATTGGAAAATTGCTTTTTTAATGAGATTTAGTAACTAGGAAATGACTTTTTTCTTAAATAAGCCCAATGTTCATTGGGTCATTTAAACAGCAAATTGCCTGACTGGCCTCCTATTTAGACAGTCTAGATTTAACTTCCCATAAGAAAAGACACACCACCCAAGAGAGAAGTCTCATCTTCCCAGGGTGCAGAGCAGACACCAGCCCTGCTATGTCTGGGCACCAGAGACTGGAGCAGGGCAGCCACAGGCCTGCCTACCAAGGATGTAGCAGAGTCCCCAAAATGAGGCAGTGGCACAACTGGCTCTGTCTGCCAGTTATTAATCTCTTCAGGGGCACAGGACAGATGCATATATCCACTTTATCTCTGTTGTTCTGAACATCTACAGAGTTCAGCAGGTGATGTTCAAAAGCAGAAATTGATATTATAGTTCATTAATGTTTGTAGCTTAGAGAAGTTTGTTTATACAAGGCTTTGCACAAAATAAAGACAGTCCTTCCTCAAAAAGGCTGTATAATCTAAACATACAGTAGACAAAGCATGGGAGAAATATCTGATTTATCCTTTTTAAAGCTACATTATTTTAGACCCAAGATACTACAATTAGTACAAGTTAAAAAACCAACCACCCAAAAAAAAAAAAAAAAAAAAAGCCAGTAACCTTCCTTCAAAACTTGAAAAACTATTAAAGTAATTATTTTTAAGGATATACCCAGGAAACAGTGCAAGAGAAATATTGTCCTGATGTGTGAAGAGCACTGGGTAAGTATTGAAAATAAATTATCAGTTGACAACCCTTTAGTTAAAAGAGTTATCAAAATTCTTCAGAAACCAAAGACTTTGATGAAGCCTGTTTATTGTTAGCAACGTATTATGTACAATGACAAATGCAGGATATAGCTAAGTCAGATTTTTATTGTTTAGTTTCCAAGATCTCTATTGATGTGACTTGGTTTGCAATATAAACAGCAGTGATTGCAATCATTTGTTGCTGCCATAGCAACTGACAAAATTTAAAGGCCAAACTACAAAGCTGAAGTGGCATCATAGATGTGGCTTCTAATTGCATGAGGGTAAAGTAATGTGCACAGGATGGCAGCAGTACTTAGCAGTGTCTATGAAGCAGGCTTGCTTGTATAGATCACTTAGTTCAGGTTCCAAAATGAAGTATCAGCACCAACTTTTGTGTTTCTACCAGTTTTCTGTGTGTGTGTCTCTGTCTCTTCAGTTGTAAATATCTGGAGAGTGGGGGGAGACCTAAAAACAAGACTTCAAAGCAGTCTTAAAAAGACATTGGCCATTTCTCTATTCTCCAGATTTCAAATTTGGAGAATAGATTTCAAATCAATAGATTTCAAATTCGGCTGTTATTCAGCAGTTTCTTTCTGGATTTTAGAAGGCAGAAAGGAACAGATTTTGGGTAGGTAAAGTATTAGCCGATATACATTCATAGCTTTATCTCAAAGATAAATGACAGTGCTCTCAAACATTTAAAAAGTAATTTTAGGTGACCACAAAGAAGTTCTGCTTTACCTGCACACTTGTGCTTATCCCCATTCCTGGAGATGGTGGACCAGGACCACCAGTTCTCCAGGGGCTGGTGAACTGAGCTTCCAGTTCTGATTTGACTGAGCAAGTAACGTTTTCTGAAATTATACCATAGCACCTCTAACTTTTCTTTCCATTAGCTTTTTGTGACAATGAGAGAATAATAATACTGCCTAAAGGTAGCCCGGCCATGAATGATAGCAGGTGCACTAATGTGCATAATTACAATTTTCATAAGTGAATTTTCATTATAATTAAGAAAGACAATTGTCTTCTTTTGTTCTGATTACCTAAAGATATGTTAAAAGTAGGACTGCATAATTAATTACCAAATATAAGGTTCCTTAGAAATCCTTGGAGGTTATTTCACGGAGCTTGTTCAAGGAAGTAATTTCCATAATCTGTCCATAAACATAATCTGTCACTTCTGAGCTTATAAATTAAGGATGGTGACATAGAGAGACATATAGCTTGAGAATCAAGAGGAAGATGGAGCCCAGGAATCATTATTAGCAATGAAAAAGTGAACTTAAAAGAAGGTGAGAAGCCTCTTTGCCAATTTAAAACACTTGTGTAAAGCCTCGTGACATTTGGGCCCATGAGCTGGAGGCAGCTCAGGATCAGTCCTTTCTAGGAATTTATGTAAACATTTCCCAGGGGAAGATGAAAAGGGAACAAGGAAGAGCCTTCAAGGCTGGAAGTTAAAACTAGAACAGGAAAGGGATAATCATGAAAACCATACAAATATATGCAAACCCAATTAGAGTGGTCACTGATAGAAGTGTCCAATGGTCCCTGGTGGCAGAGCTGAGTTGGGAAAAGAAACCAAGGCTCTTCCCAGCAAACAATGTGCCAGAGAAGGCAGGAAGGAGAAAGGGAAGGAGGAAGGGAGCTGGGAGGGGCAGACTTTTTCACCCTCCTGGCTTTTATATAGTCTGGCAAGAGATGGGAGGGAATTCTCTCCCCTCTGTCTTGCCTACCTCCTGGGCCCCTGAGGTCCAGAACAGCCCCTTCTGCTGAGGGACTCCTTGTGGAGACTTCACCACCTCTCCATCGCCCTGCCAGCTAGGGCAGAGTGATAGTGGAGATGAGAAACAGGTGCTCTAAAAAGAGGGCACAGCACAGAGGATCTCCTCAGATAAGGAAGTAAAAAAATTATTCATGCAGCAATGGGACAACAGATGACTTTTTCCCTCTGGATTATTGAAAATCCACATCCCATAGAAGACAGCAATAAGTACTGAGATCCCACGTTGCCCTTTGGAACAAAACAGTGGGCAAATCCAAAACCAGGTCATTCAGCTTCTCCCCATCAGATCACTGCAGGGTATAGTGTCAGTTTAATTTCTTCATTTAGTTTCTTCTGCTTCCCATAACGCTTGCAAATCACAACAGTATATGGGAGCAGGATATACCAGCTGGCTTTTCAGGTTTTTTTGCACACACGAAACTCCTGCCTTCAAACAAGATTGACCTTCAAGCAAAAATACAGTACACAGTATAGTGGAGGAGAAGCCATGGGCATACAAAACCTAGGAAATGGACAAATTCAAGGTGTGTTTCACTCTGGTATCTTATAGATTTGTATTGATGCTTTCACTATGAAAAAAAGATTGTTTAGAAACAAGATCAGGGAAGGAGGGTCATACACAAAAAGCTTGTCTCCTGCCACTGCTAAAGAATAAAAATGTGCCTTAAGTTTTAGAAGAAATACTAGAATTTCAGTGTACTTGAAACATCAGCAATGTTTCATGAGTATGATCTTATATTCTCTGAGTATCTGCCCTGAGAAAGCAGAGTTTCCTTTTCTTACTCCAAATTATACTTTTAATCAGATAATAATTTTCTGCAACCTATCTATTTTTTTTTCTAAGAAGCAAACAATAGCAAAGCAGATCTTCATTACTGGAAGAATGACTGCACACTTATTTTCATGTTTTCTCTGGTATCTCACAGTTCTTCTCTCAGATCAAATCTAGGACAAACTCAAAAACTTTGCCTCCTGATCAGGGAAGACCACATTTATTCTTTGTTGCCATCTAGTGACCAAGTTTATTTCCAGTTTTCCACTAATCTGGATTACAAACTGGGGAATTTTTAAAACAAGGAGAGCAAAAGAGAAAGGAAGCTTGCTTCTCACCTTGAACCTCGTGCAAATCCCTTATGGACCCTCAGACCTCAGGTCTGCAGAAGCCACTGCCACTTCCAGACAGTCCTTTGCCTCTGCAAATGAACAGCTGGCAAGGCTGCACCTGATTCTCCTCCTCTCGCCAAGGCCAGGTCTCCTGCCATGAGGTGGTTTAGCTTGTGCCAGTGACACCAACAGCCACACGATGCCACTGCAGCACAGATTTCTGAAATAAGCCCTGCTGTGGCTGTTAAAGGTGAGGAAATACCACTTCTTCAAAAAGCTGGAGTTATACGTATGAGTTGTGAGGATAAAGCTGGCCTAACCTAAGTTTTGTGTCATTTTTCAGTCATAGCCACTTTGGTTCTTGTCCCTTCAGACTACGTTAAGTTTACCAGCCCTCTTTGAACAGACTTTGAAAAACAATAAGGAGTTCCTGGGAGGCCTGACATGTCTGGGTTTGTTGGAAGCTGTACAGACCCCAAAATACACAGGAGAGCTTATGATTGTGTGAAGAGCCATCAAGTCCATCGCTGTGATGTGTCTCAAAGAATAATAAGAATTCTGAACTTTGTGAAAGTCTAATGAGTGCAGAATAGAAGAGTTTGGATCTGAGAAGTAAGACATTACTAAAATTATAAGTCGGCATATGTACATTAGTTCCAGCCATCAGCTTTTAAGTTTGAACAGTGCTACAGGCAGATGAGAGCAAACTGGAACCATGTAGTAAAACTGTTCTATATTTCAGTGTTTATTGATGCAAGATGCCAAGCAGCAAAGGCTGCTTCACAAATGTTCACAGACTTCAGCATAAAGCATCCACTCTTCAAGTTTAACTTTTCCACCACTGGGTTCTAGCAGTTTCCATTTATATATCAGAAAATTAACACCCCCAGTTATCCTTGGATGTGCCTGCAATTTCCCAAGACTAAGCTGTTTGTGCTGTCCCTAGGTTCAGTGGTTCACCAAAGTGAAGGTGAGCATAACCTAAGGTGAGCATAACAATGTTCTTTTTTAAATTTCACTGGGCCATTCACTAAGGTCTCAGCTCTCAGTGGGGACAAAGGGAGTTGGTGGTGCTCAACATAAGGAATTCTGAGCTCTTTATTTCCTTCTTTACCCCAGAAAAAACATTTTAAAATAAACTGCTTCCATTTCCGAAGTGGGTGGGAAGAGAACATGCCTATGGCAAGCTTACACAGAAATATTTGAAATTACAACAAATGCTGAGCCCCCATCACTTTTACAGTTTTCTGGTAAAAAATTTCTAAATGCCTCACTTGATAAGGAATAAAAATCCGAGCCACTCTTTATTCTTGATCCATCTTTGTTCTTGATCCAGAGCAGCAAGTCACTTTTCTTTGTCAATAAAGTTATCACACTTATTACTGCCTTTTGCTAAAGCTGAGCTGAAGTTTCAATCTGAAGATGTGCCTCTATTTCCAGATCTAATCATGAATGCTGTAGAAAGAGTCTTCTGTAAAACAAAGTTCAGTTATGAGTGGTTTTAAAGTTTCAAAGTTTTCCTATATCATCACTCAGCTAAACAATATTAAAAAAAACCCCACTACAATGCAGTTTAAATAATCCATGTAATTACAATGTACTTACTTTTATTTCAAGACCAGAGTCCTGTAATTCAAAACTAGACAAACTCCCTATTTCTCACTTTGGTGTTTTCTCTCTTTAACTTACCAAGAGAGGGAAGTTTTACAGGAAGAAGTAATACTTCATTTACTGAGCCAAGCAGAAAAAGGACATACTGAGAACAATTGCTTTCAGTTTCACTTAATTAATTGGACTGAGGGGAAATGATACTGCTTAGGAACTGAAAAGTAGGGGGAGGTGTTAGCAAAAAGAGAAGGATTAAGATCCACAGCCTGTCTGGAACAGGGTTAGGAAAGTGACATACCACTTACGCATCAATGCAAACTCAACTGGAGGTATTGTCTGGTATAATTATAACAATGCTTCTACTAAATATTCAATTTGTACTATGGAGGAAAAATAATTGTACTTCTTGTCTTTTGAAATTATTCTTTACGTCTCCATCCAGTGTTGGAGCAGACAGACCTGGGACAAAACATTTGGTCTGTGAAATCCTTTGTGATGATCTCTGTTAACAGTAGGGAAAGTACTGCACTGTTCATAGTAACAAAATCTGAGTGGCACAATATGGGTTACTCTGAGTTGAAAATACATGGACTCTGAAGCAGTACTTGTTCAATGTGACCTCATAGGAACCCACTGTGTGTTGGAATCTTAAGAGCTTTGTGATATTCAGAGAATTAGCTTTTCTAGACACACTTCCTCTACAAGTGTTCCATTGTTCCCATTAACCTGAAAAATCCTGGATTATTAATTCTATTCTAAATTTGTAGTACCTATTTCTCCATGGCTTGATTCTTGTTTCATCCCATTCAAAAGTGTTGAATGTAGACATCTGATCTAGAAAAATAAATAACAGTTATATCAGAGATCTTACCATTATTTTCACAATCACATTTATTGTGCAATCACATTTATTAGGGAGATAAATAGGCACCTTTTGTTGGGATGGAAGATCATCTAGAGCTCCATCCCTAATGCAGCTGAGATATAACCATACTATTTGCTTAGCAAGAACAGTGTCAGCCTTCAGCTGTTAAGGACAATTGCTGAAGACTTCTGTTGAGATTAAAATTAGTGGCTTGAGTAATGGTTATTATTTTCATAAAACTCAGACTGCAGGCATTGGATCTTGTTTATGTAGATGTAAGCATAAACAGTCAATGCATGTAACAATTTCCACACTTTACAGAGAGAATGTACCCATGGACAGCATTTCAAAAAGCTAAGGAATCCAGAACAGGGCACTGGGACCCCAGGCAGTGTGGATATCAGTCTGGCCCTTTGCATGTATGAGGCCGAGTCCAATGTGTCACTTCCTACCTCATGTTTCTGAAGGGCTGGAAGAGGCAGAAGAATGTTGCAATGGGTACAGGTCACCAGCATATCGAAAGACTGGCTGTCTTTAAGAGCTTCAGGTGATGTGGAAAGTCCACCAATTGTAGTAGAGGGAGAGCCGATCTTTTTGTTCTTTGGGTGTTTAAGCAAGGTTTTGGAGATCAACGACTGGTCCCTTCCTTTCTCTTTGGGACGGACATCTCTCCATGCCACTGCATTTCCAGAGGATGAAGCGGGAGCTAAGGATAAAGGCTTTGGCAGATCACTGATGGGTTCTGAATTTGGCTGGCCAGCAAGGTGTTTTGTTGGCTCATGGGCTGCTCCACATTTGCTCTGTTAAAAGAGAGCATACATAATAAGGTCAAGATTGGTATTACATGCAACAGTGTGGCATGTTGTGACTTGTGACAGAAAAGACTCAAGGGGAGGGACAGTGGACAACACCTCATAGTAAAGCTCCAGCTGAATACACTGTGTCATGAAGCTACAGCTTAGGAGCCAAGACACACTGCCCCTTTTTACATATATATAACTTTTTAGAGAAATAACCTGGCTGGAAATTAAGCACAGAACATTCTCTTGTTCAGTTTCAAATGTGCTTACCAGGTGCTGGAAGTACTGATTATCTGGGAATGATTTATTGCACTTCTGACAAAGATTGCCATCAATACCTTCTCTCAAAAAAATTTGAGAGAAACACAACACTGACACAAGTCATCAAGACAAGCTGCTCAGGTCAACTTACAGTCATTGGTTTTAGAGAAACACAGAACGCTGATTCCACTGTCCAAGAAGGAATTAGAGCTGTGATTACATTTTGCTTTTGGCACCATCAAGGCAATCCACCACACCTTCTCGCAAACTTGGGGATATTTAAAATTTTACTTCAGCCCCAGGTTTTGTGGCTCAAGAGGCTTCACTCCTAGCCTGGCCTAGCTAATTCTGTTGCTAGAAGGTTCTGCTTTCTGTAGCTCATTTTACCAACCACTGCACCTACTGATGCCTGTTCCTTTCTGAAATCACCAACAGTATTTGTAAATTCTTTTTCTTACCATAGTCTGTTGAATACCTTAGGCCTAATAAAGCTATGGCAACTTGAAGAAAACAACGTATGCATCATCAGCTTTATATATGAAGTAGGAGAAAATTCTAAATCGTATTTTCTCCTGTGCAATTAAGTTCCACTTAATTTCTGACAGAGGGAAGTCCTCTTCCAGGATATGAAGGAGGTGTAAAACAACAGAACAACATTAGAACTAGGACATTATTATAGAGTACCATACCATGAACATACTAATTCAGCACTGGCAGAGCTTTCACTGTTTGCAAGAAAACCCTGAAGAACATGAAGCCTCCCTCACCTGATTATGTGCTTCTTTTTGATGATCTTCCATATCCTTTTGGGAAACTGGCTCATCACATTCCAGACAGAGAGTGAGAAACCTCAAACAGTGGACCGTATGGATGGAAAAATTAGCAGCAGACACATCTCGTTTACTTCCAAGCACATAAATGAGAAAGAAACATGAGTAAATGAACTCATTAGGTTTCCTTTCTGACTAAATAAAATTGAGGCTAAGCTCATGTTTAACCTTTTTAAGTTTGACTCTTTTTTTTAATTGCAGTGGTTCACAGTTCATATAATGTGCCTGGTGGCCTAGCTTCTAGTTGAGACACACCAAGCTATGCCATTCTCATGGTCCTTCATCCTTCAATACTATGAAAGATGGCCAATTACCCTGAAAAAAATAAATATTTTATCATTTAACTACAAGTATAGCAACAGAAAGAAACATTAGCTATGGAGTGAAACAGAGGCAGCTGCTGGGTTTGATATGGTCCATGCACTGAGTCCTCTGCCACATGCTGCAAAATTACCCACAGTGATATTTAAAAAGAGAACATGCAGCATACAAGACGGCCATGGAAGAAACCTCTCCACAATATAGTAGCAAGAAAGCAGCAACCTGGAAATGTGAAAATGCATGCAAAATATTTTCTTTGAGTACTCAGTGGCTCATGTACACCCCTTCTATCTTGCGTTTTTTCTTCTTCTCCTGTTACAGTAGACTTAGATAACCTTAAGTAAAATCCTGGAAAAACTCTTCAAATCTCCATAGTTAATAGAGGTGAAGGGGGAGAATGATCTCTTACCAATTTGTGCAGAACCTGCTCTCTTCTGTCATTATTTTTCTTCTTATTCTGCTGGATATCCTTCCTATGAGAGCAGAGAGAGAAAAAAAAACGAAACTGAAAGCCTCTGTTGCAATAGCTCCACCCCAATCAGCTGCTGAGCCAGAAAGTTTTAAAGGAGAAACAGCAGCATTGCCAGGCAAATGTTTTTAGTGCGAGTTCCACATACAGATTAGCTCACCAGTTTCCCTTTTTCCCAAAGCAACATGGTTTATGCAGCAGCAAAGTTAAGATGCTCCTGCTTATGGCAGGAGGGTTGGGCTAGATGGCTTTTAAAGGTCCCTTCCAACCCAAGCCACTCTGTGACTCTCCATCCTCACTTTCCCGCCCCTGGCTACCTGAGGAGGGGGCAGCAGCTGTGCAGGCCTCCCACCCACCTCGCCCCAGCAGACTCCCAGGCCCTGCTGTGAACACTGTGATCCTTGGACCTGTTCAGGATATCAGAGAACGTGCGCAGTGAAACCTCCAGACTGGGCTGCCCAGCTTTGCCTTTTCCTGTCTGGTTGGGAATGACCAGAAGCACCAGAGGCCCCAGGGGCAGCAGGTCCTGCCTATGGCTGCACCTCAGCTGGGGGCTATACAGCTCTAAGATTTTACACAAGGAACTTCAAGATTAAATATAAGTTAGAGAGAAAAAGGAGCAGATCTTTACATTTTCATTTCAGTACCAATACCAGTATCTTCAAGTCTTTCTGATGGAAGGCCTAGCATTTCTTGAACCTGCTGCTACAACTGATCCCTCACAGCATCTGATGCAAGTGGCTCTTTGATGTTGAAGACCCTGCCCAGTGTGGAACAACGAGATACAGCAGACACAGAGAATATTAACTGACCTTCTTAATCTGTAAAATGGGGGTGATAACATTAATTCTTCTACTTTGCAAAGGTATTGGGAAGAACAATTCACAAGTATTTGTTTAATGTATTCTAATGCCATACATGACAAATGTCCCAGTTGCTCAGAAATTGGTGTGGTTCATTTCCTGTCCAAACAAGCCCCTTCTGTCCTGCATTTTATTCTGGGAAAAACAAAAGAAGAAGAAAAAGGAAGCCAAAGAAGCCATTATTTAGACCTGACAATAATGAGTGTTTTTCTGGGTTTTATTACACAAATTATGTAATGAAGCAGAGAAAAGGCTTTGAACAAGTATGTTAATGAGATGGCAGCTACAGAGAGGTTAGAGTTGCCAATTCTGGATCAAAATTTTTTATGTGATTTTCTTTTGGTTTTGTTTTTTTTTTTCTTTTGTAGTCATTTGCCTGTACAGCATTTGAATGTGCTTTAAGGCCTCATGCAAACAATATGGGAAATACCAATTCTAGGTCAAGAAAGCCTGACCAGCAACACACACTAACTAAGAAAACCCCACTGACTCAAAATTCATAATGAGGGCTTTTACGTAGAAAGTTGTTGGACACAGAGATTGTACTGAAAGGACTGTTCGTTCAGTGTCTCAAAAGCTTTTCTTGGAAAAATATCAGATGCTCCATTGGGAACTTAGCTACTACTCCTAAAGCAACACAGTGTATTGGCAGTGGCTGGAAAGTACTGATTGGAGGGAAAACGGAAAGTAATTAAAATTTTCTCTGAATAGTGGGAATAACTCTTTCCACTTAAAATCTGTGTAAACCTTCCAGTGCATAACATTATCTACAACACCTCTCCTAGGCATCTTTTTAAGTCAAGAATCACATAGAGGTAAGTTCTGAGCTGGCTGTTTTTTAAATGTGATTTTCAAAAGCCTGGGTAGAAGTCACTTCGTTTTCTGCTAAGTCCTATAGTGTCTCAGGGTTAGTTGTTTTTATTTTTGTTTCTTAATGTCAAGTATGATAGGTCTTACAGTCCTTGTTTAATATCATTTTGTTAAAACTTTTGTACCTCTGTGTGTTGTATAGAGTCTGCAACATCAAAGAACTTTAAAAAGAATGTGAGATGAGTTTTTATTCTGAAAGGGAATAGCACTTATCTAGGTCAAATGGACTGCTTTTACACAAGCAAGCTGTACTTGTATGTTTGGATGACATTTGAATTTGGGGTGGAAAATATGTTTATTTCTAACTAAATTAATCAACTGCTACCTACCAAGCTTCCTTGCCATAGACCATTCACATCCATCAACAACAGGAGTAACCGAGATGACTGGCTTATAGTGAAAAAGAGAGATCAGAAAAACTGCCTCTTGGGAATGACCTAAACCATACTAAAAGCTTTATTTGCCCTTTTTTCCACCTGAAGTGGTGATGCTGGTATTCCTGCCTTCCAAGAGACTAGATTTTTAGTCCCTTCTCCCAACCCTGGCAATGCAGGTCAGCCTTTGTTAACTAGTCTTCAGCAGTGTCCCACTTCTGAGTGGAGCTCTTTACAGTGGCTCACATAATTGAATCTGGTATCTGAAGTACAAAAGGGAAGACTGCAACACTCTATGTGTGGTTTAACAACACTGTCAAGCTCATCTGTGAATTTGCTGTCTTGAAAAGTGCAAATTTCCTTTGGGTTCCTGCCCAGCTGTTGCTATTCCCAGTCACAAGTGCCCCAGTCTCTTGAGCTCGCTCTGGTGCTCACTGAAATCTTCATCAAACCTACTCAGCTCATAAGAAAGATGTTCTGCTTTCTCCGTCAAGTTAAACTCCAAAGACCCTCAGAACCACCAACTGAATAATGGCAAGAAAGGCAGGGCAGGGCAGAGGCAGAGGCAGTCATGAGATGGGCTTGGCTTTGTTACTGGTTTGTACTCTTACACCTTCTCTCGCTCCTGAAGCAACCGTCTAGAAAAGGTGCCTGCTTTTAAAAGAAAGTAAAGAAGTCAAAGCTGCTCAGTCATGTATCTTTTAATCTGACTAACTATTACTCAAATGCTTGGTCTATTTTGTGAATCCTATTTTTTGGTTTTGTTCCATTCACAGAATGTACTTTGCATGGCACAGTGAAGGCCAGTTTGCAGTAATTCTGCCCAATAAGGAAATATTTATTCCCTTCTCTGTACCTGATAAGAGGACAGTGAAGCATGAACTGGCAAACTGAATTGCCAGTACAACTACTTTAGAGTTACCTATATATATTTTCTTATGTTCTTGTAGCCCTTTTTCTTTCTTGACTGGGGACCATTTTTTCATTGGAGACAGTCCACAGGAATGACAATTTTGGCTGATTCCCCACTTTCTGCTAAGCTTTGCACTGGTGTTAAGTTTCCTCTGTGTTGGTAAGTTACCCAGAGGGACTGCTGCTAAATGTTTGAAAAGTTGGAATCTGTACAGATCCGGTTGGCTACTGTTTTTCTTAGTGGACATTCACTGCTTTTACAAACAGAACAGTAGCATTGGAGAGACTTGTTTTGAACTTCAAGTCACTCAAGTTCCTCTGGTCAGCAGGGGACAAATACTGCAAGCTGCAGTTAGAGCTCCCTCCTTACTTGCTGGGGAATCTGAAATTCTTTGTTTCTCTAACTGCTTGGTAAGACTGTACTAAAAGAATGCAGGATAAAACTGTCAAGATATAATTTATGCTGCCTTCAATTTCAGGTGGCTGTTGATATCCCAGAAGCAGAACATAACATACGAACAAATTATTTGTCTTCAGTCAAGTTTGCAGTCCCTCCAGTTGTTCCTTTCTGCCATTTTGATAATGCTTGCAACCTTTTTCAGGAGTGTTGTAACTTCTGGTTCTGTGGCTACACTGTAGATCAAATCACTGATATGAATGCCATTAAAAACAACCTTTCAAGTTAACCTTTCTGGGTTATTTTTAACCCAGGCAGCAGACATGTAATCCCTGACAAAATAATAAGTAGTGAAACACAGCCATGCATGCCTGCACAGACCTTTGTTTTGGAGACCACCCTAACTATGGTTTTAACTCTCCATCTCCCCAAAGGAGCTCAGGCCTTCCTCACCAGTGTGTCAGTGAGTGAGTGATGGCCCTCCCTTTGAATCCTTAGCACCTCAGAAATCTGTGAGCACACTGGGCTTCTGCTTACCGACAACTTTCCGTAGGCTCTATGAGCAGGGACCTTTTTCTTAAAACATTCTCTCAACCCGTGTGACAGCTGGACAGCCATTAATCAGCTCTCCTTGGGCATGGAGGGGTCTGCACAGAGCTGGACGTCAGGGACTGGGAAATAAGGAACGCCACAATCTGTGTCCGGCGCCCATATGCTGGAGCGGGCCGGCGGATTCCGACTGGGTCTCGATCACCTGAGGAAGCCCCATAGGTGCTAGGCGGGGGCTGCGGGCACCCTTCGCTGCAGAGCTGCTGCCGCCCGGCTATGCGGAGGGCCGGGGGCGGGCCTGGCGCCAGACCGGCAGTTAGCTCTTTCCTGATCGCCGTCCGCACCGCTAACCGGCGGCCGGCCCCTCGGGACACGAGCGGGCCGGTGGCCGTCAGGGCGGGAGGGACCGGCCCCCTCGGGGCGCGGGCGGGCCGGTGTCCATCAGGGTGCGGGCGGGTCGTGTCGCCCCCCGCCATGTCCCTCCCGCCGCGGCCCCGCCGCCCCGTACTTAAGGCGGTAGCGGCGGGCGCTGCTATCCTCGCGCCCTGACCGTGTGTCCCCGCAGAAGATGGCCCCGACCTGCCTGCGGCCCCTGATGAGGTACCGGTCCTTCGCAATCCTCTTCCTCACACCGCTGCTGCTGCTGCCATTGCCGGTCGCTGTACCGACGCGGGTAAGTGCCTGCGGGGCCCGCGAGGGAACAGAGCCCGCCAGTCAGAGCCCTGCTGCCCTTCAGGAGCCCACCCCTCAGCCCGCCAGTCAGAGCCCTTCTGCCCCTCAGCCCGGCGGGTCTGCTTGCCCAGCTGGCGCGGGGCCTTGCCGCAGGCAGCCTGTGCAGCAGTGGACACCCTCTCCCCCTCACCACCGCATCTCCTTTGCCCCTTTAGCAGGCAGTGCCCGATCCTTGCCAAGGCAGTTCTTCCCCATAGTGGGCTGAAGCAGATCCTTCCTGCCACTTCATACTCCTGTGCAGCTCCAGACACTGGGGCTAGGCAACTGAACTTGCAGAAGGATTTCTGTGCCAATCTCTGTTCATCCCAAGGGTTATGCCGCCGACAGGACTTGTGGCTCTCATGGACCCAGCCCATCTTACAAATTAAATGCAGTTCTTTTTGGACCAAAGATAAATATACTCATAACTGGCCCACACTTTTAGAATTATGTCTTGCATTACTAGTAATTATAGCAGTGGACAGAAAGATAGGACTTCTGGATTCTCCAGCTCATCTGCTGCTGAAGTGAGGTACTTGAAGGGGTGTTGCTGAGTGGCATTCTTCACCAGTGATGCAGGTGGAAGCTGTGTGTTTTGCCATTATCGTAACAGGGTTTCAAATGAAATACCCTCCAGTTCCCATCCATCTTACAATAGCAATAGCAACGGCACAACTTCTTTGCATTCAGCAGGGTTATACCTGCTTAAAATTGGAATAACACAGTGAAGAGTTTGGCTTCTATCTATGTCTTGTATCCATCCTTCTTGGCAAAATGTGAAAGCTCAGTTTAGTGAATGTTAGCCTACTAGAGCTTTAAAGTCTATTTTAATGCTAAAAAAAGTCTTTCTTCTGGGTGTCCTGTGTAGCTCAGTATATTTTAAAGTACAGCAAAATGTCATACATATTTATAAACAAAATTGCTAGCCCTTCTGATTTACGTGTCTAAGTATTATCAACGCTGCCTTCCAGTTGAATGCTGCTGCTTTACAGAAAGGAATTTCTGACTGTTAGGGACAACTTTGATCAATACTAGGAAACTTAATTTCTCTGAAAGGAAAAGTATGTCTTCAATTTTCCAGTATTTTTAGGAATCTTGTGTCATCAGTCTAATCTAAGAAATTTCAGAATTTCACAATAGGAGAATAACATTATTATCAGTGACTGTTTTTTCAGCTCTCAGTGAGAAGGCAGATCACTGTTTCTTGTCAACTGTCCAGGGACACCAAATAAACATTTTGAAAGTGTTCCCATACATTACTTGATAGATATAGGTGTAGATACCGAGATGTATTTAATACCAGAGCTTTGGTTGTTTGAATCGGCTGTGGTTTTTGGAGTTAATTTATAAGCATGGTTGTATTTTTGAACTTCACATAAATTATTTACTTCCCACTCTACAAAACCAATGTTTCTCCAGTGTTGGGAATTTTATTCATTTAGGATTGTTTATCTGTCTTTCATACTGGCAACAGATTAACCACAGTCAGTTCTAGCACTTAGTTACTGTGGTACAGCATAAATTGTATCATGAGTTTACCTCATATTTATTAAGGGAAGAGATTTAAATAGGACCTGTCTGGTATTTTTTTGTCTCTGAAGAAATTTTTTTTTAAAAGCCTGCACTGTAACTAATATCTCAGAAACCTGAAGAAAAAAAAAATAAGAAAGTAATTGCAAGGGCTGTTTTCTGGTTCTTAAGCTTCTCAACAAAATGAAAGAAAACACACCTCTATTTATAAGTATTGCCTTACAGTAATTTTAAATGTCACTGTAACACCATTTATTTTTGCAATAAAATCCCATTGGTTGTATTAGAATAAGTTTCTATAAAATTCTCTAAATATGGGCAAATTCTGAACTACAAAACACTGACTAAAACACTGTTTACTGTTGGCTAATCAATGGCCTTGCTTCTCCTAACAGTTTTGAAATTACAAACCAAGGCAGACTAGGTTACAGAAATGCCTGATCAATAATATAAAAAGAAGTTACAACATTTGTGATCTAGGGAATTCCCCTAGTAGGTAAGCGCAGTATGATTTAGGAAAGTAGTTCAATACCTCTAGAAAGCTTAGTCACCAGATAAAAAAGTAAAAGAGATTTAACTTAAGAGTTACTTTAGAAAGTTAAGAAATTATTCAGTGATACAGTTTCTGGGCTCAGGTATGTTACTGAACACACCTTGAATTTTGTGTGGGTGCATGAGAACAAACACTCTAAAAGTGTGAAAAAGATGTTTTTATGCAAATAGGGACTTGAGAACCAGGTTTGAGAGCACAAGTTTAAATCCTTATGTCTTTGTTACCTATTTCAGCATAACTTGTTAAGCTAAAGGCAGTGGCCCCTTTTAAGAGCTATCAATGTGTTTCTTATCTGAAAGAATATGCTTAAATGTGTCTTCAATTATGTTGCAGGAGGCCAAATGTGCATATATCATCATCATCATGGCAGTGTACTGGTGCACTGAAGTGATCCCGCTGGCTGTTACCTCCCTCATGCCTGTGGTATTTTTCCCTCTGCTTGGAGTTCAGAGCTCTAAATTAGTAAGGAACTTACTCATTTGAAGTCTGATACAGGTATATCCATTGCTCTGAGCAAACAAGCAGTATTGAGCAAAACAAGTCTGATATGAAAGCACTTGAGTTGTGTAGTGCTGTTTTTGAACACGTTGAGCAGTGTTCAGGATTCTTGTGTGGGAAAATGCTGGAGTAAACACAGATTTGCCCAAGATGTTAAGGGTGTGGGGCTCAAGTTGGTAGAGGGGAAGGTCTGTTTCTGGTGTGGATACTGCTGGAGAACATCCTACAGGTGTTCATAACCCATCCCATGAAAGAGCAATGCTGACATATCCTCTGGGAAAATTAAAAATGCATTGGGCAACCTTCTTCTGACAGGCTGCAACTGCCCCTTCTGCCAGTGTTGGGATAGAGCCTGGTGCCATAAATGGCTTTGAGAGACTGGAAGGCAAAATGTACTAGTGAAGCCAGCAGGAGGCAACATTTGGAGCCCTGACTACCTTCTCTGTTTTCCAGGTGTGCTTGCAGTACCTAAACGACACAAACATGCTCTTTCTTGGAGGCCTGATTGTTGCAATTTCTGTTGAGCAATGGAATCTTCACAAAAGGATTGCGCTGAGGGTCCTGCTGATTCTTGGGGTGAAGCCTGCACTGTAAGAGTGTTACATTACTTCTTCCTTGCCTGTGTCAATTTAGCAAAGGCCTAGGGATAGTATTTAACAAAAAAGCAGAGAAGGGAACCTTTGATAACCTCTTCATCTGCACCTGTACAGAGTTTCCAAAGGTGAAGTCTGGTAGCAGGAAGAGTTTAACTCTCTTTTAACCAAAACCAGTATCTGGCTAAATTCTAGATGCTTGCCACTGGGGACAAAATGATGACAGACTTAAGCATGCATAGACTAAGGAGTATTTAGATTTTCTGGGATTCCTTCAGTGAAGGTGGCAGAGGTGTCCTAAAAGGGAATATGGCCCTGCTTTGTATTCCCTGTCTGGGCTCTACTCTCTAAATTATGGTGACTACAAAGCCTAGCAGTATATGATTTTCCTCCTTTCTCCTCTGCCTGTTTCTCTCTTTTCAGCCTCATGCTGGGATTTATGATAGTCACTGCCTTCCTATCCATGTGGATAAGTAACACAGCCACCACTGCTATGATGGTTCCCATTGTCCAGGCTGTCCTGGATCAAATGGACAACACAGAGTATGATGTGACCATGATGGAACAAGCACCTGGGCAAACAAGTACAGTGGTTGAGTTGGAGGAAAAGAATGCAGATCCCACTGTGGTGCATGGTAAGGGCCTACTCAGCAGTGAGTTGATCCTACTGAACTTGCTATGCTCAGAACTCCCTGACCTAGTAGTTCTCTGCATCTTTCCAAGGAAAAAAGATGGTAACCTGACTGAAAATCCTCAAATATCTGACATTGAGGTTTTTCAAAATGGCTTCCAATTTTGGTGGCTGCCATTTTGTTATGCATAGTGCTAGATCCCATGCATACTGTTGTGTTCTTTCCTTAGGTTGTGGTCATTCCATGGTTTCCCTAGACTTGATTGCTTGCTCAGGGAAATGAAAAGCACATCCAGTGGGAAATAGCATCCAACTCCCAGCATCCCACTCTAAATCTTGTGATTATCACTAGGGTTTCAGCTTCTAAGCCACAGAGGAATGTTTGCAAAGATTTGTGCAAACACAGCCTATTTCGGTGCTGGGGTAAAAAATACCTCTTTATTGACTAGATTGTATGTGGAGGTGGGGTGAAGAAAAGAGTTCTTTAAAAGCTACATGGAAAAGATGTAAACTGACAGAACATAGTAATCTTAACAGTTATGCCAGGCAATAATTTGGTTTTGGATGGGTTTTTTTGCACCCATATTCACAGCTGTTAAAGCTAGTTGGGTTCTTACTGTGGTATTGGAGTGGTTCAAGTGATGGCAATATCTGATTGATGGTAAGCCTCTCTAGAAAAACAAAATTACTGCTGTGAAACTGTGGCAGATTTGGACAGTTATGATAGATATGTCCAATATGGACAGCAACATGCTTTGATCTTACAGATCCAGTCCATCAGCTTCTCTCTTCAGGTCTTCATGAATGTGAGTCCAAAGTTTTTTGTGATATATTTGTGGTTTTTTGTATTAAAATAAAAGGCATAGGCAGACTGAAAGCAATGAGCCTCCAGACCCTGTCCTGAATTCTCTGCCTCTGTCATTTTATACCTGAGGCAAGTCCTGTTCTTTGTGTCTAGTCATAAGCAATGGACAAGTCCCTGATGACCCCAGATCTTCTGAGGAAATGAAAATGAGGAAGCATATATGTAAGGGAATGACACTCTGTGTATGCTATGCTGCCAGCATTGGGGGAACTGCAACACTCACTGGAACAGGACCAAACATGGTATTGAAAGGCCAGATGAATCAGTAAGTCATCTTGCCATTTCTTTCACTGTTTCTGTAACCAACTGTCTAATCTTAGATGACTGTTTCAGTTGCAAACTATAAGCAATAACCAGTCAATTAACTGAATGTGAGGAGTGTGTATGAAGTGATGGCCCTCATTTTTCTGCTTCAGCCTACTAAACGCAGCTCTGTGTTGGTATTAGAGGTCTCCTGAGAGTCTTGGAAATACATGCTGGTAATCAGCAGACAGCTATTTGGTTGATCATGAGATGCTGAGATGCTGGTTCTTCTGCCTTCTCTTTTTCAACTGAAATGCAGCTCATCAGCAGAGGTACTGCATTGAAGAGCGTAAGAGTGTGTAATTAACTCTTCTCATAAGCACACCGAACAGAGCTAAAAATAGCTTAGCCTCTCCTATAATATTATTCCTCCATGCCATGGGTGTGGAAACTGTACGGATAATGTTGTAAAAGAAAGGAGCTATCCACAAAATACTCTCTTTGCTAAATTGAGTTTGAGCATTGATTTAAACATAGCCTAATCTACAGGGGAAATTTTGCAGATACCACAGCAGTCCTTCAACATTTCTTCCTTCTGTTTGGAGTACTTCATCGTCAGCTGCCATGCTACCTGTTAGTTTTAACACCCACTTGGAAGTTTGCTGTTGATATTTTTCCTCCAGTCTTCATCGGTAGATGCAGGACAAAACAGAAATTGATGTTCTGATAACACTGACTTAATTCTTTTAAGCCAACTAGCAACTTCATCTGTTGAAGCAGGTAGAAATGCAGTTATTAATTCAGGAAAGACAGTTCTTGCTCTCATACTAGAACGAATGGGGAGAAAAAAAGAACATCATGCCTTAGGATAAATAACTAGACATGTAGGAAGTGAAAGGTACTTAGAACGTGCAGGAGATCTTTCAGCAGTGATTGTCTTGCTGAGACATAAAATATCAATGCAAGCTCCTATATCTATTAAAGTAAAATACAGGGGAAAGCTGAGGATCACTTAAGTTCACCTGTGAAATGCAGGCTGTCTTCCTATTGACTTCAGTTAGGCTATGGAGGTTGGATTTACACGTGTAATTGTCACTAGCACATATTAAAGGGAGAGCAGATTACTAAATGTTTTGACATTTATAGAGAAAGCATTTTTTTTTCTTTTCAGGCTGTACCCCAACAATAATGATGTTGTGAATTTTGCTTCCTGGTTTGGGTTTGCATTCCCAAATATGATTCTGATGTTGGTGTTAGCTTGGCTTTGGCTACAGTGCTCCTTCATGGGACTCAAGTGAGTACTTAACTATATGGTACTTAACTCAGCTAATGCAGATCAGCTTACTGAGAAATCTGATTAGAAAAAATTCACTGATAAGTTTTGTAGGAAAGAGCAGTTCGATTTCACAGCAACCTTTGATGTCTGAAAACCTTTTTTTTTTTTAATTTACGGGAGTTGCACTAGGCCAAAAGCTTTATACTTTCTTAATGTTTACACATAATTGCCTTTTTATTTTTCAGTTTCACATAGGAAAATTTGAGCCCTACAAGAGCTAAGATACCTGTTTTGTTACCCTTGATTCAAAATTGAGTTTTACATCCCAGGTTGCTCCAAATTGGACAGAGATTTACATCCATCCATACACTTCATTCTTCTGTGAGAATTGGCATATCCCTATGACATACTTGGTAATGGTTGTGATTTCTTTGTTCCTGACCTCTGCCATAGTCTGTGTCTGTCCCCAGGAATGACAACTTCAGAGTGGCAAGCATGTTAAACCTGTTTAGTGTGTTAATACTTACAGTATTTTATTCTCCCTTTTTCCTAAAGCTTTAAAAAAAGCTGGGGCTGTGGGACAGAGAGAACTGCTAAAGAAAAAGCTGCATACAACGTGCTGAAGGCAGAAATGAAGAAATTAGGCCCAATCTCTTATGCTGAATTCAATGTCCTCCTAATGTTTATTTTGCTGGTTCTCTTATGGTTTTCCAGACACCCCGGCTTTGTAAAGGGCTGGGCCACCAGGCTCTTCCCAGAAGGAGAAAAGTAAGTTTTAGTTTTTTGGTTTTGGGTTTTTTTCCATACCATACCCTGGTTGTGAATCAGATTCCCTTTCTCTTACATTCCAGTTTTGGTGTGGAGACATTCATTCCAATCTTATCTGAATTCTCGTGTTTTCTGGGCTTGATCTATCACTTGTGTATGAGATCATCAGTTGACTGGAGAACTGGACACAGAGCAATCTGGATCTCCTAAATGAATGAAAAAATTCTGTAATTAGGGTCTCAGTCACCCCAGTGTACATGCTGCTATATCGTTTGTATGAGCTACAATCAGTTGTAGTGTCATTTGAATGCTTGTTAGTATCACCTCTAAACAATAGCTTGGAATTTACTGGGAAATTGACTTACTTCTTTGAATGGCTTCTTTGCATGATTTCTGTGGCATATTAAGAACACAAAATGGACAATGGGACTTGTCTGCTCAGGCCACTTCTTTACACATCTTTCTTGGAGGTACAACTGTTAAATCTTGGCTTCATCACAGAGAAGGAACCCTGCTCCCAGTCATCTATGACTCTGGCTGTTAATGGGTATTGTTGTGGCAGGTCTGAAAGGCCTTAGTCATGAGCTAATCACCCATTTTGCTGATGTACAATCCTGAAACAGGATGACCAAGAGCAGCAACTGCAGTACTAGAAGGCATCTATCTTCTAGGAGAAAGATGTCTATTTTCTAAGCTATCTTCTCTTTTCTTTTTTAGGTATATCACTGATTCTGCTCCTGCTGTGTTTATTGCCCTTCTACTGTTTGTCCTTCCTGCCAATAAACCCAAATTCATAAGCTGGAATCCAAGTGCGTCTGACCCTGAACAGCCTGAAGAAGGTATTTAAAAGAGGAGTTGTAACATCGTGAAACAGCCAGCTCTAGTTAACATGGCAGAAACATGCTGGATTTCCATGCAGTTCGTCAGGATAGCTCACCTCTCTCATTTCTTGGGTGAGGCTGGGACACTGTCCCTGCTCATGTGTCACCCTTACCCCATGCAGGTTTCTCAGTAATATGCATCTGCCTGTTGGGTCTTTCCCTAGTATCTTACAGCACAGAAGACAAAATGTCTTCACTTTCCTAAAACATGTTCTGCTTTTCATTTCTCACTTCAGATATAAAAAAGGCATTTTTATCAGCCCCGCTGCTAGACTGGAATGTGGTTCAGAGGAAGATGCCCTGGAGCATTGTGCTGCTGCTGGGAGGAGGTTTTGCTTTGGCTGATGCAAGTGCAGTATGTCCTGACATCTGTTTTTCTCTGACTCAAAGGCGAACTTCCCTGGTTTGTTATCTAGTCCTGTATTACTGGGCATGCACCCAAAGCCAAACCCAGCAGAGATGTTCAGTCTGGAGGCAGATCCAAATTAGCAAGAACTGAGAGGAGAGGTGTTTGTGCCTCTTTTTCAGGGATTTGTGTGCTTTGACCAAGTTTCTTGGGGAAATTCATATATTGATCTAACTTTTGTGGCTGGGTAGTTTTAAACCACGGGGCAAATTAAAGCTATAGGACCATACATTCATCTGCATACATCATGCATATATTATTAAAGCTCCAAAGCTTTCAAAGCCATCTAGTCAAAGGTTATGTAAGCTGCTTGAGTCAGTTGCTGCTTATGTTTCTAGAACAGAGCGTTCATACAGTATCAGTATTTTCAGAAACCTTAGTAAGACATGCCAGGAAACTTCTGAGTGATACATTAATTATTTGCAGTAGTCACATTAAGAATTTTTGCTGTTTAGCAAAAAAAACATACTCTTGTTGCCAAAGTGTGAGGTAGTATTTGGGTTCCAGAAAAAATTAGGAAAGTGGGACTCAGTATTACGTCTAATTGGCAAGAAATTTTTTTTTAGTGTTTCTGACAGATCACTGGACTTTCCTGGATGGTGTTTATATAATTCAGGAGTCATTTAGCATTATTCGTTAGGAATGTTACCCGTAATGTGTTCATGAACTAGGGGTTCTAGGCCCCACTGAAAACTGATTTTTTTTCTTGTCAGAACTCTGGGCTCTCAGCTTGGCTGGGTCATCAAATGACTCCACTAGGATCTATCCCACCGTGGGCCATTGCAACAGTACTTTCACTTATTATAGCTGTCTTCACTGAATGCACCAGTAATGTTGCCACAGCCACCCTCTTCCTACCTGTCTTTTCATCCATGGTAAGATTACTTTGATCCTGCTGTCCTATGAACTGCAATATCGGAGTCTCTAGTGGCAAGGCAATATCATTTATTGTCTTGAATGTTGCTCCAGTGTTACTTTGAAAGCCAGTAATTAAACAGTCCATCTGACAGTATGCTGTAATGGATAGTGGTTTCAACTGGTGTTCAGCACTGTGCTTATAGCATAATATGTAAAGTGCAAATGCAGGCTTTGTCCAGTGGGCCCTACCTATATTTCTGAACCCTGAGAACCAGCTTCCTAGGGGAAGAAGCTAATTGAGGATACCTATTCCATGGCACCCTCACTGAAAGGGAAGGCAGTTGAAGCCTTCTGTAGGGTGTGTCCCTTGGCCCTGAGGAACAATAAGTGAGACTCACTTATTAAAATACAGTTCAACAAGCATCAGTTAACTGTGATAATTTTGTATTTGAACCACCAATTCAGAATTGGAAAAAAACACACAAACAAAACCCAAACAAAATAAAATCCAGCATTTTCTATTAAGCCCTTTGAATGGTTCCTTCATCTTCATGGTTTTATGATAGAATACGTATAGAACACAGAAGAAAATACATATAGAATTTAAGAATAAAATGTTTGTAAATATCTAAATATATAGGTGTGGTGATATAATACCAGGAAACAAGGTGAACCTGTGTGTTGCAGTGGTCTGGGAAGTGTAGTCTGTGCTTTTCTTTTGGAAATCCACCAGTATTATATTCTCTATTTCATTGCAGGCTGCATCTGTCAAGATCCATCCTTTGTATGTTATGCTGCCTGGTACTCTCAGTGCTTCCTTTGCCTTCATGCTACCTGTTGCAACACCACCAAATGCAATAGTGTTTTCCTATGGTCACATCCGTGTTTTGGATATGGTAAGATGATAATTGCCTGGTCTCTTATCTGAAGCTCTCTATTTGAATTGAAATTAAAACTGACAAGTCATAAGTCTCTTAAACAATGAAGATTTAAAAAGCACTATAGTTAGTGTTTTCCAGTCTTCTGGGGCTTCGGTGAAGGTAGCTGAAACCTTGCTTCCACTGGAGCTAAAAGCAGAAGGTAACAATCAGTTGTCCTAAGCTCTACTCCTCTGCCTGCCAGATCACACATTGCCAGGTTTTGTGCTGAACACCCTAATGTTTTCAGTTTTCTAACTGGAAACTTGAGGGGAGCAGAAGCTGTTCTTAAATAAAAACAATGTGTACATGCCTTGAAGCTCCTACACTAGTTCTATAGCAGAGTTTTCAAAAGCTTTGTACAGTGCATTTCCTGGTATTTCCACTCAAGCAGGAATGTAGGACAGTGGATACAATGGCTATTTCTGTGATTTATTTGACTGGGTGTCTTTCTTGTGTATGTACATATAGGCCTTCCTGCAATTTGGTGTGCTAGTGTTTGGTTACTGTTGTTGGTTTGGACTTTTGTCCTCACAGGTTAGATCTGGAATAGTGATGAACATCATTGGAGTCTTCTGTGTCACATTGGCCATCAACACATGGGGAAGACCTATGTTTGAATTGGACACATTCCCAACCTGGGCAAACAGCACAATGAACCAGTGAGAAGTGAAGAATTCATGTGTTAAACAAGGAAAGGACCCTTAAAATTACTCCCTGTTGCCTGAAGCCCTATATAGAGTCTCATCACCACTTCATATCAAGTGTCAGGTGTTCACTACCATGTGGGAGTCACGCATAAGTTGTTCAGGCAAGAACCAACACAAATTTATCCTGTCATACTGGAGCCAGAATTGCTGTTTAATTACACAACCCTAAGGATCATGTGCCCAGATCATTAGAGTGATCAGGTGATCCATTAGACCTCCAATCAGGATCGAGATTCAGAATTCATCAAACTTTAAATAAAGACGGGGCAGACTTTTGTATCAGATGGTTTGAACTGTTGTGTTACTGATGTGCACTTCTAAATCATTATTATTGAACACTGCATCTGGCAAGGGCTGAAATTTCATTAACTTCCTTATATCCATAAGTCAGCATCTGTACAGAGAAACCCTCTTGCCACTTGTCTAGTGAAAGAAGGGGCATGTTATGTTACGTTACATTACGTTATGCTATGCTATGCTATACTATGCTATTCTATGTTATGTTTTAATGTGGCCTCAGCCACATGGTGGAATCCTTCCAAGTCAACATCCAACACATTTTCAGTTGCTTTGTTTTCACTCCCAAGTCTCAATGCACTTACGACACCCTTACTGAGGGTTGAGATAATGTAATTCCATGGTCGTCATGGTTTAGTTGAAGTCTTGGGCAATGATGGCTTTGTGTTTCTTGCACTGAGGCACTGGCATGGCCAGGAGCCTTCCCTCTGTCCGCCACAGGATGTGGTTTCACATACCAGCCAGTGTTTTGTTAGTGGAAGCCTGAAAATGAACAGTGGCCTATAGGACTTCACACTCATTATGAAAATTTCTAGATTAGCCCCTGATTTGCTTTACTAATTAACTATGGAATTTTCAAATAGAGACAAGGCTCTAATTGAAGTCCTTGTAAAAATTTAGGGGCCTGGATATTTGGTCTTGTGCTGGCTTACAGACTTGGCAGTTGTCTTCTCTACTTTGGAATTCAGGTCTTGTGAGAAAAGTGTTTTGTAGCACCTGTTTATCTAATTTATGAAGCAGAAGTAGTTTATAGAAAGATTGGTATTGGATTATGTGTGTTTTGTTGGTGGCACATGGATGCTTTTCATTCAGCCTCTGGAGATGAAGCTGAGTGGGAGGTAAGGCAGTGTGTTACAGTGGAGAGATCTGTGAGCATGACCTGAGTTCTTCTCCTGCAGTTTTTGTGCAGCCTCATGCATGCCAGTTCATCTCTTTTTGCCTCAGTTTCCCATCTTGAAGAAGATGTCATGGTACTTAACCTGCCTCACAAGAATGTTGAGAGGACACAAAGGTCAGATTCTGTGCCCATGTTGATTCTCCACCTTATGATGGGGGGTACAAGGTAGAAGGAGTTACAGAATCAGAATTCTGGCCAGAAGATCTGTACTCCAGCATAGCGGTGTGTGTAGGATGTTTAATAGTTTTGTTATTAACATGAATGTTTGTTATAGAAATGGAAATTCTTCATTTTTGCCTTCAAAAGTGAGGAAAGTATTACGCATGAAATGACAAGGTGCTTTTCTGAGCAGAAAACTACTTCAAGAATGATTTTATTTTTGTGCCTTTATCTTCTGTGCTCTTTCAAGGTTCTGGGCACCATAAACTCACCACCCACTGTTGTTCCCAGGCACCTCCAATGGCACGCAACCCTGTCTACCCAGCTGGCTGCGTGTGGTGCAGCCTCATCCCTTTTCCATGGCATGGTAGAACATGTGTATAAACAGTTTCACTTGGAAAGTGTAACTAAGGAGGAAGCCAGTTCTAGTGCCTAGAAGTTGCTTGGTCACATACATTTGTTACAGTCACCTGAAGCTTATCAGTATTTGCTTGAAGAAGCAGAAACTGGGAACAGAACCTTCTGTGCTTTGACAGTCACTTAATGCTGATTTGCATATGTATCTAAATGCATTTGAGCAATGGATCCTTTATGCCTTCCAATGGTCTACACAGGATGAGGACATCTCACCACTGCCAACTATTTCATGGTGCTTACTCTTCAATTGCAATTAACACACCGTGGAGCTTGCATGAGTGGGTAACACTGAGCTTACCTCTCTTGATTCATGCAGATCAAATCTTGTCTAAAACAGATTCAGCTAAAAGCTGTAGGACAGACACTTCTGTGCATTTGAAGAAAGGGACATCCTGAAAAAATGCCCTCATCTCAACTAGGAAAGAGCTTCCTGCTGCTGTACAAGAAGAAAACAAATGTTATTTTCACAAGCAGTCACACAGCATGGTATATTGTCAGGACTGCTGGGGCGGGGGGAATGTCCATATGGGGTAATCAGGAGCACTGGTTTTATTATAACTGTGGTATACTTGGTGTGTCAATTCTCTGTCCTCTTAATAGCAAGTGATTTCTTTCTGAGACACATTTATGGCATCTTATAATTGATTTCTGTTTAATTTAAACAGGTGAGTTGCACAATTAAGAACCTGGCAAATAAAAAATTGCAAGACCTGTCTCTTCTTTGGCATGGATCATTTCCTCTGTAACACAGTGGACCACTTGTTTTTACATTAGCTTCCACTGCATCACGGTATTGCTACAGTAAGAACCAGGAGGGTACACACCATAGAGAATTAGTGCAGAGATTTGGGTACCACTTTGAGACAGTACCTTTGGACCTGCATATGAATGGTTCCTTCTCTTTTCTCAAGCTTCTATCTTTCAAAACACTCAAATCAGGGGGGCATACCCCACAATCTGTCTCATTCATTTGAGAGTAAAAGATTCTGACAATCTAAGAAACAGCTAGTTTTTAAGAATTAATCTTGTATAAACTCTCGAGTGTAACAGGCAAAAATAGGCTTTTCTTCAGCATCAAGTATGCATGTCATCCTGTGCCAGTGCCCTAAGTAAATTATGTGTTATTTACAATGGGTAATGCCAGGACAATTGCTTTGTTAGTCGAACTACGTTAGATCCCCCTCCAGCACTGCATCTATCATGGTAGCTTCTTTTCTTGCATGGTATTTATTTCTCTTCATTGAAGGGCCTTTGTTTCAGGTGCATAAGTTTTGATGGTGCTAAGGTAGCGGCATAAAGGAATCCCTTTGACCTCCAGCTCTAAACATGTACCACTAGAGCCAGCAGTGAACACAGAAGGACCTTCAGCATGGTCTGTGTCAGAACAGGTTACTCAGCCACACTGAAGTAGCAAACAGATCCTGTTTTATCTTGTGGGCAGAAGGTGATTCCTAGTGGCTTAATGGGTATGTCAGTATCCAGCTGGCATAATAGCAGAGAGTGCTGCCTGTAAGGAGCTGAATTAGTGCTTTCCCATTTTCTTTCCACTTCCTATAGCATGTGCCTGACTGTTCCTTTCTTCTTTCGGAATACCAAGTTGCCAATACTGTTTCTGCAAATATTGAATGTCTCAAACTTGGAGAATCATATGGGGTTGTGTTGCACAGAGTTTGTTCGCATTAGTTCATGTATCTGTGTGCAGATTTGGCCAAGTCTCAGTCATTTAAAGTGAGACAATGTGAGCATAAAGCAAAAAGCTAGAAACTAGTTTATTTAGGCTTTTTTGGGGTCTATTTCAACTTTAAGCAAGTAGCTCAACTTTTCTGTTCAGTATGAAATGTTGCATTTTATACTTACCTACCTGTAAAACTAGTTAGAAATATATCCTGCTAATTCAAACATGATGACAAAGATTAAATTATTTGTCTAACTAATGAATAATCTATGTTGCTAGACTCTGAGTTCAATCAAATTGTATAAAATTTGCTATGACTCTTAAATTTTTACCTCTTTGAGTCATGTAGGAATCCCAGTTTTTCTTGGAAGCAGTAAGTAAGCCTAAATCTGTGACAGCATGGGAGGAAAGTCTTTGAATATAAAATCTAAAGCCTCAAAGCCCACAAGATAATAGGAACTCACTGTTTCAGTTTCAAATTACTCAGTTTTAAATGCAGACTTGCAATTTTGAGGTCTTGGCTTGAGAGTTTGTACAGCAACTTACAGTGTGAAGCAATACTGAGTCCATACACTGATCATGCAATGTGGCACATGAGACATGCCAATAGAATGTTGCATTTCTTATCTTTTATGTCTATTTTTCCCTGCATTTCTCCTTGTTGTTAGATGCCTATGCCATTTGTTGTACTTGTACATGAATATAGGCCTAAAAAGAACTATATTTATCAACAAACATTTTCTTTATCTTCTTGTAGTAGATTTCTTTCAAATGCTTTGTTATTTAATCTATGGTTTAGTATTCTAGTGCTGTAACTGTGAGCTCACAGTAGTAACTGTGAGCTCATTATGCTGAAAATAATATGCTTACTTATCCTGTACTTTGGCATTTCTAGTTAATACCTGTAGCTTTTCATGGTGAAGGACAACTTGCTTCTTTGCGAGGCAAATTTTTAAGGAATTTCCATGTCCTATATGCAATAGAGGTAATCACAGCCCTTATCATTGAGAGCTGCAGAGTAAAAGAAAGGCAGACCACACTGCTCTGAGGTGATTAGGGACTGCTTAACAAGACATTTGGTAGCTCTTCAAAAATAGAGCTGAATATACTGAAGCTATTTTTTGCCCATTTAGATTTTTCTGGAGCAGTAAGTCAATAGTTGTCCATTCATTATGGTATCAATATGGACTGTAGGTTCTGGTCATAAGAAAGAGCATATTTCTTCTGTAAGAAAAAAGGTGTTACCCTTCCTGAGTTTATTTCAGTACTTTGCCCACATGTATTTACTCACTATTCTTGTTTGGCACACAGCTCTTCAATGAGTTTTCAGAAACTGCTCCAGGTCAGAATGTGAGCCTCATTACAGTGTTCATAAAACATTACTTTTATAGACAAACCATATTCTTGAAAGAACAGAATGTTCCAGATACTAAAACTAGTTTGTTGCGGTTTCATTTGTGAACTATTCTTTGTGAACAATAACATGGGTTGGGCCTTAGCAAATATTTTAGCAAGCCAGTTAAATATCAAATTCTCCACCAGAAACAAAGTTAACAAAATCTTTCAGTTAAAGAATGATTATTTGTGAAGCAAGTATCTATTTTACTTCAATATTTTGTCCTGGCTATACAATCAAAAATCAGAAACCCAGGAAATGCCACTAGGAAATTTATTCTTTGATTGGGGAAAACAAAATTTCTTTGGAAAAAAAAGTGGAGGGGAGCAGGGGGTGCACTAAAATTGTCAGCTTTGTCTCATGAATCTCTAAAGCAAATCTTACAGTTCGGGTGATGATTGACCCAAAGCCCAGCTAAGAAAATGGAAACTGTGATATGTTTTAATATGCTCATGAGAAAGCAAAAATAACTTAGGATCACATCCCAAGACTTTTTTTTTTCCCCCTTTTTGCTGTGGTTAAACTAGAGGACTGAAAGATCAGGCACCTCAGAAATTATAATTACAGTGAGAGTTCTAGTTTCACATTTTTCTTAGTTGTAGTGTTCTATATAAAACTGGGTATTTTGTTGAGTTTTTTTTTGTTTGAGGGTAGATGTTTTTTTAACACAGGAAGTGGCCTAGGAAAAGGAATGGATTGAAAAAATAACCTGTTTAGCTGACTGAACTAGGAAAAACAGGGATATTAATTGTAAGACATGAACAAATAACCAAGAGTGCTTGAAGAAACCACTGTTTCTTCTGTGGGTTTATGGCAATTAATTTCAAAATACTTTAATTATAATTACAATTTTAACTTTGCAATACATAAAAAATTGTAATGCAAGGTCAAGGTGTACTTCATGCTGTTGTGTAATTATTCATAAGCTCCAGGCCACTTCATGTTACTTCAGTTACACGTTAGACATAATTCAGACATACTCTACTGTAGTCCTAGCATTCAAAGGTTATGGGCCTTGCCTACAAGTATATTTAGATTTGATCTCTAAGGAATTAAACATTTTTCTTTGCCTGAATGCTGTATAATCTTGACTATAAGCACTGACATGTTGGCTAGCATGCAGCTAAAGAGAAGGTTATATTCTTGCCAAATATTTTTGTAGGCATACCTGAAACTGTAACTATTCATGCACCACCTTTACAATGACCAAGAATTAAAGTTATTTTCATGGTGAGTGGGTGAGGTTGTGAGGGAGTGTAGAGGGTATTTAGAGCTTTACTTGCCAGTAGGAAGCAATCTCAGTAATCATATTTTAATTATTGGAAACCATACATTTCCAGCACCATTTATCTGTAAAAGTAACTGCAGTGCTATTTATAGTATAGTTTGATGATCCTGTGCAAGAAATGGAGAATGTGATTTTTTTTTCTGATTCTCTTACATGAGGCAGTTAAGATGCTAATATAAAAACTAGAAATAAATTGTTGATTTTTTTCTGTTTAGCCCCAAATGCTTCATTGCATAGCTCATTTTTATCAGAATTTTAATTACTGGAATTTCATAGCTTTGATCCTTAGCTAACATGAACTAGCAGGTTTCTATAAACTTCAGATGCTCATCCAGTTTACACCTGGGGAAAGTCAGTCTTGAGTCTGAATCAGTATCATACATCAGTATGTATTTTCATGCTCTGTTGTCACTAGCATCGAAGTAGCATCTACAACCCCAGTGTTTTGAAGTCTAGCTCTCCACATAATTAGTAGTATTTGGTTTTGAGAACTGTTTTGCCAAGGCACCAGGTAAGCCTAAAGCTCCTTTGTATTTGAGCTTGCAGCTCAAGTTCCAGCAGTGTGGCTCTTTCAGTATTTTAAGGATGAGCAAGTTCAATGCTTTTGCTTGTTCATCTTTAGCTTTCTCTAGATCATTATGCCAGCCCCACCTTTCAAAACATTCAGAAAGACCTGAGGTTTTTACCTTATTCACTACAAAATTAGAAATAAAAGGCAGCATTTGTGCCAGTTTCAAAATTTACAAAAAACCCTGGCATAGTCAAATCCAAACAAACTAATCCTAGACATTTGAAATTTACATTTACTCACAGTACCACTGTGTGGCTCATCTGGCTCTTGAGCTTGCAGGCTACATTGGCATTCTCAAGCCTCTGTTCTCAGCTGTAGTGCCAGGAAACTTCCCTACTTTTTAGAATAAAGAAGTATGTTCTCTTGTAAGGAGTATGTTGTCATGCCAGCTGGCAAAGCTGTTTTTTTCATACTAAGAAAAATGCCTTTACGCGTAGTCTATATGAGCATACCTGTTAGTTTCAGCACCAAATTATCTATTTGTTTCTTAAACACAGTCAAAACGTATTATAAAACAAAGGGGATGAATTTTTAATTAATTAAAAATTCATGCCAGCAATTTCCTTAGTTTTATACGTAATTCTTCCAAGTGTTTTGCCCTATACCCTCCAGTAGAAGAGCCTAAAACTAAACTGGCAGAGAAAGTGGATCAAACTACATCATTATTGGCCTATTATTAAAAAATCAAATTACTGTCATGATAATCCAAAATATAATGGAAAATAAATTAAATAATTAGTATTTGCAACAATTACAAAATAGGCAATATTCAGTTTATTTTTCTGTAAGTATGCCTGTGGATCTCAGAAAGTTTTGCATTCCTTCATTATGGGGGAATGAGTTTGTTTCTGGCCTGTTTAGCATTAAACAGAACAGGAGTTCAATCAGAGCAGGACCTATATGTCCTGGCTCACTGCAGAACTGTTTCCTTAGAGCACCTTAGGAAGAGCTTCAAACTGAACGCAATTCCTTTTTGAAAATGTTCCTTGTAGGCCGTCATTCTCAGGTTCAATGGATATTGTTCCTGGCAAATAACTGACCTAAAATTCATCTGCCTTCCAGATGTCCTATGAGTAGAAGACTGACATATTTCTAGCACAGGTACTAAAGAAAAACGTAAAATGCTTTCTGATACTTGATATTTAATCTTGAATTTATCTTTGCTTTCTAGTGGAATGGTTGTCTGAAACCAGAAGAGTACCATGGTCACATAAGTACATATTCCATCATCTGCAGTAAGTCACAGTCTTCTACATCTTTTACACAATTTCACCAAATTTACAGCTTCATTGAATGATGTTTAACAATCCTCAGATGAAGATTGTTCCACTGTGACTGTCACAGGCTGGATTTTGAAATGCATGTCACCTGCCAGTTTCTTGACCTAAAAAAATAGAACTCAATGAACAGTTAAGCCTTTAATTAAATATGTTCTGACAATTGTTTCTGTCTCTGATAACTATGATCTTGTTTCTATTGAATTACAATTATAAGATTGGAGTAAAAAAATTGCAGACTTTGTACTGGCTTGTTATAAATATAACATAATGTATACTGTGTTCTCTGTTATTTAACCATATTTGAAGCAGGATACTCTGCAGTCTGCAGAATTCTGTCCTGTAGTCTACGGATAAAATCCTTTACAATGTCATTATTCATCTCACTACAAATTTGCACTCTATTCTAAAGCAGATGAGTCAATGTATGAACAACAGGGGATGTCCTGGGTTCCAGCCATTGGGTATAAACTAATTCTTTCTCTTAATCAGTTTTCAATCATGAAGCCATACTGGATCTTCTTTTCTTCCTGATACAAATGAACTATACTATGATGTTATAGATAAACCGTTTGCAACACTGCACTTCCTCAGATCTAATAGCACTTTAATAAGACTTTATCTTCTCCTATGTCTAATAGTCTCTAATATTCTCTGCAGTTCATGAGTATAAAATTTAGGCTTATTAAGTGGAAGGCATACTTAGATGAAAATTGAATTTTTGTCAGTTACAGGTATCCAGAGTGGAAAACACGACAGGTGATTAGGATAGCCAAACTTAATTAAAACCTTAAGCCCTCAGAAGCAAATCTAAATTAAGTCCTAGACATGAACATGCAGGATCTTTATCTACAAGAAGTCTTTTGTTACCAATTTGAACTGGATTCCCTGAGTTCTCCAAAGATTCAAGTGCCTCTCTCAAATACTAAAAGAGAGACTTTTTTTGGCAATATGGATGATAATTCATTTAATATTAAAAACCAGAAGTCTCGGGTTCTGTGTGGCATCTGGAAATCCAGGCATTTAGATCCAACAATTGGTAATAATTGAAATATTATGTTACTTTGTGTACCTGGAAAGACCTTTTGGTCTCCTCGTGTCTGTGGTTTTCCTAAATATAGCATTAATAGAGACACATCACAAACTTGATTTTATTTTCACTTACCTACTGTCTGTAATTACTACTGTAGCCGTGTGTCATTTTCTGGGTGCAGTTCATAATTTTCAACACCTTAATTAAGGTAGAAAACATTATATCATCTATTTCTGTTTATTATATAATATATCTGTGCTTCACATATAAATCCACTGTAATTTAAGCATGTTCTGGCAAGTTCTTAGACAAAAAACAACTGTGATTGCAACCTAGTCCATATAAAAAAAGCAAAGAGGCATCAATGCTGTTTTGGTTTCACAACAATATGGAAAATTTAAAAGAAGAAAAATCCAACTTTTCCTAGAGAATGTTCTTATTCATTATACTATGATCCTGACTTTCAATTTTGTTCCTCTTTTTGATGGCCAAGAATTGAGATGTTAGACTTAACTCTGGCAAACCTACATAGCAATTTACTCCTGTGACCAATCCTTTTTTCGGATATTCTCCTCTGAAGTCAGTCTTGGGAGAGAAATCACATTCCAGAATAGCAATGCAGACACGTGGAATCTGTTTGATCTCTGCTTTTAGCCCAAAGTCTGTGTTTACTGGGGAGTGACTTGTTATGTTTTGATATAGTAATGGTAGTATTCCACAACCACTAAAACCTCGCCTAAAAAAGGCAACCTTATTAAGGTTAACAAACCATGCATAAATCCTTTTTAGATGTCTTTGTAACCCAGTTCTCAGGAAAAAAAAATCACACTGCATAGGAATAGATACTATTACAGAAATTGCTAACTAAGATACTGAAGATAGTTCAACAAATTAAAATAGAAAATTACTTTAAAAGAAAAAGGAAAATCTAAAATCGGTCAGGTTTCAGGTAAGTCCATATCTAGTACATTGTGGCACAAGTGACTAATAATACAATAATACAGTGCTAAGCCATTGGGGCTTTTGTTTCAGCCAAGTTTTGAAAATTTAGTATGTAACACCAGGCAGAGCTGTAGTTTGAATAAATTTACCACCTTTTAATCTGGGCTCCTCTCCAGGGTGATGATGCAACAGTGCAGTTCTACTCTGTACTCTTGGAGCAGTTGTTTGTTAACTAGTTTCACTCTGCTATTTATTTTTTTAAAATGAAGAATTAAATGCCAAGGTTGACTGAAGTCTACTTGGCTTATTTTAAAGTTGCTATGAAAAACAAAACAAAATCCAAGCTCAAATTTCTGCTCAGTATGCAGAAAGAAAAAAAGACACTCAGAACATGGTTTTGCATTTTAGAGTTGAATTTCTTTTATTTCCTTTCCCTCCAGAAGTGATGAACAATGGCTTGTCTACTACAAAGTTAGAATGAATGTTCTGAAAATAAAAACACAAGATAATGTCTTTTTATCCTTCCCAGCTTAAGCATTTATATATATGGACGAAAAAACGTAACAAAATCATAGAACCCAAAATACCTTCTAATGGAATTAGAACTTAATTGCCTATATGGCAAAATCTCCTTATATGACGCAACAGAACATTATTCCAATGTTAATTTATAGATTTTTGGAGACTGATGCATAAAGGTGTTAAGTAAAGCTTTCAGATGTCCATTTGTTTTGTCTTCAGAGTTTTCAGAGTGAAGTGATTGATGTGAAACTGAACTTCAGTTCTAAAAATACACTAGAGTTCGTGCTTTGATTTCTGAGTACTTTTTGATTTCTGCCACTGTAAAGTTCTAAGTCAACTGCAATAGACTGCAGGGCAGCATAGCAACTTGAAAATAGAGTATTTTTTCAGTCTGGGTTTTATTTGGACATCGAAGTATCTGCACATCCTTTCCAGATGTAGATACCTCGCTGCCTCCGCTCCCGAGCGGCCGCCACCGCGGGGCCCGCCGGGATGCCTCTACGGCGCGCGGCCAGCGGTGGGCGCTCTGCCTCCCGCCACCGCCTCTGTCGGGGCCACCCCCGTCGCCCGAGGACAGCCCACCGCTCGCTGGCCCGCCCTTTCTCCGGCGCCGAGCAGCCGTCGACACCGCCTTCCCAGCCTGTCTCGGCGTTCTTTGGCTGCGTCCCTGTCGCCGCCATCTTGTGTGGGGAGAGTGGCGCAGCGCGGCGGGCAGCCATGGAGACAGGTGAGGGGTGGAGGTCGCCGCTGCCCCCGGGTGCTCGGAGCGCTGGGTCCGGCGGGGCAGTGCGGTGGGGGGCGGGCAGGCCGAGCTCTTGCGGCCCGGGGAGAGGCCGCCTGTGGTCCTGTTGCACGGGAACCGTGGCCGCGAGGCTCAGGCGGGCGACGGGTGCCGGGCGGGCTCTGAGTCCGCGTCCTCGGAGAAAGGGCTTGGGGCAAGTTCATAATGCCCTACGGGCCCTCCCGTTTCTGCCCTGGTCAGGCCGGCTCCGCCATCCCGCTTGCTCCGTTGCCGGGGCAATCCTGGAAGTCCCCGCGGCCCCCTCCCTTCCGGAGGCCGTGGGAGAGGAGGTGGCGGAGGGCAGCCGGGGCCTCTCGAGGAAATTACGCTTTCCCCAAATTCTCAAATAACTTTTGCCACGGGTGACACATTTGTCCTTAATTCACGAATCGGCTGTCAATCTGGAGGCACAAGGCCGTCAGTCCCCGTCTTTTTTTTTTACTGTTGGCTTTTGCAGTTCTTCACGAGCCCTGGGCTACTTGCAGTGCCTGGGGAGGTGTTCAAAAGGATGGTGAAGACCTATGCGTTCTCCTGACTTACCCGTGCCCTCAGATTGCACGGCTCAAATTAAGAAAATTATTCAAATCTATTATGCGGGTCAAATTCTGACTGTTTGTCTTTTGTATCAGATGATGCAGGAAATCGACTTCGGTTCCAGCTGGAGTTAGAGTTTGTTCAATGTCTGGCAAATCCTAATTACCTCAATTGTGAGTACTTGAAATTAAAGATCAGGATCCTGAGGAATGAATATAGTTTAATGGTGTTTTAATATAGCTGGTAGTGTAAAATGGGGAGAGAGGGCTAGACAAAGAAAAGGAATGGGTCTTTCACAGCGTAAAAGTAGTCTATAAGTAATTCGTTTAGATTTCTAATAGGCGGGGTTTTTTAAATGCAGAATGTTTTATCAGTTGAAATTAAATAAAAAATGCATCTATCTGTTGGGGAAAAAAAATAAAATCAACATTTAAAAAGTAATGTGACGTTAACAGTATTCTTTTATATGAAAACAGAATTTTATTAATGTTAATAATACTTTTAGGTACTATACTAGTACCAATTTGATGCTACAGTCAGTTTCCTATAGCAAAAAGATGTTCTCTTCCTTGCTGTTCTATGAAAGATGCATACTGTAAGGGAGATGATGCCTAGGATGTTGTAATAAAATACATTTTTCCTGGGTTTTTTCCCCTTAAATTTGAATTATCAAAATTTCATTTTAATTATAAGGCTTTTACTAAAGTGCCTTTTTGTATAGTTTGTCAATGTGTATCCCTAAAGTTTGTCAGGTTTTTTTTTTTGCACATCTGTAGCTGACAATCTGTAATTTTATTTCAGTTCTTGCACAAAGAGGCTACTTCAAAGACAAAGCTTTTGTAAATTATCTTAAATACTTACTTTATTGGAAAGAACCTGAATACGCAAAATACCTGAAGTAAGTGTTAAAATCATCTAGGTTTCTGCATTTTGATGAGACAGTGTTTACCGTTTGTACTGTACAGCATGTCAGTATTTGATTTCTGCTTGTAACCTTACCTTTGTCTTCCCCACTGTGCTTATGTGGCACATAATTTTTTCTGTTTCCAGTATTCCAGATGCAGTGAGAATAGACAAGATGTAAAATTTGTCTTTCATGAGTTGTGTGTGGAATCATCCTTTTGCAGCCTTGTATCTGTACTTTACCATGTGTTTAAAATAAAACTTTTATAGAGTACATTTTAAGAGTGATTTTGAATTGTTGGAACTTACACAAAACAGAGGATGAGTTTATATTTTTATGAGTGTGCAAACTCCCCTCAATTTTTGGAAAACATTTCTTGGTTGTTATATAAATAAGCTCTGGAAATGGACAGTGTAGTTATGCATTTAATATAACCTATCCACTGGAAAAATCTAGCCATCCTAATCAAAGCAAGGATGTGTATCTGTTTAAAAACAGTTTCTGAACTCCTTGTTTTCTTCTCTGATACTGAAGTTACTAAGTTACAGGGTGGAATATGTATGCTCTCAAGTGGTTTGATACTTTGAGTAAAGCCCATACATTATAAAACTAGAATGAACTGCAGCATTATTGGAGACTCCAGCTTTAGTGTACCTTGTAAAAATTTGTATTAAAGTATGTTTATTTTTAACCCAGGTATCCTCAGTGTTTGCATATGTTAGAGCTGCTGCAATATGAACACTTCCGGAAAGAACTGGTAAACGCTCAGTGTGCTAAATTTATTGATGAGCAACAGATTCTTCACTGGCAGCACTATTCACGGAAAAGAATGCGCCTCCAGCAAGCACTTGCAGAACAGCAGCAACAAAACAACACCTCTGTAAAATGAAAAATGTTTGGAAGAGTAATATTAATGTGTACTTCACGTCAGCTTAAGTATTTACAAAAGAGGAATGATCCGATCTGTGGGTTTGGCTCCGTCTGTGTACATTTACTATTTATTTATCAGGTGTTGTGTTTTTTTATTTCATTGTTTTTTTTAACGATAAAAGACTGATCAACACCAACTTCTGCATTTTATTTATTGTGTATATGATTTTGTAAGAGCATTACTTACTGTTCTTGATTCCTCTTGATTTTGAAAACAAAACATAGTTTTGCAGGCTTTAACATTTTAAGTCTTGGTGTGGTGAAGACCTCCCTCATCTACAACTTTTTACAAATGCAGGCTGCTTTTGGGCTTCTCTATAGGAAGTGTAATGAAAACTGCGTTACAAAAAAAAAAAAAAAAAAAAGGTGTAAATGCTTAATTGGAGAAGCATTGCCATTTATTCCTGTACAGATTTTTTTGTAAGAACACAGATCTTGTCAGCCTTAAGTAATTTAATTTTTGTATTTAAGATTGCATTTCATATCCTTGTAGGAACAGGTACTACAACTGTTAACCCTTAACACAAGAGCAGTGACACCAGGATTGTCAGCCTTCACACATAAGCTGTTAAATATCTCTGGCACTGAAAATTTATCTTTAACAGCTTCATTAGTTATGTAAAGTCAAATTTAGAAAAAAGAGAAAAAGCTTCTTCCTATCTCCTTTCTCACTATTAAAGGTGCAGCTTCGCAGTTTAGTCTTATTCTTTGGTAATTGTAGGCTGCTTTCTTGTGCTGTAACACGAGCTCAGCTCCTTTGCAGAGAAACTGTTTGCAAACTCCAGTTTATTTGAACATGGAAGGAAAGATACATATTTTAGTTGCAGAATTTTAGTGGAAGGTTTGGACCTAGAATTTAAGGACATTTATCTTAGTCAAAAGAAATTAACCATCAAAGTTTAAAAAAAGGCTAAAGGATACTGCAAATAATCTTTATAAATGATTGACTACTGGAGGATTTAGTCTTCAGTAAACAACATACGCACAAGGTCTGCTTTAAAACATTCTTCTTCAACCAGCTTCTGAGGCTGAAAGAAAAGTTAAGATGTTTTAGAGGCAGTTAAAAAACATCTAGACCAGAGCCATTTGTACAAATTAGTCTTTTCCAGAGGGGATGGGGGGTGGGATGGACTAAGCCATAGAATTGAAGAATAACTGAAAAATGCCTGAGGGTTTTCTGGCCTTGGAAGAAGCACTTCCGAGAAAGAAACTGTTAATTTAGATAATATGCGCAAGTTAAAACTTGAACTATAGTCTGTTTGAATCAAGATTATAGTGCACAATAGCCTTGTTTCACTCCCATAATTCAGCATTTGGATTAAAAAAAAATTTGAGTAGCTACAAGTCAGGAAGATAACAATATGTTGCTAGAATTTTCTTTTCCCTTCAACCACTACATACTACATGTACATGCTTCACTATGTTTTTTATAGACAACACTCTGCAGAAAGCAGAGGAAGTGCTCTCTAGGTTCTCTCGAAGGAAGTTCTTGAACCAGAAAGAGTACATGGATGGGAGCAGAAGCTCTTTTCCTAGTTTTCTCTTTTTGAACATGAGAAGGTGTCAGGAAACACTCATGACTAATTTACAGACATAAGCTCCTCCAGTTTCCCCTCTGAATGCCTGCAGATCCAGAATATACAAAAATCACTTACTGTTCCGTATTTCAGTAGTGTAGGCACTCCTGTTAGTTTCAGATTCTTTCTGAATTCATTGTTGGGATCTTTCCAGCTGTTCAGGAAGAAGGGGTTAAACACAGCTTGTAGAGATGCAAATAGAATTCCTTCAAAAGGATGATTCAGAGGTCTTTGTCTTGAACCTCCCCAACCCACTTGTCACAAGTTGCATGCAGATGGTTCACATTAGGGATGTTGTGGACATTTTTGCTTTATTCCTTTCAGAAAAGGATGGTGCAGTCAGTCATCCCAACAGGTTAGTTAACCTCCAGTCCACAAATAGCAAAGTCATATCAGTTGTTGGCACCAGAGCAGCTACTTACTAGGTTCTGTCTCCTACTAGGCAGTAGATGAATACAGAGTCATCAGGCATGTTATGAAGTTCCTTCCTCACAACTGGTTCAGCTAGAGAGTAATTTTTAGAATCTGTTAGTAATCACAGGTTTTAGTAGTTAATACTTAGTACTTAATGCTTTGACCGGCAAAGCTGCTAATTAATGTTTTGTCTGCTTCAGACAGAGGTCTGCAATTTTGTTT
This sequence comes from Calypte anna, assembly GCF_003957555.1. Taxonomy (NCBI): domain Eukaryota; kingdom Metazoa; phylum Chordata; class Aves; order Apodiformes; family Trochilidae; genus Calypte; species Calypte anna. The sequence continues at coordinate 11,032,288 of NC_044264.1, forward strand.
CATCTGGTTATCAGCAAGCTTTGCAGAATTTACATGCTCAACGTTGAAGGGACTGGTCTTTGAGTATAGGCCAATTTCTGCTTTAATAAGAAAAATAATCATTGTCACCCGTTTGTGTGAGCCCCTCAGAACAGCTCTAAGAGTTGCCATATGTACTCTGCCATACATGATCCAGAAAGTTTAAGTGGAATGTTTACTGAGGAACTGCCTTTGTATTTTACTGCCAGGTGCTGGTAGGCCACTTCTGGTTCTTGGCACATAAAACAGAAGTGTATTAAATGATCACAAGATTCACATCTGTTTGCTGGCCTTTGTACCAGTTTCTGCAGAACAACATGTTTTATTACATGCCCTTCAGTGGAATGCGGTTAGCAAAGACGAGAGCAGCACGGGCAGCTCTTAAGCGAGGCAGCAGCCTCAGCCAGCTCCTAGTGACAGAGATTCATCAGCTGGGCAGCTGCACCGGAGCTGGAACCGGAACCGCGCCCAGTGCGCGCAGGGCCCCGGGTGATGGAGGCAGATTGCTGCTGTCCCGCCGTGACGCGTTCACGAAAGGCAGCCGGGGCCTCTTGAGCTCCCTCGTGCCGGAGTCGAGGAGATCCACCCAGGGTGGGACCTCTGAGAGCGAGGGGCACTCCCGCTGCCTCTGCCCCTGCGCCCGCCGAGCCCCGACCGCTCCGCGGACCTCACCCGTCACGCAGTCGGGGCACCAGCTCCTGCCCTCGGCATCCTTGTCGCCGCAGAAGAGCGCGAAGATGGGCCGGCCATGGTAGCGCTGCGCCGTCTGCATGAACTCGAGGTACCCGCGGACCTGCTTCTCCTCCCAACCCATGGCGTCTGCAAGAGCCGGCGGTGGAAGGGGCGGGATCCGTTCCTGGCCCGCCTCGGGCACCGCAGTTCCGCGCCGCTTCCCGGCAGCCTCTGCGGCGGCAGTTGCCAGGACAGTGCTTGAGCAGCGTCCCTGTAGGTCCTGGCCCAGTCTGGTCTGGTCAGCTCTTCCTCAGCGGCAGCGGGGAAGGCGGCGCCCGGATGCCGGGCTGGTTCGCGCGGCACAGCGTGAGGGGTGGGCCGGGCTCTGTCGGCGACAGGGGTGGGGTAGAGGGGTAGGCCGGGCTCTATTGGCGACAGGGCGGGGGTGAGGGGTAGGGGCACGCCGACCGCAGGACTCTGACTGGGGGCGGCTGGAGGGAGGGGACAACACCTCGAGGAAGATCAAAACCTGCGTCCGGCCTCCCAGTGTGAGACGAGAAGAGAGGGTATGAGGAGAGAGACAAAGCCTGTTGTGCAGTCGCGATACGAAGTTTTAACAGCGTTGTGTGGTGAAGCCTGCACATTGTTTAATTCTCAGAGCCTGCTAGCGAGACGTAAGTTTCTGCCAGTCTCCACACATTGCTTTGATTTTAAGTCCTTCTTTGTGAAGAAATTTAGGTATGACCATGCTCTTGATCTGTTTTCTTTTCACACGAACGTTCGTGTTCGGAGCCACTACCTTGGGCTATCGTCCCAGTCTACTTTCCTATCTTAAAGTTGCAGTATGCTATTTCCCTTTTAGGTATGAGCTATCAAAGTTCTGTGGCAGTTTTCTAAAGTTCTGTAATGGTGCACCTCAGGTCTGTGTGGGGATGTGTAAAAGAAGGATATAAATTGTAAATTTTACCTTGAACATTGGGGTTGTGTCCTCCATTTTGTGTACGTGTGTACAAGGACACATGATTTCCATTTCTTTATGACTCCTTAGGTTTGTTCTCTGGTACTCATCATCAGGCCTGAGATTGCTTTTGAGAGGCAGAAATAATACATTATTGTTCTTTTGTTCATAGTTGTGATTGTAAGCAAGCACAAATAACTGGATTTTCAGCATCCAGCTGATGTGATGGGACCAAGCAAGCCAACTATGTCTGTTGCTACATTTGCACTCACTACCCAGCTACACAGGAATGAAACAAAGGCTTTACAAACACAGGTATTACTTGACAGTGATGCTGTATTGGTTTCTTTTGTTATTGTTACAAAAAAGGTGATTGTGACCCACTTCCTGCGATAGCCCACTAGTGACTGTCAAATCTTCATACTTGTTTTCATGATGCTGTCATACATAATCTTACAACTCTCCTTTTATAAGGGTATAGATCAGAAATTACATCTGTAAATATTACCTGTCTGTTGTGGTTTAATCACAGTAGGCAGCTAGGCACACAGCTGTTCACTTATTCTCCTTCAGTGAGAAGGTAAAAGAATAAGAAGGGTAAAAGTGTGAAAACTTGTAGCTTGAGATGAAGACAGTTTAATAGGTAAAGTGCAAGCTGCATGCTCAAGCAAAGCAAAATAAATTAATTCACTACATCCCACCAGCAGGTGAAAGTTAAGACATTTCTTGCAGCTGTATTGTGTTCTGTGTAACATCAGGTTGTTTGGTTTTTTTTTACGTTTTGAAACAGCTCCAGTTTAATAAAAATGTTCCTGCTGTTCCAGAGAAGTTGGCTCTCAGATTCTCTAACCCTCATCCAATTATAATAGAAAAAGTGAAGGCATCCAGTGATCAAAGAAATGTAGATGGAAGTGAGGACCCCAGAAGCTCTGGCATGTTTTCAGTGATATCAGAAGAGAGGCTAAAACTGGCTATTCAGCTAGCCAAAAGGGACATAAAACGAAGACATCTTGAAGACCAAGTGAAACAGCAAGTGTTTGGAGATGCTATCAAAAAAATGTTGTTGTCCCAGAAGTCCCAACAGCAGAAGACTGAGGTATTTGAAAGTCCAGAAAATAAAAGTGCACTGGAGTCTCAGACTGGCTTGAAATATCAGCAGAAACTTGGGCAGCCTTCCAAAGTGGAGACTACTGCCTCTGGTGCTAAAATTTATCTCTACACAACAAATGAGGGAAAGCTAATACCAGCTGTTTTGGACTCTTCGCTGACACATAACAGAGGAGCAGACCCCAAGCAAAGTATAAACAGAAAAGAAGATAAAAATATGCAGGAAGTCCGGCGGCTGCAAAAGGAATTGAGGAGCTGTGTTCAGAAAATTGAAGAAGTGACTAAAAAAGGTGTAAGACTGAACAATAATTATACAGTATTTTTTTGATTTGTTTTTCTTTGGTTAGGATCCGTATTTAATTCTGGATTTGTAAGAACTCTACTTTTTCAAGAAGCAGATAAAAGCTAGTTGCTTTACTTGCAACTTTATCATAAAAATAAAGGCTCACATGATTCTGTAAGTTGTAACTAATAAGCTATGTTTTATAATAATGTTTAATCAAATTCTAAGTAGAAATACAATTTAGAGTTAAAATAACTACCTTGCATTACTGTTTCACAGAGTCCTGCAAAATGTACAATACATCATGTATTGGTTCTGCAAGAAAGAGGCTTATTGCTAAATTGTGTTTGTTCTGATGTCTTAATCAGGATTTCCACAGGTTCAATTAAGGTGTAAAACTTGACATTTCATGCTTTTTAGGGAAAGAGAGAGAAATTTTAGATCCTGATGAAGAGCAGCGACTCTGTGCTAGGAGACAGAAACAAGCTGCGCGGTCAGCTCGGATGCTCTATGTACTCCAGCAGCAGGTTGGAACCAGCATTTTAAATTGGGATGTATAGTATCTAATTTGTTACAATGAATTTGACAGAAATTAATTGAAACAAGACAAATTCGATAGGGTTATCTCTGAACTTCATGGCATTCTAGTTTTGATCTGAATTGTGTGGGTGGTTTCTCTCATGACTAAACAGATGAGCATTACCACTGGAAAATTTGAACTTTCAGTTGTTACAGTGAAGATTGTTTATTTGTAGACATAGAGCTAATTCTGACAGACTTTCCCCTCTTCTTTATAAACAGGTAAAAGAAATAGAGGATGATTTAGAGAAATTGAGTCCTCATAAAATCAAACATACTAAAAAGGTAAGCTGAAATTATCCTCAGGATGTAAGTTATTGACAAAGTTCTAATTGAGTTTGATTGTCTAGGGTACATCTGAGCTCTCTCCAGAAGGGAGATTTTCTTTGGATCTTGCACCTTTCATCTCGTTGTTCTCTTGTACTTTTCCATCACTTCTATCTTTTGCTGTAACAAAAGCTGGAGAATGGAGGGTGCTCTAAGTTTGTGGAATTGTTACACATTAGGGTCAAGCCTACAACTACAGCACTCTGTAGGCACAGGTAGTAGAAACATCAAAATACTGTTGTGTAGTACCTTTATACTTAAACACATGTTTTGTTTTGTCTCACAAATGGCCTTGTATCCATCTGAATTATCCCAGCCCTGTGTGTTTCTCCATGACATTTTGGCAACAGTTCTTCAGATGGTGTCAGTATTCATAAAACCTATAGATACTAAAGCATTTATGTTTCATTTTTTCTAGTCTCGAGCAGTGTCCAGATTGGCAGCAGCACAGAGAGGAGCTGTACGAGCGTTGCAGGCATTTGCCAGTCAGTTTACAGATCAAACAGAGCAGCAGATCCCTACCCACTACAAGGAACTGGGCAGTCTCATTCGACAACTGTCTTTGTGTTCTGCCAAACTAGAAGCGGATTCTTCCATTTCTGACATTATCATAGATATTTTGCTGCAGGTCGAGGTAGGAAAAACCATTTTGTTTTAGCAAAGCAGAAAAGATATAGTGAAATATGAGACTGTATTGTGTGTTCATGAAATGCCAGAATTTCTGAGAAAGTAATTAAAACTCTAAATATTTGGTGCAGGATTTGAATTCACTGCTAGCAAAGAAAAAAACACCTCAGAAAGTGAAGAAATGCATTTCAGCATTTCATGGTAAATCTCCAAGGAACACTGAGACATTTCTAATCACAAAGCAGCTGACATCTCCAAGAGGAGAAAGCAAACCTCTCATCTTAAAGAGACAGCAGGGCCAACAGCCTAGAAAATCTCTAGCTACCAGGAGTCTGCTGACTGGTTTGTATTTTGAATTATTAAAAAAATTGTTACGACTTATCATCTGCAGTTTGATTTTGTTGTGTGTATTATTGGTCATAAGTGTGTAAAGCCTGTATTTACTTATCAGATTCATGTAGCCTTGTTATGCGTTTTTTTCAGCTCTTCCCCTGAGATAATAGACCTGCAGGTTTATATATGCCTCTTCATATTATTATTATGATGATCTCATATTTTTGTCCATTTCTTTCCAGTGCTACAGTACCTGTAGACATATTAACTGATGGTTAAGCTTAAGACTTTTTTTTTCCTACTACTGATTTACTTTATTATTCCTTTACTTCATATAAGAAAGGAAACAGGCTTTATTCTTTTTCAAGGTGTTGTGAGATAACTTACCACCTGAAGTATTTTACACCTCTATTACATTATTATATAACCTATATAATTATATAAACATCTATTTAACATTTTCTTCTTTGATGTGTATTTCTCATACCTAATACTGTTTTGGGTTTTTTTTACAACAGTAAGTATTCCTTTCTACCCCTACAGAAGGGTTAGAGGAATTCTATGAGGTGAATTAATTTTTTGCAGTCCAGAGAGACAGTGTATTGACAAGTATTTAACGGTTTCCACAATGGTTTCTGCTGCCTAAAAAATATTATTTTTTATCACTGCCTATACCTCATATGGCAATTACTACCAACAAGCTTTCAAGTGATTTTCATATATGTCTGTATTTTCAAACAGCTATATGTATAAATATGTATGTGCACATATTGGAGAAGAGGAGGCTTTGAGGTGACCTTATAACAACCTTCCAGTATCCGAAGGGGGTAGGGCTTTTTACGTGGGTGTGTCGTGAGAGGACAAGGGGTAATGGTTTCAGACTTGAAGAGGGGAGATTCAAGTTAGGTGCTAGGAAGAAATTCTTTTGAGGGTGATGAGACACTGAAACAGGTTGCCCAAGGAAGTTGTGGATGCACCTCCCTGGAATTGTTCAAAGACAGGTTGGATGGAGCCTTGGGAACGTGGTTGGGTGTAACATGTCCCTGCCCATGAAGGGGGGTTGGGTCTGGATGATCTTTAAGGTCCCTTCCAACCCAAACCATTCTATGATTCTTTAAAAACCCAAAATCTCCTGTTCATTGGGACAGTGTAAGAAAGATAAATTATCTAATACTTATCAGGAGGTACAAAGGTGTTTTTTTCCCTTATTTGATTTTTTTTACTTTACAATAGAGGTTAAAAGTTCATGAAAAGGTATACCTAACATAACAGAAGGATCAAATGTATAAATAAAGATGATTCTGTCCTTTTTAACTTACTGTTGAAAGTTTATTACTTTTGATGCAGATAAACATTGACATATTGCAAATATTTCAGCAGTTCAGAAGGCAGACAGTTGTGCTCATGTATTGCACAGTAAGTTCCAAGAAGAAAATGACACACCTACTCCAGAGAGAAATGCCACTTTACGAGGAAGCATAGATGCATTGGTGCCAGCTAGAGCTGTAAAAAAAGATCCCATACTTGAACGAGGCCATTTGAAGAAGAAAGGCATGTTATTACCTGCAAAATCACAGGTAAGAAACTGATACAAGAATTTATGCTTTCTTTTACATGCTATCTGTGATTTGTTTAGTAATGTAAGACTGTCAGGGTTGGGTTTTTTTATTTTATTCTTAGCTGGAGTCTAGTCCTGAAAATGCCAAAACAAGTTTTTCCCCATGAAGAGCAGCATTAGAAAAATTAGAAGTTTTTGCAAAAATAATTGCCTATGTTTTGTTCCGGCACAATTGTACTTCCCTTTAAATCAATTGTAAAAACCTCCACGAGTGTCAACTGTGCAACAAAGCAAAGACAAATTCTGGAACAAGATGCAAAATACTTAAAAATTCAACAACCAGAATATATGTTTTATTGTGTTTGTGTTTAAGGGAATGCCAAAATCTCTAAAATCAAGACAAATACAGCCTAAAGGAAAGCATGCCCGATTTCAAGAGGCAACGATAGCTTTTCAGCTAAAAGAGAATAAACAGCTTGTTAAGGAGAGCAGAAAACCCTGTGTACCTCTTCACCCTGCATCTCCACCTGTTTCACCAAAAAGGTATGCTTGCAGTCTGGCAGAACATGTCTTTGCCCTGCTATTCCTTGGAAATGCTGCTATGTCTGTACTAGTGAACAAGATGGCCTCATTCAGCCAGCCTGGTAGAGCCGTTGCTTTATGCTTTTTCCTGTATACAGGTCCAAGTATTGTCTGGGAATCACAGGCCAAACTCTTCTAGGCAAAGCACTGAAACACACAGCGTGCAGAATGGACACTCACACTGCATTAAGGGGGTAAATATTATCTCCCTATTCTAGAATGACAAAATACAGATCTTTTCCTAGCTGGTAACAGAGTGCAGTTTTGTTTATTTTTAATGATGTCCAGCACCCTGAAGACCAGGGCTACCCACATTTTCTTTGCTTTGTGACTTCTGTTTGTGGCAGTTGAAGCAGGAGATTCAACTGCTGATCCAGCTGCTGGATCTTTAGTAGGCATTGTGCAGGGTATGATTAGGAGCTCGTCTCTCTAAGCACTGTTTGTGCAGAGCCACAAATTTGCCTGTTTGCTGGTAGCAGAAACATAATGGAAAAGCTCTGGCTCTCAACTGAATTTCCTGGTTTATATGGTCTTAAAATCAATATTAATTTTCCCTCTAAAGTCTTTTGGATGTTTTCTAAACTAAGACTCAGAATCGCATAAAATCTTTCTTCAGTTGTTAGAACCTATATTTTGTAACACGCTGCATTACTGTTTTATTTTGAAGACTAGCATCCCTTGAAGAAGGAGCTTCAAGAGGAGTAAAGATTCCAACTGACCTTAGCAGCAAAGAAATGAAAAAAATACAGAAGTTAAGGTAAGGCTTTACACTGAAGAGCCTGTGAATGCTGTCAGATCTTATATGGTCTCCTACTGACTTCCACCAGTTCCCCCAAAAAGTGCATTTACGCATTTGTTTTTTTTTAATTATTGCTGTCATACCAGGTTTTAGAATGACAGTGTCATTTATTCTTTTTTGTGTAGGTCATTAAGTGTTTCTCCGGTCCAGTATGAAGATAAAATTCAGAAGGCAGTACAGGAGCACTTAGAACCTCTCTTAGATGGGACACAGGTAGTAGAGTCAAACTCATACCATTGTTCGAAGGATGCTGTTACAGCATTGTAAATGTATATAAAACATATTATAAAGGGACAACGCACAGTTTCTTCAAAGAATCACAGAACCTGTGACATTTTCTCCTTCAATTTGGGAGCGTATTTGCATAGTAAGCTTTTTCTGTATTGATTTTAGTGATAGGAACATACTGAGCTGTTTTTATTAATTTGGCTTATTGCATGGGTGGAAGGAAAACAGGAATTTACTTGGATTTTCATTGAAGGGGAAAATTGAAATGACAGTTGGATTATTTCCATGAGCTGCTGCAAGAAGGAAGGAAGGAGGTTTGATTTGTAAGCATTCTTTCCCCTCTGTTGTTTTTGTGGTTTTTTTCTTTCTCTCTTGCATTGGCTGTGTGGATTTTTTTATTTGTTGTTGTTCCTTTTTAATTGCAGGTTGTAGCAAATGCAGTTACTCTGAGCGAAAAGCTATTGGATGATCTTCTGGAAGATACTGCTCAGGAGCTGTGGGGTATAGAGCAACATGAGAGACTTCAGTCTGAGGCACTGGCTAAGACTGACACTGATAGTCTGGAGTCAATGTTGCAAAGAATGGAAGAAATTGAAGTAAGTTTTTATCCCTTGGCTGGTCTAATTAATTCAAATTTCTTGTTTCCTGTCCATAAATTGTAGTATCTGTAAGTATCTACATTGGTAAATGAAGCAAGGTCTGACTGATTCATACAATGATCCAAAGACTTGGAAGGAGTTTGTGCTTCAGCAGAATGTACTGTAAGAAGAATGTTTGCCCCAATGGTTTTATTGGTTGCTTTAGAATTGGTAGTCTTGAGCTTGCTTCCCACCTCAAGACTTTATGGCTTACACCATCATGTGAATGGGGGGATCAGTATAGTGATGATGTTGATTATCTCACAGATTGGAAAGTATTTGAATATTTATGATTTTTTGTTGGAGGGGTGTGAGGTTTGGGTGTTCAGGATCCTAGCATTCTAGATCATTAGTAGTAGCATGAGTGTCTCAAGGACATTTGGTCTGGCAATCCAAAGTATTTAACAGGGCAACATGGGACAAATACATGGTTATCTGTGCCCTGATTTATTTATCTCTCTATGTAGATATTAATGAGGTTATAGTTTATGTAACTTGAACTTTCTTCTATATTGCTTTTTTTATAGCTTTTTGTTCAAGTCCCATTACAACCTTCTTGTTAAGTGAAATTTATCAAAACTTAGAGTTACTGAGTTTAGTGCCATTTACTCCTGGACATTGGGCCAGGAGTTTGTCTGTTTTTCTCCATACAAGGCACTTAAGCATGCATTTGAATTTGCTGTCTGTGAGGCAGGAACATCTTGGGGGCCCTTCAGTTGTTGATCTGAAATGGGAAAAGTTGCCATGGCAGTGGCCCCAGTTGACTCTTCAAGTGTGGTGTTTTGAATGAAATTATCTGTGATTTCACCTCTCTGCAAAATAAGCCTGCTTCGACCAAGGAGGATCATGACCTGCTTTCCTGTTAGGTGATAACTAGTGCAGCTGAACTTCTAAGTATGTGCTAATTGGTTAATTTTGTATGTTCAAAACCAGAGATACCAGGAGGCTGTACGCAGGAGATTCACCCAGATTGTGTACAGTGATTCAGAGTTCTGGGCCCAGAAAAACAAAATGGGTGAGTGTCTTTCTAATGCAAGTTGTTTTTTTTCTGTAATCTTTGTCTTTAAATTTAGATATATTGAATTCAAAGTCACTGAATTATGTGTGATAATATAGCACCAACCAGACATATTTTTTTACTACAGCTACTCCTTTCAGAGGGCTGTTTCTAAAATATAGTTCTAAAAGCAATAAGGAAGACTAATACTTGTTTTTCCCTTGCTCTGTTTTTTATCTTACTGTCTTTGTGAGGAGTTACCTACAGGAAATGTAGTTTTTCTTCCAAAGAAACGATTTTAAAAGTTGTTTTCTTTGTAGAGCATGAAATTTCACGGACAGCTGACAGACCTACATATCCTCATCCAATTCAGATAACCAACTTAATTGGATGCACAGAGCAAGAAATGAACACTTTATTTGGAAAAGTTGGTAGCAAGTGAGTATAGTATTTATCCATATGCAAAACCGTGGTGCATATGAGCTGTCTGTCTTCGTTACAGTGTTTTCATTACAGAAAATTGTGGTTGCTATTTAGGGATTTTCTGATACTCCAAGAAGATACTTAAAATCTAGTTCTGTCCTTAACGGTGTTTTTATGTTTCCAGTGATAGTGATATTGATGAAAACAAAGAAGCAGAGGAGAAATTGCAGACTGGAAATTATATTCTGCAGCCCCTGACTCGGAATTGTCTACAGAAAGCATGCCATGTGTCTTTCTCTGTGCCAGAGTATATGCTTCAGAATATCTTCGATTATAGAAGCAGATACAAGCATCACTTAAAGCTTATTTCCCATGAGGCAGTAGGCAATTTCAATCCATGGCAGATTGCTGAGAGGTATACCAACTGTCAATGTTTTTTTTGAATTAAATATATCAGCATATAAGCAGGCTTTTCTGTCCTTATTCAAGAAAGGCATGGGGAGGGACCCATTTAAATTCCGAATTGAAAGCCAGCAGCAGTTGGGTATTGGACTGTTTCTCTACTGGTACTTGGTGTATGTGGATAAGTAGACAAATGTTTTAATAGCATTTGAAACTACTGAACTAAACCACCAAAACATGCCTCAATACTGTTCTCAGTACTATCATTCTGAACCATACCCCTTTTTATATTTTCTTTCTGACAGCTGAATTCCAGTGCTGTCATTTGTTGATACATATTAATTGAAATGAAAACACAAATGCATTGATACCCAGCATGCTTCATTGAATTATGCTTACCACCAGAGTGCACTACAAATCGTAGTGTATAACAGTTTCTCGCAACATGCGAAGGAAACACTATCACGTAATGCTCAAGAGGTCTTAGAAAGGCTAACTGGCTAACTGTATGGTATTTTAGAATATATGCAAAACTGAAGAAACCTTTTCAAGGGCCAGTAAACAACTGTGTTCTTACACTAAAGTAGTTTTCCTTCTTTAACATCTGTTCTGGTCCAGACACCACTGAAAATTGACATTTCTCACCTCACTTTTCATTAAACTTTATGTCACTCAGTAAGGCCTGAGTCAGTGGCAGCTAAAATCAGTAAGATGGTTCCCATTTACTTAAATGGCTTTTGAATGAGCACCATAGGCATGTTTAATTCTTATTCCCAATGCAAGATTAGTATCTGAGAAGCTGAAAAAAGGCAGCAACTAAGATCTCTTAATGCTTTTAAGCCTGAAGTCTGTCCTTTGCTATGAACAGTCTAACGAAGTAATTTTTCAATCTTGTACAACACATAGCAGAACACATCAGATCTGTTCTTGGCTAATCAGTAGAAAAAATGACAAAACATGAGTATTTGCCCTTTAAGTCAGAACATTGATATCAATGGATACATTATATATTTTGAAAATCTTGATTTCTGAACCTTTCTTTTCTTATTTTCCTTCCCCACCCTCAGTCTTGCAGAACAACTAACAGAGAAGCCCTAGGTGATGTAGCAGCAGAGCTGCAGGAGTTTGTGAGGATTATGCAGAAGCGGTGTTTCACATCAGAGTTTTTGCAGCCAGTGCAGTAAACGCTGTTCAAATCTGCGCCTTTATTAAGGCAACATCAGCCTCAGCCTGACAGTTTTACAAATGATCTCGGTTTTTATGATTTTTTAAAGTCTGAGAGATTCTGTTCACAAATGAATGAAGTTCATCAGGATTCGTCTCAGCTTTTTATACATCCATTTCATAATGCTTTCTTTTTCAGACTTTATTATACTGCATTTATCAGGACTTAGGTTAACCAGTGTTTCAACAGACTGAACTGTTTGCAGAGGTAAAGCTTATATGTTTTTGTATAGTTATACAAATGAATTGGCATCCTGTGTTACTTTTTTATTATGTGATTTTACTAGCGTGAAACACTAGGAGGAGGAGTGGGTTCAAGTAATGTTATACTTACCTGTACTATGCCTCAGTTTTCTCCTTTAAAATGGAGAGAATTTGATTTACCTATCTGGAAGGGAGCTATGGGTCTTAGCTAATTCTTCCTCGTAAAATGCATTGAATAATTGATAGTTGTGTGGAAGAATGAAGGGTTATTGATGTTCCTAAAGTCAAAATGGAACAGTCCAGAGTAAAACTGTTTGGTTTGCTGTTTAGGGCTTTCAGTGTCATGTAAAAAAGTACCTTACGCATAGACAAATGAGATTTTTCATTAGAAGCATGTGATAGAGATTTTCATCCTTTTTTTCTTAAATAGTCTAAATATTATAATTTTATCAGCATTTACTGATCCACCTCCACATTCCTTACTCGTAAGAAACCCATTGAAATAATGAACAACATAGTAAACAGTTGGCACTTATGCAATATTGAATTAACTGGCTAATTTCAAGTAATCAATTTACTAGTTTGGGTTATGTCTGGGGAGAGCATTAGGTAATAATTATATAGAAATGGGAATTCAACTCTTGAGGTATCCCAAAACACAATAAGACAGTCTGTTTTCTTTGACAAATTTAGTTTCTACAATAATATTCAACCTGTAACAATAATTTTTAACCTTCTAAGATTATTTTTATTTCCTCTTATCAGACCATACATTTAAAAAATATTTTTGTTTTTATTGAAGCCTGGTTTACTATTTTGTTGGTCTTGACAATTTGCACCAAACGTAAAGATCTAAAGATGTAAATATAAAGATGTAAATGTACTGCTGATGTGTGATTTGATATGCGATTTCTGTAATTTAAAAAGCTATCTTTTTTATTTCTAAGATGTGGTACAGCTAAGCCTATTTTTAAGTCCAAAAGATTAAAGCCACAGTGTCTCTGGACACACGTAGAATGCGTTTGTGAAAGTATTTTCAAGATACTTTATTTTTAATAAACAAACTTGCTTCTTAGGACTGAATATATGTTTAATTTAACTGCCATCTGAAACCCCATTTGGAATAGTCAGCACCCAGCATTCAAGGGCACTACCTGCAACATGACAAGTCAGACTACCATAGGCCTTGAAGTAACATTGTCATCTGTCAAGGTAAACATTCTTTCACTCTGAAATCCCATGGTGGATCTGAGTGATCTCCTCTGACTGATGCCAAACTGCCAAATTCTCATCTCTTCTGGGATGAGAATTTTTCCTGGCATTTGGGTGCTTTTTTGTAGGTGAAGCGTGGAGGGTTGAATGTTTTATGTAGGGAGAGTACCAAAAGCAGTTTCAGATTTTTAAAATTATTTTAATGGTATAGATAGGGAAGAATACATTTCTTGGAAACTGCTTCTTCTCATGCTGAAAGTCTTTAGTAAAAGGTTAGATATCCAAAACATAGATTTTTCCTTGTCTTGCAGAGGATCTGCAAGGATCTGCCAAGACATGGATCTAGACTAAATTTATTTCATCTTTGCAGGCCTGGTTTTTCTTGATTCTTTATGTGCCAGTTCAGTGTCAGATCTGTGACAGGAATGAAGCAAACCAAGGTTAAATAATTCAGTGGTTCTATAGACAAGTGGATGACTCCAAGAGAAAATTGCTGCAGTCATATGTAGCTTAAGTAGAAATTTACAGAGTAGTCTAGAGTTATTTAGGTGATGAGTAGTAGAAGCAATAGCAGTGCCATATCATGTGTGCACCAACAGGCAATTATTCCTGTCTAGCTGCCTGGGACTTCTGCCTTGGCCAAGTCCCTCTTGTCAGGCAAGTCCCTGGTCTGTGCTGGATCTGTCTCGTCCTGCTCATCCAGACTCACTTGACCTTGGCTCCAACTTCCTGTCTTGTGTGGTCTGGTGATCCATGGGCTGTCAGTGGGACCTGTAGCTGTCACCATCCCACCTTGCTCAGGGACTGTGTCCTGGTGGTGCAGTCACTTCCACACCTGTGCTGTGGGTACCCTTGGCTCCTGGCTTGTCTTCCCTCCTGGGACAGCTGTGCTTCTCTTTCCTGATGGATAACTAAGTGTGTAGGGAGTCATGAAGCCAATGAGTGAGGGGTGACTTTGGAAATTCTCTGAGAGGACTGTGCATTTGCATTCTATGAGCAGCTCCTGCGACTCCTGAAAACATGCCATCTTCTATATAAATATTTAACTGTGGAAATTAAATCAGCATGCTTTGGGGAGTCACGTAGTTATGGCAACAGTGTTTGCTTTACTAGTGCTTTGTAGAGCTGCTTTTTTGTACTAATGCTTCACTTGTGAGGAGCTCCTAGCATATGGAGGGAAGGACCTCACCAGTGGAGCTCCTAATGTGGAGCCCACATTAACCACTGCTACGGGGTTAATGTGGAACAGAGGTCTGGCTGGCAGAACTGCCTTCTGAAATACATGCTTGAGAACTTCTGAAATAAATGCTAAATAGGATTTTATTTTAAATTGCAGGTACAACTTTTAAAGCAATTATACAGGCATGGAAATAAAGGTGCTGAATTCAGAGCTAATTCATGAGCTACATAAGTTTTCCATCAGTGAAATTCATACTGTATCACATATATGTGTATATAAATCTAGCTTATAGATTTCAGCTCTAAAAACCACACAGAACAGTCCTGCACTACCAAGATGTAGTCAGTGCTTTTCTTTTGCCCCATCACAACCACTGCAAAAATGCTGCGGCTCAGGATCCTGTGGAGCTATGCTTGCTGCTTCCACCTTGCTCTGTAGAAGGCATTGCTGAAACCCTTTGTTACTTTCTGGGGCTGGGAAAGCTGCCTGAGTGCCAGCTGGAGGAGTGAGACTGGTCCCTGTTTGGAGCTCAGGTTTCTGGAGCAGGTCAGCTCTCTCTGGAGGCAGACTTTCTATGTGGAATACACGGTGCACCAGACTGCTAGATTAGTGTGAGAAGTGGGGGATGCAAATAAAGAGGATTAATTATGTCTTAGTAGCTCTCAAGTCACTCTCAGCTGTTCGATTTTGGGAGGAATGCTTTTTCAGGACCTAGGTAATACAAATTTTTTTTTTATTTTTTATTTGTACTTTGTATATACAGAGAATTGTAGCCTTACCTTATGCATGGACCACTCGTCCTCTATCCTGTGTTTGGTACCAGAAGGCCCTGTAAAGCCAGAATCTGTCTCACTGTGTCGATTTTTGAAGGTGCTTCCTAGTCCTTTGGACTCCCACTAAAATCAGTAGGGACATAATGTCATTGATGTCTCAATCTAGTTCCCTTAAGGATCTGTTTCAATATTGTTTCTCTGAATCCCATTACATAAACCTGATCTTGAGCCAGCCTCTACATTGTTGGTAGTGGATGCAGCCTTGATCCAAAAGAACCCACATAGTGTTTCTCTGCGTGTACAGATTAATCCAAAATAGACAAAGTGCAATGCAAAAAGGGAGGAGGTTGGAAATTGTGGTGAGCTTCACAATGAAAACTGGTGTGTCATTAGTCTGTTCTACAGACAGAACAGGGTGAGCAGAAAGGAGACAGAGAACAAGTAAACTTTAAAAGGAGAAGACAGAAAGGAGTGGTTGCTTCTGTAGTCAAGACTTTCAGTGTGGATTTCTAACCAGCACATGCTTAACAATGATTGTATCAGCAGGAGGTGGCACTGTCAGTGTCAATTATTAATAAACCTCTTAAAATGCATGTGCTGACTCTTTCCCTTTTTCTTTCTTCCTCTTCTCCTCATTCTTTTTTAAACTCATTATAGCAATTTCTGTCCCTTTTTGAGCTATCACAGAACAAGGAAGTTCACGTGTTAATGAAGCATAAATAGCATGGTTCAAATGGATGCAAACTGAGATGCTCAAGGGAGGTCAATCTGGACTGTTCAATATAGACAGCTCTTTAAACTGTCTCTTCCAGTGTCCTGCAGTCTGTCTAAAACAGAACCAACTGTATAAGATGAAGGCTGCTTAGAGAATAATGCAGATCATCAAAGAAAAGTCAGCAACTAGCACATTTGTTCTATTTGTGAAACATGACCCTTTGCTCTTGCAACAGTCCTTATTAGGTAGTGGGTGGGACTGTGGTCTAAAATACATGCTTTTGACTTTGCTTTCCTTCTCTGGGACAAAGCTGTTGATGGCACATTTTTTCTCTGAATCTAAGCCCAAATAAGGTGTCTTCTACAACTTCAGCTGCCCTTCTTTCCCTGGCCTCCTCTGCCTTACCTTGCTCATGGTGTGATTGGAGTGTGAGCATGGTTAATGCAGGTTTGTCTGTCGTGCAGCTATCCATCCACAAGCCTGACTGGGTGCTAAGGGCTGTGGACCTCAGGCAGACTGTGGACATTTTGCAGTGTTGCTCCCAGAAGCAGGATGAGCTGTTTGCCCAGGCTGAGATTGATATGTGACTGAGAAACCCAGTAGAAATTGAGGTTGGGTATGTCTGTGCAAACAGCTGCTGCACTGCAGAACAGGAATGCTCCATAGCTGCTTCTAAAAATCCTGGTATCACGGTCTCTCTCTCTCACCTCAGCATTTCTGTTAGGAAACAGATGACTAAAAATAGCCTGCTGTCTAAGGCACCCAGAGAGCCATGCTGTCTGATTACTCACTTAGCATTTAATTTTTGTTCTCCTGACTGCATCTTTTTATTTTTTCCCAGTCTCCCATTTTGTAAAAAAAGATAGATTTAGGATCAAGCTGATAATCATCAGTCCTTCCTCCTATTGACCTTTACTAACATTCTGCTCTGATATGGACCAGCAATCAGGCTCTGGGAAGAAAGCGTATAACATAACAAAGCACTATTACAATGTTGTAGAAAACAGGCTGCCTTTATGAATTGGGAAATTAGTAGATACTTCCATGAAAGAAGATAGAATAGATGCCTTGTGCTTACCCACTGAAATGGAGAGACCCCACAATTTTATCACTGTCTTCCTCTTTTTTTTTTTTTTTCATGGAAAATTAGAAAGGTCTTAGTAAAGCAGAGCAAACATCAGTAATATTGGAGACTGGAGTGTCTGTTATTCTTTAACAGTGGGTTAGATTGTGGAGGCAAGAGAGGAAAGAAAGCTGAGAAATTCCATATTGGAAGAACAGAATAACTAACCAGAAAGACTGTAGTATGATCAAATCAGTCTGTAGGTATGGCAGGTTTTAGCTTTTAATTGGTAGATGCTGATTAACCCAGGCTTTTTCCTGTGTGTCTGCAGCAATCTAAATAAAAATTAAACTGTTAGCTTTGCTTGCTTATTCCTCCTTTCCCTCTTAATGTGATGTTTTGTCTTGTCCTGATTTTTGAGAGTGGAAAGCTTGTAAAACATGACCTGTATTTCTAGCATTTTGAAAATTAAGACATTGCCCTCCTTTCCCAGCTTACTCCCCTCCTCAGGACAAAACTTGACAAAAAAAGCTCCCAAAAGTATCCTAAAGTAACAGCATAAAAATTTATAGCTGATACAATTTCATACTATCCCTTTGATTAATGAATTTCTGAATACTTGGGTTATTTTTAAACTGTGGAACTCATCTTCTGGAAATTGCTCAGATCACTGTCCTTGTCGGGCTTTTTAGAATGGACAGAGAGGACTGCTTCTTCGAAGTAACATCCTCTGTAGCACTAACAGGTATGAAAAGTCATGACTATATGGGCATACTTGAATGTGAGAGCTTTCCTGAGTGCTCTCACTACCCAGGTAGTTTTTGTGAGCTGTATTTCTGTCTCCCATCTGGAACTGGAAGCTCTTTCCCTTGTGCTCAGCAAATCTCCCCCTTAAACAGAGAAAAATTACAATCTTGTTTAAAGTTGTGATTCTGCGGTGTGGTAACAAATACTGGATATAAATCGATTACAAAATCTTGCTTAAATCCTGTGATTTTAATTTTCATCAACTGTAATTCCATCTGTTTTTATGCCTTGTGCCTTTTCCTGTGCAGCTACCAATACTGGAGAGTACTGGAGTTAAGACAGCAAGTACCATTTTCCCTTGCCTGCCTTTAAGATGGCCTCAGCCCTGACTTTATTGACTGGTGCTGGTCTGCTCCTGCTCTGTTGGACCTTTAATTGGATAGTGTCTGGCTATTGAGAAGACTTGAGGCAGGAGGAAGGAGCATCTTTCAGTTCAGAGTCAACAAAGAGGAAACAGATGAGGGGCCTGACTTGTTCAGGACTGAGCCTCCCTCAACTCTTGCTTCTGCAGCTGTCTTGGCCATTAGTTGGACACTGATGGTCTGCAGAGCAAAACCTCTGATATTGTTAGGAAGCTTTTCACTGCCAGGTGAATTTTCACTGCATTTCTCTGGCTGCCTTGTAGCTGTTGTGGACTTTGTACAGGCACACACTCAGCTTCAGATGTAAAGCTGGTGTCAGTCAGTGCAATCTTAGTAATAAGTGCTGCATGAGGCATCCAGGTATTTGGGATTAGTGAGAGCCTCCTTAGCAAGCCATACACCTTCCTGAGAGACAACAGCCTGTACCTGAGAGTACCATAAAGTCTTTGTGGGGGCCAGTTACCCATCCATTGCTGTCTTCTATTATGCCTCTGTGGATTATAATTTTGTTCACTTTGGTATTTGGCAGAATACAGCTCTCCTCCAAAGTGCTGGGCTCTGAAATATCTTGTCTCACTTTTTATTTTGGCTGTTGGTAACATATAAACAGAGGCCTCTCAGAAAGTTATATTGCCAAGAGTTGCCATCTCAAGGCTTGTTCTTGGATCCTGGGCAGCTTCTTCGGTGTTTTTTCTGGCATGAGTAGCCACAAAGCAGGTGTATCTGCTGCCAGAGGATTTCTAGTCCTACCGAGTAAAACAGCATAGTGCAACCCATTGCTAGTAGGTGGCTGACGTGCAACACTCGGCTGTGAACTGCTCTTCCAACTGCTGTTTTTTCTGACTCAATGTGGTGCCTGATCCTTAGGTCTGCCTCATAAATTCCCTGGTGATTTCAAGGAGTACATAGGAACTGAGCTTCAAGGTTTTTCCTGACCTTCTTCACATTCTCCTCAACAGCTGCTTTCCTTGAGTCCCTAAAAGCAGTTATCACTGAAGTCCCATAACTGCTGATGGCACTGACCTCAGCATCACCCCTTCTTGAAAAAAGGCAGATCTTCTCTGACTTAGGAGAAATAACATTAACTCTGTAGGACTGATCTCCTACTTTACCTTACTTCATCAGGAATCTCCTGGTTTGGCTCCAAAGGCTTCTTAAAACAGGTTGAACCTAGTGTCAGCAAGCCCTATAGAAGACAGGCTTGAATTCAGCCCCAGAGATCCTAACCAGTCACTCAACCTTCAAGCTTTGCTGCCTGGGACTGTAAGTGTAGAGCTAGTGTAACTTTCACTGCCCAATTTGAGCAGGTTTGGTTCATTAGGTGGGCAGATGTTTTCAGCGGGCAATAGTGTCAGTTGGTATTGTTCATCTCTGGGCTCCTATCCTCAGGTGGCTTGTTATTCCCTCCAACACATTGCACTTGCTATTGTGTTGATCTTTTTCTACATGAATTGGCATGCAAAACACGTTTTGTACAGCCTTTGACTTCTATGACTAGGCATCTTGCAGCACCAGAAAATATTCTCTCTCACATTGTTCAAACAAGATGGACTGCCACTTAAGACATTTCATAAAGTGAGTTTCTCTCAATTCCTGGAAGCTCGTCCAAGCTGGCAACTATTTTTTTCTTGATGGTGTTAGAGAAATACCACTAGTGAGGCTATTGAAGAGGAAGAAAGGAAGTCATGCCCTGAGCGTTTGTTGTTTAAGCTCTGTCAGCTCAAGCTGTTTGCCCACTGCTTACTTAAACGGCAGAGCGTTGCAGCAGTTCAGCCTCTGCACTGACACAGGACTTGGCAACTGGAAAGGATTTTTGCTGGTAAAGCCCAGAGCAACCTTTTGTAGGAGTGGTTTGCAGGGGTAGTGCTGCAGCTGCGACTAAACACTCTGACCCTCGGTGTCTCCTCTGGCACCCGGGGCCAGAGCGGTACCGCGCTGCGGGAGACAGAGGGCAGAGTGCAGGGCAGAAGGGAGGTAGCAGACACCTCTCCTTCCTCCCCTGACCAACCCACGCCCACCGTTCTGAGGAGCACCAGGACGAAAACGAAACCCCGAACCCTTCCAGGGGGGCGTTCCGAGCGGGCTACCAGGCAGGGCGAGCCGGCCACAGCCCTGGAAGGGATCCAGTCCGGGCGCCGCCGCCCGCAGGAGCGGGTGGGCTCGGCCTGGGCCGCGCACCGGCGCGGATCCTCGCCAGCAGCAGTGGGGCCGGTCGATACGAGGCAAACCGTGCGGGCGGGCTCGGGCAGAACAGCCGCTGCGCCCCTCGACGTACCGGAGGGCTGCTGGGCCCCGCCAGCTGCTCTCTCCAGGCCGTCTGTGAGCAGCCACAGCCCCACGCTGCCCGACCCGGCCCCCACTCTCCGCTGAGCCGCTCGCTGCATCTTTAACGACGGCGGCTGCGTCGCAGCGGGCGGGTTGCGCGGCGGGATCGAGCAGTGCGGCGGCGTCTCCTGGCCGCATCTTTCGGCGCCGCAGCCGAGTGGGCGGTGCGGGGCCTCCGCCGGGAGCAGATGGGGTGGCGGAGCGTGGGGTGCCGGCGCGCCAGGAGGGTCCCGCGGACGAGCACCTGATGCGGCTGGCAACGGCTTGGCTGCGAACGGGTAGCCCAGAAATGGCGAAAGCTCCGCCGCCAGGTGAGTGATGAAGCCGCAAGGCGGGATGGGGTAGACCTGAGGGGAGCGCGGGGCCTGGTGAGGCTCTCTCGCGCTTCCCGCCCACCGGCCGCCGCGCGGGCCGTCCCGGCTCCATGCCCGCCTCGCCAGGCGGACCCCGCCTCCCGCTCTCGGAACGGTAACCCCGAACTTCTGTGAACGAGAGGCAGGCGTATTTGCCCTCCTTGCCGTCCTCTCCGAGTGGAGTCCACTTTACCGTCGGCGCCCGTGTCGGCCAGTGTTCACGGGAGCGCCGTGTGGGGTGTCCTTCCCAGTCGCCGCTGTCTGGCCTTCTCCAGACTCTCCTGCCCGGTAGCGGTCCGGGGAGGGCTCTCCCGGCTCCAGAGAAGTATTGTGGCAGCCGCCTTGTGGTGCCTGTGCTCGCTGCTGCCTGCTCGGGGGAAACAGCCTGAAAGGTAGAGGCGCGGGTTCCCCTGACAAGAATGAGCTCGTACTTGCTGGGTTGGGCCTGTTCGGTCGGACTGGCGAAACGAAAAAGGGAGATGAGGCCTGCCCTACGCCTTGCAGGTCCACACGTTTTAATTCATGCTTCCTCTAGAGTCCGAGCAATTTGAAGATGGGTTGATAGGCCTCGGGGTGCTCATCAGCAAAACCCAGATGCCCCCCTGCCTGGTGGCAGTGGTAGCCCTGCAGCAGGTGGATATACTCTATGCATGAATGATCAGTCAGCTAGCAGAGCAGGGGAGAAACCTCTTGCCCTCTTGCTGTAGCAAAAATGGTTTTGTTCTAGGCTGTGAGAACACAGTGCCAATGGCTTTTGAAGGTGAAGGCCTAACTGCTATGACTGAATGCCTGTATGTGAAACTTGCCTGGTGTTTGGGGACAGCTCTTGGCACAGCTTTACATCAGCATGGTAGTTTTAAAGCTAAACCCAAAGTTTTTGCTCAGCGATGCGTAATTTATTATTATTCCCCCAAAATACCCATAGCTTGGTAGCAGTCCAGAGACATACAGCACTTTGGAACCTGAGAGCATCAGTAATTTCAGATGATGTAAATATAGCATTGAATTAAATGGTTGTTTCCCATCTGTGTAAGATGAAGTGAAATGGGGGGAAAGTCTCATTTGTTTTTCTTTGGCATTGGTTTGCAATAATTTTAACTTTGTTAGGAAAGTAAGGGAGTATTGGTGTCTGTTTCATAGATTTGTAGAATGGTTTGGGTTTGAAGGGACTGTAAGGACCATCCACTTCCACCCTCCCACTACACCATGTAGCTCAAAGCCCCATCCAACCTGGTCTTGAACTCTTCCAGGGAGAGGGCAGCCACAGCCTCCCTGGGCAGCCTGTTCCAGTGTCTCACTACCCTCACAGTAAAGAATTTCTTCCTAATGTCTAACCTGAATTTCTCCTCTTCTAGTTTAAAGCCATTGCTCCTTGTCCTATCACTACATGCCTGTCTAAAAAGTCTCCAGCTTTCTGTGGTACTTGATTAATGTAGCCTGCATACATAGCTTACTTGTTCAAGCCCAGCTTTACACAGGAATTTAAAAGGATGGCACTTCTTTTGGACTTGATTCTGCTCATTTCAGTAGACAAAATAGCAGTTTTGGTGCCAGTTTTATGATGCTGTCACTGCTTATAGTAGAGGAAAGCAAGAACTGGCCATTTGCAAAGGTGCTCTGGCAGAACAGATCTGTATTAGGAGCAGAGAAAATGTCCTGTTTTATAGATTAAAACTTTTGATTTTATCAGCATGATCTGGAACATGCACAAATGAAGAAATGCTTTGACTGTTTTGCTTGTATATACAGCCTGAGCAATGAAACCTACTTGATCACTGTTGAATGACACATGTGCTTGTGAAGGGCTTTCAGAGGTGTTTGACTTGTTTGAGTAGCCAAATCTTGCCTAGTGGATTCTAAATCTTAAGCACGTGGAAAAGTCCCTGGGCAGAAATGCTTGGGCATTTGCAGTACTGCAGGTTGCAAAGCCACAGAGCAGCTGCTGCAGATCACTACCTGACATGTCCCCAGAGAGGTGGTGTGGTATCTGCTCTGCATCTCCTACTTCATTTTTTAATAGGCAGCAGTAACTCAAAAATGCCAGATCCTCCTAAAAAAGCCAAAATCTCTTCACTGTGGAAGTAGTCAGATGTGATGCAGGCAGTCCACCTACAATTATTGAAGGAAAAGGTTAGAGAATATTTCTATCTTCTCTGGTTTTGGGGAGTGAGTTTGGAGGATGTATGTGGAGGATACCGCTGAGAGGGAGGGTGAAGTTAATTTTGCTTTTAGGAAGCTGGCATTTGAAGCATCTAGAAACAGTTCTGAGATGTGTACAGCATTTACAGGAAAGCTTGATTTAGGACTTGAAGCCTGAACAGCCATGCTAAATGTACCATCTCTCTTCGTCCATCTCTTCGACCATCTCACCTGTAAGATGCAAGACTGGAAATGTCACTGGTACCTTAAAATAGGGGCTTAAAGTCCCATGTGGCTTAGTTTCTTATTTTTTTTTCCTGTACTCAGTAAGCAAATGTATGTCTGTCCTTGCTGTCTGCTGCAGAACTGCCAGTGGAAGTAAGTACAGAGTAGGTAACCAGGGAATTGTCATTGCTAAATTGCTATAAGAGACATTGATTAAGGAATGGGAGAGAGCGGCTGGTTATCTTGTATGCTTCTGATCACAGTGGTGTCTGTATTGTTTCTTTATTTCTCTCTTTCACTTGACTGCTTGACAAGGGCCCCTGCAGTCTGTATGGACTTTCTTCTGCCTTTAATTATGGCTCTGACTTTATTAACTTTTCTCTTTGCTCTTCTTTTGATTTTTATTTAGGGACTGATGCAGCCACAATGCGGATACAGAGAGCTCTTGACCCAGTCCTCTTTGTAGCCTTTTTATGCCAAAGAAAAAATAAAACAAAACTAGAAAATAATGGTGGGTAATTTTGTCCTCCAGTAAGTCTTAACTATATAGTCACTAGGTAACACTGTGTGGGTAGCTCAGTTAAATCACTTAATGGGTAGGCAGGAAGCATCTGAAACCAGCAGAACAGAAAGAGGTATTATGCAACAGCAGTCAGTGGCAACAGGAAAGGTCATTCCTTCTACCCAGCATCTCTTTCCAAGTGGAAAAATGACTTGTGCTTATTTAATTTTCTTAGGAAAACCTACCCTGAAATCAAAATGGTCACAGTTCTAAAACTGGCTTGACAAGTGGAAATGTTATAATCTGTATAGATTTAGTCTGTAATGGAGTCTATTTTTTATTATTTTTTTACGTGAGATTAATTCAGTCTTGAATACTTTGCTATGTAAGAGACCGAGTTTTCTACAGCTCTGAGAACATTGTGTGCTATTTTGTCTCTGCTAACTAGGCTGGTCTGTTAGTGGTATTCAGGAGTGGGGTTTTTTATGGTCTCTGTGTGCGTATGTCTAGTCTTGATCTTCACCAAGCAGAAGATAGCAAACCACAGTGCCTGCTGTAAAGCTTGAAATCTGTAACATAACAGTGACGTGAATCATATTGAATTAGCTTTACAGGAAAGCCGAATGCTGTAATTGCATCAAATGAAAACAGCTGTTCTTATCCCATGCTGCTTGGATGCATCTTCCAGGAAGGTCTGCTGCCTGGATGGTCTACTGGGCTAGCCTGGTATATTAGTGAGGGGTTAGTATGACTGGTAGTCAGGTCAGCTTGCTTTCTTTACATCTGTCCTATTTGCCTGACAACGTAGCAAGCATTGATTCATAAACTGTTAAGGAGAAGAGGGCTTTTAGGAGATGCTGGAGTGATTCTCAAGATGATGCTTCTGGACTGTGCCTACTGTTCTGCTACTTCACTGTCACACAAATATGCTTCAGGTAGAAAATCATTCCCAATGCATTTGTGCTGATCCTGTTGGTAAAATGCTGCTGTAGACACTGATGACGTGAGCAATGGTTTTCTTTTTCAGCTGCAGTCAGTGTTTGTAAAAGCTAAGCTAATTCAAGCTGAGGAAAAGGCAGAACCATTAAGAGAAGGTACCATGGCTGAGGTTTCCCAGGAGGGGTTTACTTTCCAAGGCATTTGTAAAATAGCTGAGCATTCTTCAGGGATGAGTTTAGGTGCTCATTCAAGTGAGTGATTACTTAGCTATTTTACTGATTGTCACAAAAGCATTCAGCTGATTGTAGTTTGCTGCTCTCACCCTTATGGAAACTGCTGCCGTACATGATACTGGTTTCTAGTCATGGTGCTTGCTTATATATACATTTTACTGCTAAGGAAGTCAGTATCTATCGTGGCATAAACGGGGCAGTGAGCATATTTTAAACCTAAAAATCTTTAACTGATTCATTTTCAACAACATTAAGAAGTGATTCTGATAAAGAGAGCTTACTGCGAGGCTGGGGTGTATGGTAAAGTATGGTGAGTCAATTATATCCATGGTGTGGAAAATTGTTTTCTATAGGTCCTGCAAGAGTTGTCTTTGTGCAAATAACATGTGATAGCATCAACTACAAAAAAAAATGTGAAGTAATATACTGATATAAAAATAGAGAGTGCTTTTCAAAGGTGCATTTTATTCATGTATCACATCACCTAATCTCCTGTGACCACAACACAGGTGCTGCAAACTAGCAATGGAATTCCATCTGTTCTTTGTTTAAGAAAAAAAGCAAGACTTTTTAACAGAAGAAAATCACTGATTGTAATCTTAATTAGAAGTAAGTTTATACAATTAGTTGCAGTTAGTACTACAATTTAGCTTCTGTGTGTGATGTTGCAAAATGGCTCTGCTTTTGTCTTCTCAGCTGCTGTTACTGTGGCAGTGTGCTCAGGGCAAGCCTGCAGTCACCTCCCTGTGTCACAGCTCAGTGTAGCAACTTGCAGTACTATGCGAAAGGAAAAGAGGCTTCACTTCTGCTTCTCCTAGAAGAAAAGCACCTCTGCATTTCTGTGGATTCTCCTGCCACTTGGAAATGTTGCTTTTGTATCCTACTGTCAGTCTGTCATGCTGCCTCAGCAGCCTGTGAGAACTGTGTGTGCTTCTAGTTCAACTGTTGTGACTGGCAAATAATTGATGTAGTGGATTTCTGTTAAAGGCATTTAATTTCTACACGGTTTCCCTTTCTATTCTCAGAAACTGTGGTACCCAATAACTGAAATGACATTTAAGTTGCTGCCTTGTTTGCAAAAATTGCTGAAATCTGGCTGATAAGAAGCAGTCAACAAACCTGATAAAGTTATTTGACACAGAAGCATCAAGTGTCATTATAAGGAGTTAGCCTGTATTTTGAAGTAGGACAGATTCTCTGAATCAAAATAATAAAGGCAAATATGCAGCAGTTCATACTAAGTCAAATCAATGAGTTCAGGCAATGCCGAAGTCTAATGTAATCAAGCAGTGTTAATAGAGTTGTATTAAGATGGCTAATGCTAATCTGTTGGCACAGAAGAAAGCAGACTCAATAAGACTAATGTATGAGGGCAATGCAATGTAGTCCAGACAGCAAATAAATGTAGATGTGAAGAACTACTGCAGTGATCTTACACAGACTTGTGCTGCTGTGGATGTGTTTAAGCTGCTTCTAAATCTGAAGTATTCCTACTGCAGTCTAATAAAACTGATGCTCTCAAGGGATTTTCTTGTAGCCAGAATTTATGCCTAATAATATGTGCAGACTTGAAGGAGAGCTGGATTCTTACTGGTCTGTGAAATGAACAGGAAAGCAAAATAGTTGTGTTGCTTGCTAACATTATATGAAGTGGAATTATATGGATTCACTACATATACTCTGAGGCTATCTACACATTTCCTTTAATTTGAGTTTGCCCTAGGGATTTTCCTGTGAAGTGGTGCTGTAGCCAGGTTTCTAAATCATTGTTTAAACACCGATGTGAATGGCTAGAGTTAATTTATTGGAGGCTGGCACAAGACTATGGCTTTGTTATGGCTGCTAAGCTTGGAGATGGACATTTAAACTCATTTGATATGCTGATCCATCTGTGCAGATGGATCACTGCTGAGATAACTATTGATCTCTGAAGTTATGCCAGAAGATATAGTGCTGTTAGCCTCATTTAATGCTTTAGTCCCATGTGGGTAATAAATAGATGGAAAAAGGCTCACTAATGGAGAGGAGCTGCAGTTGTTTCCCACTACATTTGCAAGGTGTAAGTCTACACGTGTTCAGTTTACTGTTTAAAGACGAGACTTCTGTCAGGATTTTGATTGTGAAGACTAATCCTGCCAGGGACTGAAGCCTGGAATGATCTTTTTTCCTCCTCCAAAAGCCATAAAGGTTGTGTTGGGCGTAAGATGCAAGTGACCTAGGTTGGGGTCTGTTAACAGCAGCAGTAAGGCTTTTGACTGAATCTTTGTACAATATTCAGAACTGTTTGATTCTCATTTAGTTTTCTATCTGTTGTTTTTTGGTTTTTTTAAAATTTTATATAACATGGCTACATTTCAACTCTTAACTCCTATGCAAAGGGCATAGGGTCTGTATAGCTTGATTTGCAGGGTAGCAGCTATTAGCCCAATTGTGAATTTCCATGGGTGAGAAATAAAGGAAAAAGTCCAAACAGTAGAGTATATCTTTTTAAAACTGGTCTTACTGCTCTTTAAGTTTTTAAGAGCTTTTAAATAATGTCCAGTGCTTATTATGGACTAACATTGTTGCTAAAGTAGTAGTATGTTTGGCTGGAGACTGAAGTCTTTAATAGAATAATTCTTAGGCATTATGTATGGAACATGGACTTAAGGAGGAAGAATTTTCTCATTCAAAAGTAGAACAAAGTGTTAGCTTTAAAACATTATCCGTAAAATTGCTGCAAAAAAAGCTGTCTTTCTAATTGAAAATCTTTTTTTCCTTATTCTTAAAATTAGTACAGCTTATCTGTATTTTTAAGTGAACTGGGAGATGAGTAAAAATAATGGTTGTTATGGAGTCTTTAAACAGTCACTCTACTGTATCAATGAATCACAGCAAATAACTGATAATCATAATGAAGAAGGAGCCTTCAATGAATCATACTGACTGTATCAGGTGAATGCATAATTGGAGATTTTCAAGTGGATGCTTTACGGAAAACAAAAGTTTTCTCCTTCACTGGAGACATTCAAAACCCGTCTGGACACGTTCCTATGTGATGTACTCTAGGTGGCCCTGCTCTGTCAGGGGGGGTTGGACTAGATGATCTTTCGAGGTCCCTTCCAACCCCTAGGATTCTGTGATTCTGTGATTCTGTGATACTGTACCAAGTATTATCCTTGAAACTAACTGATATAGTTAGGTGGGTCGGGTTTTACTAATTATAAATTAGTTTGAGTATAAAAATTCATTGGGACCATCTAAGCTGTCGTGAGTTATATCTGTTGCTGTACCATGGTTTTGTCTTTCTGTCTTCAAGTGACAAGCTTCAAATAAAAGCCCCAGGCTCCACAAAACAGAGCTGTCTGATAAAAATAGCTCACTGACTTAGAATTTAGTAGTTCATCTGTAAATCTGTGAGACAAATAGGATGGTACTTCTTTTGGAAGTGAAATTGCATTTAAATGGGAGCTACTTCTATGTCCTGGGGACATGCTGCCCCGTGCCTTAGAAACAATGTACAGTTTGAGTGTTGGAATTGAGCAGCCTGGTGAATTCAACAAGGAAGAATTTATCTTTTCAAGTCACTCCATTAGCTGAAAGTGATGCAGGCTTATCTTTAAAAAGAACTTGTTTTAATTGCTTTTTTTAGGGAGAAATGAGAGGTATAATTTTTGCGCCATCCTGAGAACTCTGCTGACCTAGAGTGGAGATTAAAGTGCGTGCACTGACCAAAGTGATCGTCCTGAGTCATCTACACAAACTGATTATTAATGTGACTTTTCTTTCTCTAAACCTGGAGCAGAGGTGAGCATTCTTTTCCATTAATGGGAGTCTCTGTATTTCCAGCTGGCCCACGCCGTTTAAGTGGTGCTCAGTGGCACATGCAGAACATCCTCAAAGACTCCGTGGAGAGCTCCGATGATGAATTCTTCGATGCGCGAGGTCAGTACACCTTTTGTCCTCCCCTCCCCATTCTTTCTGCAACCTTGCAGCAAGTAACCAAGCTCCTTTGGGGATGAACTGACACTATTGTCCTCATCATAGTTAAGAGCTGAAAAAAACATCATCAGATCTTCTCTCAACAATTTCTGAAGTGGCCTAAATTTAGAGGGGATGGGTATAGTGGTGGGGTGGATGAGTGAGCTGCCATGAGCTGGATCTGGCAGCAGAAGCAGCAGGACTAGAACACTACAGAGCTTCATAGGGTCATGGCTTTTGTACCTCAAATTCAAGAACCAATCCACAGACACGTAAAGAAATACGTGACCCAGAAAGGTAAATAAATGATAGGGTTTTTTTAAAAAAATTATAGGTAGATCGAGGGACAAAGCCCAGCCCTGTGTTCTGATGTCACTGTGCCATCTCATGCCTAGCTTGAAATCAGCTCACATCTGCACTTCTGTGTTGGGGTTTAGCAACCCCTCTTTATGTGAAAAGGGATTTGAGAGCTCTGTGTGTGTGCATGCACATGAGCGCATGTTTCGGAAAATACATTGCTGAACTGATTATTTTCTCCTTGTTCTGAACTAAACGACTGTCTTATCTGAAAGAGACTTTCAGCACGGCTGTTCCAGCTGTCTGCACAGAGAAAGGAAAGAAATATGGATAACCTGATCTGTGCCTTGTCATCTTTGTTGTCAGTGGGTAGGCAAACAGACATCCCAGCTGGTACTCATTGCAGTCATTATTTATTTATTTATTCCGCAGATAAATGCCTAGTTACTTTGGGAATCTAACATCAGATAAGGGCTGTAAATAGTGAATGGTTCAAAGCTGATGTAGATGTGTAACAGATTTTGGGGGGAAAGGCTGTGTGGGGCATATACATGTAGATAAATGTTACTTGTTTTTTTAACCGTAAGAATGGCAGCTAGTCCTCTTGGTGGTTCTCAAGGTGTTTGTGTCTTGTCTCATGAAAATCCATGCCCTTGAGATCCATCTCTGCCTGTGGAAGTTTCCTTGCACTAAGAGAATTAATAAACAAGAAATTTAATTCACCAGCACAGAATGGCTTTCTACTTTCTTGTTGAGGTCTCCAAGCTTTGTTTGGCTCTGCCAGCCAGAATTAAGTCTGGTTTTTTGGGTAGGGCTTTAGCTATAGCAGAAATGCATGCTTCTGCTAAGTAGTTGAAGTCTGCTGTGGAAAAAGCAGTGGAAGATGCTGTTCTGCATGGCAGATGCTCAAAGTGAGGCGAATCTGTTTGGCACTGCTTGTTTTGGTGTGTGTACGTGGCAGGCATGTTTTGGAGCATTGCTGGTAAGCATTTCGGTTCTGTTTTCATGTGGTGGTGCAGAAGCAGGGGATACTGTTTTTTTAGTCTGCATGTCTCTTCCCTCCTTCCATCAGTGTGCTGCTTTCTAAATAGGCTATAAGCATTTATTTTAATGATTGCTATGTGACTCTTTTCATTGAATTCATGTACTGCAAACCTAGATTGCGTTCATGCTCTTAAATGAACAATTCAAATTTATTTTTTTTTTTTATAACCTAGGCTCCAACCACTAGTATGAAGACAAATTTAAGGTTTTTCTTTTCATTGTGGCCCTCTTACCTTGATTAGTTTTTTTCTTGGTATGGTGGCTGTAAATTAGTGATATTTAAAAGGAAGCTGTTGATGATGGTTATTATTAAAGTACCTGGGAGGTGATTTCAGGCTTTTTGTGGACTCCCTCAGAAGAAGCAGTTTAACAGTTGATACCATGTTTGTGATAAGATGGAAATGGTGGTATTGCTGTTCGCAGGGGATCCTGTAGTCACTTTCTGACCTACTTTAAATTCAAATAAACTTTGACTTCAACAGTTATTCTAGGTTTAAATTAGTCCAGCAAGTGTATCTGAAACATATATTCTTCATAATTTCTTTATCTGTGTCTTAGACTTTGTATTTAGACTGTGGGAACATTTTTTTTCTTGCTTCCTGAGTCTGGGTGTTTAATTGTGGCAGATGTAACATTCAAAAGCCTGCTGACAGCTTTGCTAAAGATTGAAGACTGGGTGTGGAATACAGCTGCCTCACTTTTTCCAGCTGAGCTTATTATTCTGAGTAAAAACTTTTGTCATTAGTTTTGCCTTCTTAAAATTAGACTTATGGCACTGTCTTTGGTATTGCTATATTGATATAAAACAGAAGCCAATAGTTATGTGGTATATATTTCAGATGAGACTGTGTGCTTTCTCAAGATTCTCGTTTCATGAAAGAGACTATGGTAGCTTTCTGCTAATTAAGAGCTGCTTTTAATTTGCTGCACCTGCCTCTCCTGAAAATAGATCCACCAGTCTCATTTATTTAATTTTAAAGTGCTCTGCTGAGTACCTTGAATATTATTTGGGAATTCTGCCAATGAACTAAAGTGGAAGGTTGGGGCATCTAAACACCCTCAGTGTGTTCATGCTCTGTGGCAGCAGTGAGATGTGAAATTCTACTGTGCTTTGCAAAAAGCCTCTCAAGGTATGATGACGCTAACCCTCATTCACTGAAGTACATGGTTTTTAAGAAAAGGCTGAAAAAGAAAAGCATAGATATTAGCAAAGGAGATAGAAGATGTTTCTATGCTCAGAAGCTCTCTAGGTGATGAGGGAGCTTTTATCTTTGGTAGAGGAAAGCATACTTTAGATGTGGGCTAAAGTAGCTGGCATTTGTGGATTAAACAAAGCACTAGAGAAACTGCAGGAGTTTGTGCCAGAGTGAGGAGATCCTGTCCAAGAAAGAGAGTGCATCTTTCACCTCCTAGAGATACATATCCTTATTCTGCCTCCAGCATTATGTTTCCTGTAATGCTTCTTACTTTTATTTCTTGCCCATTATCTGTTACTTGTACAAAGTGCTCATCAGTGCCTGATAATTTTGCAGCTAGAAGTACTTTCTGCACAGTGCATCTGGAGTTGAGTGCTATGTTTCTTTATGGGAGAATTTGGAACCTATCCCAGATTCTACATTTACCCACGTGTAATTTGCACTTCAGAGGCAGCCTGAAGTTGGAGGCAGTGGGCACAATTAAAACTAGCATTAGTGAACTGCTTTGCATTTTGAAAAACAGCTGGGGACAACCCCCCTTCCTCAAACAAAGAAATATCTGGCTGACAACCTTGTAAACAGAGAATCAAGCACCTGTGTTTGAGATGGAGCAGCTGTACATGTTTTGACTCTTGATTCATCTACCCTGGCTAGCTACTTAATCTAGCAAAATCCACAAAGGGAGAAGTAATATTTTACTGTTATCTTTTACCTCAATAAGGCCATCTGGAATGCCTGGTTTGGTAAGTGACATAGCAGCAAAACCGATAAGAAAATACTAGAACTAAATGCAAAAACAATTTTTGAGCCCTGTTGCTCTGTAAGAGACAGCAATTTAGCATCCCAAAGTCAGCTGTCTAAAACACCACTGAAAAGTTGTCCAGCCAATACCTGCTGCACGAGGCAGGTCTCTCAGGCTACATGCTACACAGAGAAGGCCAGAAGGGCTGCCTCTTTTGCCTTGACATCAAGTAGCATGAAGGCCTAGTCTTGTTTTCCCTCATTTCACTTCATGGTAACAGCTAATGCAGAAGGACCTCATCCCCCAGCTGCCCTTGATCTTTAGGCAAAGGTTTTTGTTGCTAACTGGTCACAGAAGCTGCAGGATGTCCTTGGGGTGGTTCAGTCCATTTGTGGTGGTTGTGGCACTGTGCCACCACGCTGCCCTCAGAGTGCTCCAGAGCTACTCCATGCCCCCTTCCCTCCCTTCTTACAGAACTTCTGTGACAAAAACCTGTATAAAATGCTATTCTAAGTGGCTGATTTTCTTTGCCTGAGGGAGCAGCTGGGATTGCATCAAGTCAAGCAGGGGCTTTGTTGGATCCAGCTTCTCTGATAAACCTGACAAATGACTTTTATGAGTATTTGTTTCTAAAATATAGGACTTACAGAGAGATAAGATGTGACTAAGAGGTGATGTAGAAGCCTTTAGACAAATCCACTTTCCTCTTCTCTGGTAGCAGGGTCTCACTAAGTAAGAGAGGTACATGAGAGAGCATGAAGAAATTGAAATTTTTAAATCACTTTGAAGCCTACTGCAAGGCCTGGTTTCCAATGAATTCACATTTCTTTTTTTATTCGAAAATGTGGATCATTTTAGCTAGAACTGTCCTGTCCAAATTCTTTTGTGTTTACTACCATAACAGAGTCCATCCCTCTACAAAAAACAGTAAGAGAGGTCATAATTTGACCCATTCTCTGAATTGGCCTTAACAAATAAGAACTGCGATTATCCATTTTACTTTTTTTTTTTTTTAATATAGTTTTTTTTAATGCAGTTACTGCATGAGAAGGTACAATGACCATTTTGGGCTTTAAATAGCCAGGCTGAAATGCTTTTGGTAAATTTATTCAGAAAGGAAAAATACACAAATACATCCTTCTTGCCAAACGGCTGTTAAATAGAAGGAAATTTTTTTCTTACAGCTTTTAGCTCTGTTTGAGTTTTGGATATTTTTAAAGAGCGTATCTACAGCATGTGTTTTTTGCTTTCAGCTTTTTCCACCCCCCTTCCCTGGATGGTATCCCAGTAAAACACAATTCACTGTGCCATGGGCTTGCTGCCATTCCATTATGTGTCTGTGTCCCTGGACAAAAATTTACAGCTTTGTAAATGTGGCTTTGGCAACAGGGGAGAAACAATGCTTGAAAGTTGGTCTGTGTGTCTATTCTTCCCTCTGCTCTGCCTTTCTGCCTTTTGAATATTATGAAGTATAAAAAAGAAAAAAAAAAAAGAAAAAAAAAAGTGACATTTTTTCCAAGAGGGGGAGGAGTCTGACAAATTCTTTTAAACACTCAAAGTGATTTATTATCAACTTTGTTTTTAAGTGACTGATCAAGATAGGAGCAAAAATTGAGGCATTACTCTCTTTTCCATGGTTTTCCTGCACACAGTACATGAAGCATGTGGGTACACTGTAGGGCCCATCAGTAAGCAAGAAGCTTTCCTGGGAAGTCCTGCATATGCTAAACTGGTATATATTCCCACTAGGGACAATGATGAGTGTTTTGCTCTCAATTACTAGTTCTCGCTCATTTTTCTCTCTTGTTCATAACTGCAATTTATTCAGTTTTCTGTTTTCCTCCCACAGAAGAGGTGGTGGAAGGAAAAAATGCTATTCTCATAGGCATGAGCCAGTGGAACTCAAACGACCTTGTTGAACACATAGGAACAATTGGGAAGCTGGAAGAAAATCAAGGTAATGTTATGCTTGCCTTACATATTAAAGTTAGCAAGAAAATCTGATTGCTGAAGCAATTAGTTTTCAAACATTATGTAACCACTCAACAGAAATATAATTTACAACATCCTCTAGTTAAGATTTACCTGGACATGTTAGTATTTTAATTTCGAGAAATGAATTGCTATGTTTCCTGTAATCAACATACATGAGAGATTTGCTATCATTATCACTGGGTTATTTTGCTCCTTAAAGTCAGCAAATCATTATGTGGAATTTTCAAGATGCTACATAGTTCCAGTAGTATTTGAGGCTAGTTTTAGGTGAACATTTTGCTAACTATATGCTACTGAAATTAGTGGGAAATGGGCACTGATACACCAGTATCTGTGACCCAAAACAAAAGCATAAGTGGTTTTCTTCATTTAATTGTTACTTTGGCTCCTCATTTTCCTACTTGTTTGGATATTAAAATTATCTCATTGACTTCAGGGGGAAAGGACTTAGCTTCCTTATCCATTGGTGATAGGTATGGGGCTTATGTATAATGGCGCTTTTTGATTAATCTAGGCTTTTTCAAGAATTTGACGAATTTGTCCATTTTAAGAGCATTTTCAAGAAGCTTTTCCTTATATATTTGCTACATGTAGTTCATCCTGAAAGTAGCTGTATACAGGTCTCTTTTAGTATAGAGGCATACAAAAGTGATTTTTATTTGTGTCACAAACTTCTTCATACTTACCAGGAGAATGATTTATTTGAATAGTATTTAAGTGACAGGTAGGCAAAATACACATAGTGTATTTACAATTGTTAAGTAGATATTTAGGGAAGAAAAGTTACCTGTTTAGCATTGGCACTTAATGATGTCAAAGCCTCAGATGTTGCTTGGTAACTTCATTTGGAGTCAGAGATTCAACTGCAATTTGTAAGAGATACAGTATCTGTTATAACTATGTAATTTTCTCTGCTACAAAGTAGCAGAGTATTGTAAAGTATTGCCTTAAGTAAGTTAGTCTTCCAAATGACTTGAGAAGGACCAGCTATCCTTGCATTCTTGCACATACTTCTTTTTTTCTAGGGCTGGCAAAGATTTGGAATTCTTATTTTCATTTTAGACCCGTTATTTGGGGATGGTTTTTTTTGTTCCTGTTGTGTTGGGAACTAAGGAAAGGGTTGTAAGAGACTGTTTGTTGGGGTTTCTGCTGTTTGGAATAAAGGCTGGTAAAAGGATTATTGTTTGCCTTATAGGGTTGAATAGCTGTAGCAAAAAGAATGTGAGATGTGCATTTCCCTCTTTTTCTGCCACCTTATACACTTAGATTCTGTCCTGTTGATTTTAGCTACATGTTGATTTTTTTAAAAGTTATTCTTTTATGTTGTTTTTCTTACGTGTTCTCATCTGCATAATTTTACCTGCATGGAATTATGTGCTAAATACTGATAGATCATATTTCAGTGTCATTAGTGCAGATAATTGTACAGTGCTTTTGTTATAGTTTAGCAATACTGATTAATGTTCCCGATTCAGCATCTTTAGAAAATTCTGTGATTGGCAACCATCAGATACAAATAATAAAAGCAAAGACAGAAGGAGTAGGTTGTTTGAAGGAAAACTATGCTGTGTTCTGTATCAGAGTAGAAAAATATTTCAGCTTACCCCAATTGTTTATAGTAAAACATTTAAAGTTAAGCCAAAACTGTATTCTCTCCTTAAAAATGTTATGTAGAGAAGAGAAAGATGACCTGCATGGCTTCTTTCCCAGGGTGCTTGACTCTTTCAGTGAAAAGATGTGAGGAGCATGGTTTACTGATTCAAGGAACTTTTCCCCCCCCACCACCATAAGATGGATTATGGCTCTCATAGAATGATGAGTTAATTGGCTTTGGTAGCAAAGAGCAAAGTTACAAGTCAGTCTCTAGGGCTAGTGGTTTTACAATTTGCCTGTGCTTTGGTTCTTTTTCGTGGCTTAATAAAGTGATTGATAAACCACATAATTATGCGCTCTTTCAACAAATAAAAATGTATGAGAAAATTCAGTATGCACTGAGCAGAGCTTTAGACCCAGTGGACACAACCTGCTTAATTAATGCTACAGTTTCAATGTGAGATGGGCAATGACCTCAGGAACTTTAGATATGGCAACTATATAATTTAATTTTATCAGTGAGTCTCATTAAGAACGACTGAGAGCACTTGACCAGCACAACCTTTCTCATCAGAGGTAGAAATAAGTCTTTGGGAGAAAACTGACAGCAGCATTTAAATTTATTAAGTATTCATTATAGAAAATAACACAAACAGCGATCAAAGTGAATTAAAAATTCATACAGCTGCATAAATTATATTGATGCAGATGCCTTCCCTGTTGTGGAACAAAAGAATTTTCACGCACCATGGTCATGCATTTAAATTCACTCCCGGTGCAAAGCGTCTGTCTGATATGGTAAGGAAAATTGCATTTAGTGAGCACTAAGAACAAATTCAGTCTGTTGGATTTCAGTGCTTTGCATTTCCTCCAGCTATCTTGAGTTCATATCCTTATGTTAGGTAGATATTATTAAAGTTTGTAAGGTTGAAGCAATTGGTTTGTCTTTGAACTCTTGACACTGTGCAGTGAAGGTGAAGTGAAGAAGTCTGCAAATACAGTAAAAAACTATTTGTATACTTTGAATTCAATATATGCTTTGTTTCATTACTTGTTTTTCTTTATAGCAGGAAATGAGGTTACTACACACTTTGAGTGGCAAATGAGGCAAATATGTGTTACAGAAAAAAATGTCATTCAGACCAAGCTAGTAATTGACATGGGAACTTAAACCTGTGTCAGCAGTTCAAAGGGAAAAAATGCCATAATTGATGTAGGCAGTACCAGTGAGATCAATACATGTTTTTTGAGACCAGACTGGCATAAGACTTAAAATGAGGTCACATGAAAAGTAGGGTTGTCCTCTCACCATCAATTACCTGTCTTTTGTTATATGTGGCCTTTTTTAAAAAGGGGAACTTGAGAACTGAAAAGTATGACAAGAGTTTATTATACCATTCCTTGTTTCTTTTCTCTCACACACTCAAAATATGAGGGAATCTGGAAACATTTGAAGCGGATGAAGAACCACAGAGCTCCATCAGGAAACAGTTGCAGTTGGAGGTTAGCAGTCCTATTATGATTCAGTCTCCGTATACAGACAGCAGGGGTGCTCTTTGCTTTTCATTTTGTCCCCTCCTTCACACCCCCTCCCTTCAATCCACCTTATATATCTAAAGAGTAGAAGAAACATGCAGCTGTCAAGGAATAGACAGTGCAGGTCAATGCCACTGTACTTAGGCTTTGCAGCCCATATCCATGAAGAGCTTTGCACTGAACTGCAGAGAGGAAAAAGGTTCTGTTGGTCTTTAGCTTTAGCAGATCTGACGGGATGGATGATGATTAAGAGCTCACTTGGAAAGCTGTCAAGTTTTATTGCTCTTCTGGTTCATAAAGAATTTGTTGGAGATGTGTGGAAGTGTCTGTTTGCTTATGTGCATTTTCTGCAGGCTCTGATGAAAATTACTTTAATGCTTCTTTAAGGGATTTAGCAAGGTCTGAGGTCTGGCCAAGTGATACAGAGAACTGAGCATATAGAACATTTGTGTCCTCTAAGAAGAAAGTGGAGAAGCATTTCTTATTGCAAACTTTTACACTTCCCTTCCCCCTGCAGACCCCCAATCCTTATCCAGCCCCAAATAATTAATGCTTTTTGACACTTAACTAGCTCTTAGCTGGATGTTCGAGCAAGGAGCTGATGGACTTCAGGGTCTGTGGAGTCTATACTACCATCTTGTTTATGGAAGTAAATCTGCTTTGGTAAGTGTGGTTATAATTGTGTAGTTATGCTAATTCTTAGTTATTTAGAGATTCAGTGGCTAATGCTACAGGTAATCAAGTAGATTCCTAGATACAGTTTCATTTGTTACTATGTCTTTCTTGAAATGAAGAGTAAAATCTGGCTTCTAAACTAACTGTTCTGATGAGCAGTTTTCAAGTGTGTCATATACTGAGCTATTCCCACTGAAGCCAATGGTTGTTTTAGAAATCAGGATAGTGGTCAACTGCAAAATATTTGTTTCCAGATTGTAGAAAAGGTAAGGAGCTTGATGTTCATGTAAAAAAAAATCCTGCTTTTTTTTTTTCCTTTTACAGGTGAAGAGTCTGCATTTTGCTCATCTGGCTTTCTGCAGGAGAAACGTGAGTTGAAGTTCTTCGCATTTTTCTTTGTACCAAGGGTGTTCAACAACCAGAGGTAATAGTAGAAGAGAAATGTTAACCAGCATGGATCTGGTGTTATGTTGAGAAAAGCAGATGGGTGCAGATGGACTATGATTCTTTCAAGTTTTGTATTTATTTTTAATGTGGATTATGAAAATGTACCAAGAAAATGCCTAGAACATTGTTTAGTGCATTAAATAGTGTCTTACAGCATTGTCTGGCATGGCAAAGGTGGAGCACTGGAGAATGAAGCTGCTAGAATACGTTAGCTCACAGGGGACAGTGCAATGTGGCTTGATTTGGAGCATAGAAGCTGTCAGTGTTTGTGTTCTGGACCTCCTTCTCCCATCTCAGCTTAGGGGGGTGCAAGATGTGTTGCTGTTAAAAGTTTCTGAGTGCTGCAGGAGTAAAAAGTAATGTTGTGCCTGGCATTGCTAGGGCTCCTTTGCTGCTGGTGTCTTGGTTTGAGCAGTGTGCTCACATGTCACTATGCTGTTGATCTTTTTCATTGCTTGCTAAAGAGAGCAGATTGGCTTATAAAAATGAGAGGTGTTAATAAGGGTGTATTCTTTCCTCACAGTTCTCTCAGGCTACTATTGTTGGTTGCCCTCCCTGACTCTCCAGAGAAGCATCTGTTTGCTTTTCATGCAGCTATGCTCATAAGCTCCTGCTGTCGCTCTGCCAACTGCTTCCTCTTTGGAGATCATGCTTGGCCTAGCCCATCTGGCCTGGTTTGAGAACTGGAGCTGATGAGCCCTTTGGAGTCTAGATCTTCAGCAAAACTCTGTGTTGCTTCTACTCCAGTGTCCCACACTAGTGATGTACAAGATCTGCTAGCATGTGTGAAGAAACTGTGAAAGTTAACACAGGCACAATCTCATGTTGTGGCTTCTCAGCAATGTGTGCCATTATTTCCCTCTAAACAGTACAGTCTGTGAAACTGCATCTGCAGTGTATTAAAATATTCTTTATCATTTGTTAATAGAAAGCATATGTTACAGCCTTCATGTGAAAATATTTCTCATGATGGACTTGTCATTATAAATGGGTAGTAATAGCACAGCAGATGGCAAGAAATGGCGT
The DNA here is from genome assembly GCF_003957555.1 of Calypte anna. NCBI lineage: Eukaryota > Metazoa > Chordata > Aves > Apodiformes > Trochilidae > Calypte > Calypte anna. Next base: position 11,071,586 of record NC_044264.1, read on the forward strand.
AATTTCTCATGGGAGTGCGACAATGAAAATAACAGGTTTTGAAAATAACAGGTTTTTGAGGGGACTATCACCATCTTATGCTTTGTACCTAAAGCAAGTTCTCTTGGGTTTATTCTATTTTCCTCCCTAATTGACATAGCAAAATATTAGGGATGTTTGAAATTGTGTTAAGGGAAAAAAAAAAAAAAAAAAAAAAGGCTTGATTCTTAGACTACAGGTTTGAACTGTACGTCACTTTCTCAGAAGTTTGAGAATGATCATGGAAATTCTTTTCTCCTTGATTCAGGGTCCTTATTTAATTATTTTTTTGACATGTGTTGAACTGATGTTCTTCATGGCTGATTTGGGGTGTTGGATCACTTTCTGAGCCTTTACTTTTACCTGGCTCTTTTCATTCTGATGGCTGATCTTCAGATCTGATGTACTCCAGGTGAAGAGACTGTTGGGGCAATGAGTTACTTCAGGCAGGGCTACAGACGCACAGCTTTCTTGAGGTCTCTGTAAGTTACTGATGAACATGTGCAGCATTTATTATATATACCAATCCCAGTGATAAATCAAGTCTAAAATAATCCCTGCTGGAGATGCTGGCTCACTGTTACCTGTAGTAGCAGTGTATGTTTCTGTCTCCAGAAACAATTTGTGAATCTCTTTCCTAGCCATTAAATCAGCTGGTTCACATGGTATTGTGAGTGATTCACATGGTATTGCTCCTGGATATTGACTGCTGGACTGAAAAGTAGTATAATTTCTGTAACATGGTTGCATTTAATTTAGGACTGCAAGCTGTCTCATAGTCCATCAATAGGCAAGTGTCAGTTTCTGTTTCTACTCACCTCCTTCACTTTAGTTTATTTCGCTACTGTATATTGCTAAGAGCCTCAGCACCCAAGATATACAAGGAAGTATTCTGTGTAGTTCATTGCACTGTGTAGAAAATTGAAGAGGTTTGTGCGCATATATTGAGGAGTCCTGGGTTTCTTGTCTCAGTATTCTCTGGAAATGAAGGTGGCTCCTCATGGTCATGAATATCCCTTACCATAACAATAAAACTAGTATTTCTGTACTAGTTCTGTTGTGAGGTTGCGTGTTGCAAACCTGACACAATTCATATTATGACATTCAGGAAAAAAGTGAGTCTTCTAGACAGGCTTTTGAAAACTGTTAATTGGAAGTGGCTGTAAATTGCTGAGACTTCCAGAAAGCAATTGGATGTGGTGGAAGCTCAGGGTTTATGGGTGTGTGTTGTTGCTTTTGAATTTCTGCTGTTTTGGTGGGGTTTTTTGTTATATTGTTTTATTCAAGTATTAACTGAGTAATCCTTTAAATCCTTGCCTACCAGAAAGGCAGGAATAATTACCTTGTTTTTAAACATGGACAAATGTAGCCACAGAGGTTAAATAAGTTTCTAATGGCTGTAATGTAGATAGTGGTAGAATTTGCTGTAGAATGAGCTCTCAATTGTAATGCAGAAGAGAAGTGTTCAGAATGGGTCTTGGAATAAATTCAGTGGTTTTAGAATAATCTGTTCAGACCCTGCTTAATCAGTGTTTTTGGTGAGGTGAAAATCAGAGTCTTCTCTGTCAGGGTCTGTCAGACTGCCTATAAACATATGTCAAATGGAGCAGAACCGCAAGCAGGGTGTGAACTCAGAATGGCAAAAAAAGTAAACTGATTCATCTGTAGCATTATGTGATGTATTTATTTTCTTCTGACATGCTGGAAGAAACAGAATGTGTTTAGATTCAGAAAGCTGCCCGTGATCTACTTTATTGTTATTAGTACAATCCTCTCATTAACTCCTAAAACTTGTATCTGTCATGGGGAGTGGAAGACTACCGAGTTTTTCTTAGATCAGCTAATCCTTGTGAGATGAGTAGAATTTTAAACCTGCAACACTGCTGTCAGCTGAATTTTTTAAATTACAGATTTCTCTTTCAGAAGGATTTCAAAGCCTCCTCTTCCCCCCATGAGAGGGAGGAGGTGTTACAGAGATGGGAGGATTCACGTCTTGTCTGGAATTTCATCACTATCTGTAGAAGGGAAAAAACACATTTACCTTCCCCAAAGAACTGACCCCCACAACTTCAGCTGAAATAATTCCCCTCAGTGAGATGTCTCAACATTTTATTTCTCTATTTATGTCCATTTAAGGGTTGTAAGAAACCTTGTCTATTGTTGTGGTTGTCCACAGGATTTCCTGTGAATAGATCTTTCTGTCTTGAAACTAGAGATGTGCCTTATCTTCACAGGTGTTTCTCAAAGAAGAAGCAGCCAAATGTTTATATGATTGGCTATGTCTTCTTTCCTTTCAGGTGAATTATATAGAGGCTCTTTGAGGAAACAAATGTTTCCAGCACAAGGCAGTGTTGAAATTCATGAGGACAATGAGGTGAGATTGTTTCCCAAAAGATGATGTGCTGAAAAAATCTTGGCTTTTTCTATGGAGCATACCGATTGTCAGTCTATGCAAATATTCACATATTCATAAATATATTGTTGGGTTTATGGATATCAGCAATGATGTATTTCTTACTCTTTCAGTAAGAGTCTGGGTAAGTGGCCTCATTTTTAATTTTAAATAGAAGTTGCCAATCTCAAAAGGCTGAGATAACTATGTCATCTGCTTTTGTTAGCTATTTTCATTGGCAGAGAAATTTGATTTTTTTAGAACCTCTAATGATCTGAGTTAGAACCTTTCCAGTAAATGCAGCAGCGTCATTCTAGATACCTCGACAGTCGTTTGCTTAGGCTGTCTGTGGATGTTGGAATTCTTCTACAGTCTCAATGTATTTAAAATTCCGTTTGATGTACACAAAGCTGTTAATAAGCGTTCTTGATCTGAAAGCTACATTTGTGCTGCAAGGGTTTTCCGGTAGAGCGTAGCATGCTCTGCCTAGTTCAGACATACTTTAATTAAATGGAACCCACTCACATGCACACCCCAGTGAAGGAAAATACCACAAAAAGATCACAGTGGGGATGGGACAAAAAAACCCCCACTGCTAACTGCTTGTGGACATTGACACCGAGTATACCAACACTGTCCCTAAACACTGTCCTCCTTCTTATTGTTTTTCTCACAGGACGGAGTTCAACACCAGAGCTGCAAAACTCATGTGCTAATTTTGATCCTACATGGGGGGAACATCCTAGACACTGGAGGTGGGGACCACAGCAGCAAGCTGGCAGACATCAATACCTTCAGTTCTGTGTTTGAGAAAGTGACCCAAGCACATTTTCCTGCAGCTTTGGGCCACATCTTAATCAGACTTGTTCCCTGCCCAGCAATCTGTTCAGCAGCTTTCTCTCTTGTTTCCAAGTAAGTTGAGTTGGCTTTGCAGTGTGGTTTTAAATGGCTTTCTGGGACCTGAATTTTTCATAATGAAATGGTGTGAATCCTTCTTAATCTTTTGCTTACTTCAAAACTTGGAATGATCTTTCATCCTTTTCTAAGTGGATGTATTTATTTGAACAAACAAACAAACAAACAAAAATTTGCAAACAAACCAACCCACAAAAAGACATCAAAAAAACCCAAAAACCAAAACATGGTGGACTACAGCCTATCATTCACAGGCATCCAAAATAAAAAAACATTCAGATGAAATCTAGGCAGAAAAAGAAACTTTTAATACATCTTCTTTATGAGAGAGAATATGAGAGAAAACCATGTTTTCTACATTTTCAGATGACAAAACTTTATTACCTGTTCATTCCCCATAGCAGCTATTGCACTTTGAGAATAAAAAGATTTTTATAGCCTTTTTGTTGCAGTACAATGCCCCAAGGTTACGTTTAAACCTCATGTAGAGCAGAAAACCCTGTAGTAGAGTTGAGGATGTCTACAGCCATGTTTTGGTCTGTAAGATGCTGGAATGGTGTTGCCTGCCATCCAGATTACAGAGTTAGAGAGGAGAGATGAGGAATGCACTCAAGTTCTGAAATACTAGCTGAACTTAAAGGAAGTGTGAGAGGCATATAGGAAGAAGAGGTGGTAGTGTGCAGACCAGCCTGGAGGAAGCTGTGCCTAACTGTTCCCATCAAGGAGGAATACTCTGAAAAAAATAGGAGAGGAAGAATGTGTGTAGGTCCAAGTCACTGCTCTGTAAAACAAGGACTGATGGAAGAGGAAGTAAAGCATCAAAGTAAAGCATCTGTGCCAGCTTGGACCATTGATCAGCACAGGGTTCAGAAGTGTCTCTCAAATATCCCATAATGCAGTGCCTGCAGGTGTCAAGTAACTGATGGAGTGGAGAGTGCATGCAGGCAGCCCAAATGAAGAGAGGCTTCCATTTCCTTTCTTTGCTTTTTGATTCCTTCTTGCTGCAATACACAGTATGCAGCCAGACTGAAAATAACCAAGCTGGATGTTTGAATAGCCTATAGAATAATTTTCTGTACTGACATAAGATTGGTAGTGCCTTGGTATATCTTGCATGGAGCTGATGGTGATACACCCATTTGGGGCTGACAAAAAGAGAGATGATTTCCTGCTCTCACATTTCTGCAGCTTCATGCCAGCCAGCAGCCCTCACAGGCAGAACTCCAGAATGCAGTCGTGGAACATAAACCCTAAACATTCCATTTAGCAAACTGTGGGGGAGGAAGAGTGTTGTAAGTGTTGTAGTTACTGTAATGTTTCACCAAGGGTGAGCCAGATAACTAAGAAGCAGCACAGGATTTCTTGCTTGGTTTGAATGTATCCTCCATTTTGAGAATGTGTTCCAAGGTAGTACAGCCCTATGTTTACCTTGGCTTAAGCTTTGCGTTACACTGTGTCTGTGTGCTGACTGCCTGGGTTCAGAGGGATTACACTGGGAGTTTTATCTTGAAAGCACACTATGCGGTTCTCATGCCTGCCTTGCAATTAGCCGCTTAAAGGAAAGGGACCTGGCTGGTCAAAATGACACCAACATGCACTTTTGAACTGGTTTTCTCCCTTTCCCTTTCTGAGGTGTTGCCAGCCATTTGTTATAGTAAATGAGGTTCGTTTTTCACTTTGAAAATTAGTATTCATAACTGTATCTGCTATGCCCTTGAATGACACACCAGCTTCCTTTTGCCAGCTGATTATAATTGGTATATTGAAACAGTGTGGCAGACCAGCTGAACTCCCTGATACAGAAACTGTTATGCTACCTTGGATGAAAGTAACCCAGTCATTGGAGTGCTTCAGCAAGCAGCAAGCGTAACAATGTCCGGTGAGGCTCAGGACATGGGCACAGAGCAACTTCCATTCTTGAGCATTATCTTCTTCTATTACCTGGAATAGTCTCAAGGAAGCAGGTTTTAGCAAAGACATTTCAGGAAGCTTGCTTTTTAATACTGTGATAGTCCGCCAAGTTCCTAAAGAAAGTGAATACAAAACTGTTCAGATTGCCTGCCTGCAGTTTTGGATGAACTTTGAATGAGCTGAATTATCCACAATACTTTTGATTTTCCTTCAGTTGCTGAAGGGCAGTCAACTTACGGTAAGAAAATCTGGCACGTATTAATGTACCTTGGATCTCTGACTCTCTGAATTGTTTTTCTCATTCATCAATGAAAATCAGTCAGGATAGGATTGGCAGATTTACTGAGAAACTTGCAGAGTGAACATCCAAGCTGGAATAAATCTGGCATCCTGTCAAATGTAAGCTTGCATTTTCAGTCGCGTCACCTTCTTTTTGCAAAATATTACTGCACAAACATTTACATATTTGTTCCATCTTTTTGAAAGAATGGGACATTGGCGAAAAATATTTTTATATGCTTTTGAACAATATATATCTGTCATACTTGTTCTAGGAAACAATATTCCATTGTGATGATTGGATCTGTTCTTTGTTGTAGTTAGTTGCTCTGTGGAAAAAAAGAAGCTGAAACCAAATAATCTCTTTGTTGTTTTAAATTGCATCTACTTGTATATGGAAATTGCATCAAGTATGTTTAACTACAGAAATGCTTTCTAACATGATCTCATCCGCATAAAGCAGTGACAACTTGATTTTTTTAAAGCAGTTGAATTCTGTGAGAAAATGAACCATTCTCTATTCTCTCATTGTGAACTGAAATAGCCCAGTCCATTTCTGTTGATAAGCAACAGTTCATTTTCTGATGCTGTGATGTTCTTGCATTTCTCCTGATGATAGCATATCCTTTTCTAGCCTAAATCCCTACAGCTATGATGAGAGCTGTCTCAGCAGCAGTGAAGACCACATCCCACTGGCTGCCTTGCCCTTGTTGGCAGTTTCATCCCCTCAGTACCAGGATGCAGTTGCCTTGGTGATCAGTAGAGCCAATCAAGTTTACAATGAATTTCTGAAATCTACAGATGGGGCTGGGTTTAATGGACAGGTAGGACTATTTTCTCTTACATCAAAGTAAAATTCATTTGGGGCAAGGCTGTTTCTTTTTAAGGGCCCGTGTTAAGGGCTTTGGGTTATGAGTGTGGGTCAATACTGCAAGTATGGTGGATGAATGTTAGCATGGCATTACCTATGCAAAATGCCTTTTCAGTGCTCAGAATGAGAAAAACACCTCTGGAATCTTGTGCAATAACTAACCTGGATATACTCAGTTGGTAGAATATACTACATCTTCTCTAACAAGCATTTTGATCCCTAAGCTTTTACTTAAGTATTGCTGCATTCTTTGATAATGTGAAGAGCCCTAATTGTGCCGTAATCTAAGCGGTGAACAAGCTTGCCAGCCAGGGTGAGATGATAATCTATTTTATGGAGTTCCTCACATGCCTGCTATAGCTGGTAGAAAAGTTGGGGCATCTGTGACTAAGGGTGTAAGGAATCCAACATTTAACTATTGCTATTTCTTTTTTGCTTCCATCACAATGGTAATAAAACAAATTACTTAAAAGTAAAGAAACTTAGAAGACAAATACTCAATTGCCAGCAGTGTTGCATATTTCCTGTGTAACTTCGGGAAAGTTGTGATTTTTCTGGTGTGACCCACTCCCCATTGAAGTCACCTGCAGACCTATTCCAGCTGATGTGTCAGTTTCTTTTCCTTCTCCATCTCTACAAAAATCAGTACTTTCCTGCTTCACATAGAATTAATATGATACTGCTACCCTCTTTGGGTTACTGGAATTATTTTGTGGTGGTGCCTTCTATATGGCCAGAAACATATGGAAAAAAAAAAAAAGACATCTAATATAGAGTACAGTGTAATCTTTGAAGGAAAACATGTCTTATTAAACAAGAAAGTTCTTCTCTGCAGCAGTAATAGGAGTATGCTGTGACACATCAGCATTTTTAGATTAAAACTTGGTTTGAAGATAGTTTTAATATTTTACTGTTTGAAGCATGCAAACAGCCCTGCTGTGGTGGCTTGAAATCTTAGTGAGGCTGGCTGTCTGGTGATTTAGACTTTTTGAAGTAGAATTTGGCTGCAAGCAGCTGGAAGAATTCTGCCCATTTGGCAGAACTCCCAGCTGATCACAATAGTCCCTGAGACAGATGTTCTTGGCATAGGGCATATGTCTGGATATAAAAGGAAGTGGGAGAAAGTGGCTACACATTTTCTGCTGCAATGAAGGTTTTAAAAATCCCCAGGAACATGGATGTAAAGTAAGACAGCAGTTCCTCTGCAGTGCTGTAATGCTTTTTGTTCCTTTTAATACACTTGCTCCATCTCCTAAAAAAATCATCTTATTTCCTTAGGTGTGTCTCATTGGTGACTGCATTGGAGGAATTTTGGGCTTTGATGCCATCTGCTATAATTCTAACACAGCTGACGAGAGTCGGAATAGTAGCAGGAGAGGAAGCATCAGCAGTATCCAGGTGAAGAGAAAGAATTCACATAGCTGAAACCTATAGATTCATTCCCTGGAGGAAACCAGCTCAATTTAAACCAGAAAAAAATTAAGAATTTAGTAAATTACCATCATAGCATGATATGTTGCTCGTATATATATATATATTTATATACACACACACATATACGTATATATATATAATGCTATCCTGAAAATTAAGTCTGCAGGTTCAATTTTGTGATATACAGAAATCACTAGTGAAGGGTTTATCTTTAAATCTTTAAAATACAGTTACCAAGTGCCCTTTATTACATGCCTAACCATAGTGCAAACTTGCCCTTTCTCAGTTATCTCTGGTAGGCTCTTGTTTTTACGAAAATCTTTTCTCTTCTTATAATTTTTTTGTTTGTTTGTTCGCATTGGATCTAGAATTCCTTGTTCTGCTGTCTGGTTCTTTTGCCTGGGAGTACTCTAACATTAAGATGTGTTCATGAAGAAGTTTAAATTACAGAATGCTTCCTTCCACTTAAGAAAGAAAAAAGAAATCCAGTTTATCTTATGTTCTTCAGGCTCTAGTGATTATGGAGAAGGGGTGTGGTGTATTAGAGTTGACACCGAGTAAGGTGCCCATATTCCATTCTTTGATGGTTTTGTGACCCTGGACATATTGTTTCATCTCTTGACTCTTTAGTTAACTCTCTCCTATAAAATGGGCTCAGTGGTACCAACTGGCTTGATTCAGTTGAGAGCTATGTGGGATGGAAGTGTTCTTGAGCGTGGAGACATCCTCTAAGTATTTCCAGGAAGGAGAATTACTCACTTTTAATAACATGGCTCTGGATTCTCAGCAGCCAGCCTTTGATAGTACCAGTACTGAGGACAGTGCATTGCAAACAAGGTAAAGGGAGAAATGGTCCTCCTGGATCCCAATCTTAGTTCAGAAGAATTAAGTATTCCTTTCCTTCCTTAGGTAGTCTTTCTGTCCGTTGTTCTCAGGTTGCTCCTGTGAAACATGATCAGAGTGACTGGTTTGTGGAGTTTTTTTGTTTTGGGGTTTTTTTGGGTTTTTGTTGTTGTGGGTTTCATTTGTTTGGGTTTTGTTTGCTTTTGTTTGCTTTTGTTTGCTTTTGTTTGCTTTTGCTTTTGTTTGCTTTTGCTTTTGTTTGCTTTTGCTTTTGCTTGCTTTTGCTTTTGCTTGCTTTTGCTTTTGCTTGCTTGTGCTTTGTTTTTTGTGCTTTGTTTTTTGTGGTTTTTTGTTTGGTGTTTTGTTTTGGTTTTGTTTTTTTTCTGTCTTGAGGTTTAGGGCCCTTTGTTGTCTCTGGTAAAAATGGATCTCATTGGAAGAGTTTGAGATGCAGAACTGTAAGAGAGTTTGTTACCTTCACAGTGTAAGGGGCACTTGTGAAACAGAGCTGGTTGGAAATAAAGATGAGAATGAGGTACTTTCAGCCATTTGAATTTATGCTTTGCTTATAAACTATGAAAACAAGTAAATTAGGTTTATATCATTACCTTCTTACTCTATTTCAAAGGGGTCCGTAATAATAAATTTAGATTAGTGATGCAATAACTATTACATTCTCCGAACAGTTCAGTTTTAGGCACTAAAAACTTCCTTTTGGTGAGAGAAGGTCTGAAAATTTAATGAGGGAATGTAAATAGAGAATTAGAAGGGTATATTCTTCTGTTACCCCTGTTTCTTTGTTGCATTCTGTTTTCTGTATTATAGTTTCCAACTTACACTGAATAATTGAGTCAGGATTATCCATAATATGGAGTGACTTCTTCATTATAGGCAGAAATGGGAATGATTACTGAGATCATGATAATGATAATGCCTGTACATGCTTGTCCAGAGGAGTATTTGAATTTTTACCTGCATGTTCAACAAAATAGTATGTAGTAGAGCAAATTTCACTCTGCTCATATCAGACTAGTCACAGCTCTTTAAAAAACAGTAAGAGTTGTGTCAAAGTACATAACAAAGAAAGCCAGCATTGTCATTGTCATCATCACCATCACCATCAAATCATTCCTTGGGTTATTAAAGGATGGAACTATGAAATGAACTTGGTCCATCATCAATAGCAGGAACCCCAAAGTCTTACATTAGCCATCACTGTACTTGGTAGGGAACATTGTCTCTTAGAAGAGGAAGATATTTTTTTTCTGTTCTGAAGAACTCTTCATTAGGATGAATGGAGACAATTTGCTTCACATTGATCAGGGATAAATAAAAATCACCTGTGGGTAACTAATGAAAATCCTAATACTGGTACCATTTTATTGCAGATAAGATTTAAATTGTGGCATGTGGGAGAGTTTAAAGAGGTTGTAGCAATGGAAAAAAACCTTTTTAACTGTTCAAAATGCAGTGAGTAGTATGACAAGGTTTGTTGCCTCAATCATATACTGCTTCTATCTTGGTTTCATTTTTCTGCAAATCATTTGCATAGTTTTGATCAGATTACATTCGTCAACATCCTTTCTTGACATGAAATTTTACCCAACTTGTATGGGGTTGTTTATAGGCTCCAGTACTAAGGGAGGTTATGGGGAATACCAGTCCTATGAGTTTGTTCCTTCTGTAGCTTCAGGAAAATAGATTCAACAATCAGCATATTTTCCAATGTGTCTTAGTGACTTTGGCCAAGTGACTTTGGCTTAGTGACTCTTGATCCCTCATACCTCAGTCCTCATCTGTAAACCTTGCACTCTTTCCAACATCCTCTGTTTTGCCTAGCTGGATTTTGCACGTTTTGCAAGTTAAACGTACTGAGCGTGATAAAGTCTATTTTCACTTGCGACATTTCCTGTTATGAGCTGTTAAGAGCATTCCAGTGACACTTCAGCAGTGTAATGCAGTGGTCTGATGTTATGTCCAAGACAGGTAAAGGGAGCAGGGGTGGAGAAAATGGAAATGGGTGTGGGGAGAGGGTTGTGTGTAAGGAGCAGAACTTTGAATCCTGCTGTCTTGTACAATGCCTAGTCAGTTTACCAGTGAACTTCCCTAATGTTGTCTTACAGAGATCCAGTCCCTTGTTCTTCTAAAACTAATTTTTTCTTCCCTTATGAACTGTCTGTGGCATACATGCTTTGGAAGACCTGAGTTTTACCCATAGAAAATAAAGCTTTAAAATGTGTTCATTTTCACCAAAGAAAATGAAGGTTTTCTTCTGCAGTGCTGTAATAGCAAGCCAAATCCTGGTAACTAGATTTAGGTGAAGGCTATTAATCTGCAGTTTAACAAAAAAAGAAGAAAAAAAAAAAAAAGAAGAGAAGAGAAGAAGGCAGCTAGCATTTTATTGTGTCTGACCAAAATGTCATGCCCAGTAAATCACCATGCACAGAACCCCCCGAACTTCCAGGTGTGCTAGGCTAAGCTTAATAATACCATTAATCTTAACCCTAATGACAGTAGTGCAGAAGAGGGAGCTTGATGCTTTTCCCACACAATATTGGTCTGGGACTGTCAAACGCCTGGAGAATTTGACCTGAGATTGTTTTATGACACAAGAGAACACACCTTCTGCAAGGAGAATCTGTTATTGAAGCTTAGAGGACAAATGTGAATTGTTGCCAGCTTTCAGGGATGAAGATACTAGCGTCTATGCTGTAACTAAAAAGTGTTCTTAGCCAGTTGTGTGGTGACATAAGCCAGTTCATAAGTAGTATGGAGTAAGATATGCCAGCTTTCTTCCTGACACCACTAGGAAATCAAGAGACCTTAGCCAAAATGTTTAACCATTCTGAGTTCCTCATATCTGCTTTCTTGCTCTGGCACCATGAAGGGTGCCCATTTTTCTTAATCCTTTTAAAAAACCAATAGGAGCTGTGATGTGATTTTAATGAAGATAGCCTTAAAATGTTACCAGGGATTCGCTGAAACTCTGAGACTTGACAGCTCAAATGGTTTTCATAAGTCACTGGTGGTATGATGCTTCTGCAAGTTAGTAGGATGCTAATGCTAGTTGTGTCATATCATCCTGTGAATTCTAGTACTGCATTGTAAGAGGTAGTAAAATATGGATATAAGCCAATAATCAAGCAATTGAGAGGGCTTTGACTGTATCTGTCATCCCAGCTTGCCTTGGTGATGTTCATAACTTTCAAGTTTTGTAAAAATGAATGTCAAGAAGCAGATTTTGTGTGCCTCATGCACCCAGATCTCACATGTGAATGGGGGGGATTCAGTTCAGTGGCACGTTTTTTGAAAAGGTAGTGTTTGCATTTGCTGCTGAGATGGATGCAGGAATAAAGGTCTGGGCATAATAAGGCTGTGTCAGGGTGGAAGCTGGTGCAGAAGCTGCAGAAGTGCTGGAGGAAATGAACAATAAATAAATCTATTTCCTATTTCAAGGGGTATCTTAAAGATATGGTACCACTGGTCTCCTCTTGCGTCCCGCAGACATTCACATTCTTAAAAAATCAGGTCCTGCATCCATGGAACATGATGAGCAAGACCATAAATGTTGTAATGGGCATTTTGGGCACTCAGGTAAGACCCCTTCTGATTACCTTATTGATATGGATAGTTCTGTGAGAATGATGAAGTCATGAGGAATAAAGCTTTTTTGTGTTACTACTCCTTCCCACCTGCTGTAAAATTTCTGATTTGCCTTCCTGCTTTTAGGCTATACATCTTACAGGGAAATTCAGTCTTCATCTTCATCTCTTTCCTTATCTTCTACTGCAGAGAGAAAGTCTAACCCCTTCCACCCTTTCTTGGAAAAAGTGATACAAAATGTATAAATGCAGCCACTTCTTATAAGATCTGTCATATTTTGGTCACTGTCTAAATCTTCCTTTTGCTCTGTTCATTCTCTGAAGGCTAATACCCTCTTAGCAGAGGACTCAAGGCTGAGTGGCAGCAAACGCCTGAGCAAAAGCAATATTGACATCTCTGGAATCATGGAGGATGAGAAGCCAAGGCAGCCGTTGCCTAGGAAACAGAGTGATTCATCCACCTATGACTGTGATACTATAACCCAGCATCATGCTTTCCTGTCTAGGTAACTAGCATTTGATGACTGAGTAAAAGAAATAGGCTTGCTATTGAATGGAGCCTGTCAGCACCAGAGCAACAGAATCACTTTTATTGTTTGTGGTGTGTTTCTGGCGGTTTGCTTCAAGTCCCTGTCTATTCATCAAAGATATAGGGGATCTAGTATGAACTTACATGTGGAGAGGTTTTTTTAATCTTTATTTGGTTGTGAGAGTTTTCAGTATGCAAACCTGAATGCAAGTAGTCCCGTTTCTTCCGTGCAGCCCACACAAATCAAGGGTGAATGTTTTATGTTTCTACATTTCTGTTAAATTTTTCTTTCTTAAGATGCCTCCAACCTCACTCATAGAATTTCTGCTACTCTGTGAAGAGGGGGGTATTTGCTTTAGGTGCTCCTATTGGTCTATGAGCTATTCAGATCAGCTCTAAAACAAAACCCAAAACACTTGCATAAACACTTGGCTTAAGTGAGGAGGAGATTGGGGGAGGAGAGTTAATTAGCTGTCCTGGATCCTAAGAAAACTTTTGAACACAGAATTGATTGGAAGATAACCATGCCTTTGTCTCATTGTGTCTGCCTGTTCTAACCTATTTGATTTTTTACTTATTTGAATTATTTGTGCTTTTTTCCCCTTCTATCCATCATCTTATTTCCATTATTTCATTGGGAGTGATGCAGAGGGAGAAGTCTTATTATGTGTTGAAGTTTCAGTTCTGCTACAGTTGAGTATAGTGCAGATGTAATATGTGCTTTGCTTCAAGTTGGGAAGTTTTGTTAGTATCAGTTTAAGGTCATTTTATTTTCTTGCTTTGACTGAATGTGCATTGCTTCGCTTTTGTTGACAATTCTGCTTTTATTTTCAAAACATTGTGGTTTTTTGATATTTATATGTTGGAAAATGTCTTCCCTCTGAGGCAGCGTGATTGTTTTTTGCTTGTCTATGACTGAAATCTGGAAGATTTTTTTGGTCAATCATTTGTAGGTTCTTGTGTAGAAGAAGTACTATGTTAGATTTAAAGCATGGTATTGGCTCATATGAAGCACTTCAGACTTGGTGGACAACAGTGCAATTAAAAGACAAAGATTATAGTTTTCTTCCAAGCTGTTTTTCATTCCCTGTGTATCTATGATTTTAAACTGGAAGCTTACATGCAACTGTGCTTAAGCAAGCAGATAGAAAAGTATTATCTTCCATTCCTGTTTTTGACTTCTCAAACTTTAGGTCGTTGCTAAATTATTGAGGAATAGCTGCAGAAACGCATGCTAAAGGTGGCAGAAAAAATTCCTTGGTAAGGTGAAGAAGGAGCAAAAAACCCCCAAATCAAACCAGATGATGTCATCCTCTGACCCACCCTGTTCATAGAGACATTCTAAGTCTTTGGTTTCCTGCCTGTGAGACTTGTGCGAGATCATTAAGACTTTTTTCCCCATGATATCATTTGCTACAGTTTAGCAGTCCTGTGCCAGTGTGAGTAATGAGGTTACAAAGATCGCTCTTTTACTCAAAAATGTCCTTGTCCTATGTACTCTGGTTGTGTTTCAGTGTGTCAGCTTGTGCTTTTCGTGTGAGTGCTTTTGGCATGGAGAAGTAAGTCTTAGCTGCTGTGCCGATAGTAGATTTAATTCTTGGCTTTCTTTATTCCTTCCTCACAGGGGGCCTAACTTCAGTCCCCAGGGTTTCGTTTAATAACATCAGGTTATAAACTGAGAGTGTCACTGGGTTCTCAGATTGAAAGAGAGACTTGGATTTTTGTCCTGATTTGGGACCAATCTTCAGGATTTTTGGATTCTGATCCATTCTTGGTCACTGATGCAGAGTGTAGTGTGCAGATAACTCTTGAGGGCTTCAGTTCAGCTTTGGTTGATGTCAGCATCTCTCAGTCAGGCTCTGCACACTCTGGAGGCATGTTCTGCTCTGTGTCATGTCTGGGAAGCAGGTGTATATGCTACATTTCTGCTTCTGAATGTAGTTGTTTATCTCCAATACAACTAAATGAGGGGTGAGTCTTTGTCAGTGAGGATAGGTGATTGGAATTCACCTCATGCATATATGGCATACAAAGTAAATTAAAATATTTAAATCACTTAAAATATTAAAAGCTGTCTATAAGCTTATATGTCTATGAACTTGTCTAAGTTTAACTTGTAATAAATAGTTGAAAAGTAGTGTGGAATTCTAATTTCTAGCTCAGGGAACAGATTAGAACAATACTTTTTATGTATCCGTGTAACATACCTTGACTGTAACCTTTTAATACCGTTGTTTTTATACAACCTGAATAGGTTAGAATTTGAGCAGAAGTTTCAGCATAAGCTTACATACATCTGTACTGCTGAGAGGGAGGGGGGAATGTGAAGGTCAGTCTCAGACTCCTTGTGCAAATTGCCAGTAAGCATTCTGTAGAAAACTCTTGCATGTTGAAGGTAGTAAATTTACTGAATAGCCGCAATGGAAGTTGTGATAAGTGGCTGCTCTACTGCAATGTTTTTCTATAGTTTGAGGCATGTTGCTTGGATCTATATATAAATGCTAGAGCTTTCTAAGCAGTCTGTTTTGGGGATGGATCTTTTTGTCTGGATGTCCTTTTCATTATTGTTGAATCAGTGCATTTTCTTTGCCCAGCATCCATTCAAGTGTATTGAAAGATGGTGCAGACTTTCCTCCTGTGAATTCCAGTCTCTCAGAAGTAAACCTGGGCCGATTCGAATTTGAGGTGTCTGATTTCTTCCTCTTTGGATCACCGCTTGGTTTGGTGCTGGCCATGAGGAGTACTGTTCTGCCTGGCCTGGATGGTAAGCTCTTTCTGGGGTCAGAATACAGGCTGCTTTATGACCTCTGTAAACAAAGACACTCATATGAAAAGAGGTAAATAAAGGAGCCTAGTTAAAGATTGGGGCATGAGGCAAGTTTCTTCCTCTAAAAGATGGGAGTGTTAGTGTAGATAGGTACTGAATTGGTGAGGGTTGTCCCAGGGATGTTGCTGCTTAACCATTTACAGTAATGTATCTTTTACCCTTCTGTATTCTATGTCATGCAACACGAAGCTTACACTTCACCAAGGATCAGTCCTTAAAAAAGATACCAAAAATAACATCTGTGCTTGGTTGAGCACTGCACCTAGTTCACATCTGGCTTTATGGACAATCTTGGCCCTTGTGTGTATTGGTTGTGAGCTGTTTTTTCTCTCTGGTTGCAGAGGCCGGTGATCAGACACATACAGGATTTTTTTGTTTACTTTCTAACTACATCTGGGATTTTTTCAGTTAAAGCAAGGCTTTACTTTCCAAAATGCAGTGGGCATTTTGCCTCTTTTCATTGTGTGAGGTTTTGATACCACAAAAAATCAGCTGCAATAATGAGAAGAGACAAAAATTCAAGATTCCCAATTTCTTTTCTTCTTAGTATATAGACTTTTGAGTAACATCACATTTGATTGCAGGAATAAAGTGAAAAGTAATACAAACTGAATTTTTTTTCCTGCCATAATTAAAAAAAATGACCAAACCCATGTCTTTCTGACAACCCTTTAGAAATCTGGTAAATTTTTTTAGCAAGTTCCTAAGAGACAGTAATTAAACTTCCATTTGCATTTTATTTCTCACATTTTTAGTACAAAGCTCAGTTAAAGAGATTGGGAATTCATATGTATTTACACAAATAAAGGTCTCTTGCCTCTGTGAAAGAACTGCCAGGAAAACGAACAAAAATTACATAGGTGATGGCTGGCTTTGAAAACTTTACTATGGATCATTTTTCTGTCTTACAGTTCTCTTTACAAGGTTAGCAACACTTCCCTCTGAAGATGGTGGGGGTTTTGCTGGGGGAGTTGGGACAGGGAGTTGAGGCTTTTTTTGGTAGGGCTACATGTAGAAAAATCTATCAGTATTACTGTTGTCTCATTGATTCAAATTTTTTGACCTAGAACTCATATTTTTGCAAGATGGCATGTTTTAATAAATCAGAATGGACCCATTTACTCTGGAGTCACATATGAAACAGAGTGTGCATCTGTTTCATTAAATAACTTTTTTGAGTGTTTGAGGACAAGTGCTGATTAGCAGATGCTAGTTACTGCACCGTAGGTAGGAAATACTGTCAGTGGTAGCCATCAGCACATCTTTTCATATAGCCAGTGGTACCTATCAGCAGTTGACTGTGTGTAGTAAGCCCTCCCACCAATCAGTTCTGATGAGCAGAGACGAAATTCATATTTCACTTCTAGGGAATGTACACATGTTGAAAATGTGTGCAAACTTTATGGAATAGTGAATTTTTGCAAGAGAGGTTTCTCTGAAGTGATACAGGTTTTTGTGTATAATCCTCAGTGCAAGCTGAAAATCTTCCCTTGAATACTGTCCTGCATATGAAAGCATTTGTGTGTGTGTGCGAAAGTATGACAATTACATTTAGAAGTCATTGTTGGCCATATAAACATGCTCTTTAGAAGTAAGGTTGGATTCACAGAGTTGGGAGCTGCCTTTCTGAAACCTTACATTGTGAAGTAGGATCACTGGAACAGGGGAAGCTCTGCAAGTCAATCATAACCTTTTTGCTGTCTGAAATTCAGACAAAGCATGAACAAGGTAAAAATGAGGCTGCTGGGATTTGCCTTGGGTGGTAATTTTAAAAACAAAGTGAGTTACAGTATTTTGGCTGTTTTGTATGAGGCCATAATGAACATGTGACTGTTATGAACATGTGACTCATCTGTGTTACTGGGGAAGGCTGCAAGGCAAGAGAAGAAAAAGAAGACAGCCTTGCCCTGACTGGTAAAGAAAGAAATTTCTGAAGGCTGCCAGGACTCTTTATAACTGTATGTGCTTGCCATTTATTCATGAGAATGTATCCGTAAAGAGAAAACAGCATATTTTAAGTTCTGATAGCTTCATTTATCAAGATGTCTGAGATGTGGTGGCAAGATTGGGGCAAACACAGCTTCTGAGTCCTTCTGTAATGTTTTGATGGCAGCTCTGTGCACAGGTCAAAATTCCCTTCTCATATTTAAATAGTGCATGAATGAGATAACTGTAAGGAATTGGGATTAGGTTGAGATAGATGACAAATGTTGACAGTTAAATGCTTTAACTGAACTGGAACTGTATGTTTCTAAACTGTCTATCCAAATAGTCCTTCTTTCCCTAGTCTCAGCTCTAGTAACCTCCAGGTACTTTCACTGGAAATTTTCACATTAATTGCTAGTATTTAAAACTATTTATTTCAAATTACCTCTCTTTTTCATTCTCCCTCTGCTACCCAGCATGAAGCATGCTTTGAAAGTAGCTCAACTGCCCTGTATGTCAAACACATTCCAAGGTGAGCAGAGTCTGTTTGAAGCATAATTAGTCTTTAGAGGAACATATGATGAGAGAATCCCATTTTAAAGTGACAATTGTGGCACTTTAAAGTGAGAAGAAAAGAGGCAAATTGAAACCTATCATGCAACCAATTGGAAGTTAGGTGAGAAGAATCAAGTGCCCTTTGACGTGACGTGTCCACAAGTGCCCACTGACATGAAAATGTTGGTGTTTTTTTAGAACTCTGAATATACTATAAGCATTTAGTTACATCCACAAAGTGGCACTGTCCTATCTTAGGATGGCTGCAGTGGTAGGGTATTTTGCACTTGTTATCAGGGATCAGGTTAGGAACTAATACTGCTAAATGCCACAGTAATCTTCTGTAGAATACGATGTGCTATATTCCTGTGACAGGTTGAAACAGGTGCATGAAAACAGCTAATGACGGAGGACATGCTCTCATATTGCCACTAAATATCCTTATTTGCCCTATGCTCATGAATTTTTTCTGCTGTTTGCTGTTTGCTTTCCTGGCTTTCTTTCTCTCTGCCTTTTCTTCATGTACAGAAGGCAGACATGCACAGAAAAAGTTCCCATACAAGAAGTATTATGCCAAAAGTTACAGGCTTATGCCAAAGTTACAGGCTTGCAGAGATACACTTTTCATTATAATGCAGTGCAGTGCTTTACCTTACAGAATGTACTTCACACTGCTTCATTAGGGCTCTGCAAGAGAATTATAGTTTCCTTGCAAAGAATTAACTTCTGCTGTGCTTAAATATTCTCACACAGGTGGCCACTTTTTTCTGGCAGCAAACAGAACAAAATAGAGCTTGAAAGAAGCTGTTAAAACCAGTCTTGGATCTTTGTGGTTTTGCTGGTGTTTTCCTTCTGCTTCTATTGTGATGCAATTAGCTGGAATAGGTGGGAGAATCTACTTAGTTTTCAGAGTGCTATTAACTGATGGGTGCACTTAGTATCCTACTTGGAGAATCTTAAGAAAAAAGGGAACTTGATAGTAGTTCCCAGAGAACTGTATAAAGTTACTTTACAGAAGTGTCTCATAGGCTGTATTTTTTGCAGATGGGTGGCTTAAGGTAGGAAAGGGGTAAGATTTTAGAGTCCTCAACAAACAGTCTTATTACCTCCCTGCTTTCTTTTCATGTGCTGATTGATGCCCAGTCATCCTGTCAAAAGCAGGTTTTTGTTATCCTGCCACTGGAAACCTGGTAGTTGTCACTGATAACAGTCTTATAAGGTTTTAGAAAGAGAGCATGGGGGAGGAAAGTTACCCACAAATCTTAATGCCCCCAAAGACATCCACACCCTTCACTTCATGTGACAAAAATCCCGCAGAATTAGAGATGTTGCACCATCCTCAGAGCAAGTCAGTGTGACTACAAAATACAGTACACGCTGCATGTCCAAAGAAGAAAAAAAAGTTATTTATTTTTAAGAACTGGGTCTTATATAGGTATATTCTTATTGAAAAGTTTGTCTCAGAGCATTTCTTGAGAGGCTGAGTATTGACATCTTCATGACATGAACTCAAGTGTCCTAGACAGTTTAGCACAGAACACATTCAATAAAGCAGTCCCAATAAATGTGATTCATCATAGTACTCAAAGCATCTTGAGAAGGTTTTTACAATGATCAGTAAAAGGTTAATAGCCTTACTACTTTGAGAAAAAACACAGTGTGCCTGTGCTGTAGCCTTTATAGTGCACACGTATATAGAAGAACAAAACATTAGTGTTCTGACCTGTTTGTGGCAATGCTGCAGTTACAACTCAGTATCAATTTTTAAGCTTAGAACTTGGCAACATCCATATAGCCTGTATCAAGTTTTGTCCCTGTATACCACTAATAGCAGCAGGAACCAGAACATTAATGTTTAGACCCCTCTCAGCAGCATGGAAAGCACTTGGGAAAACTAGTAAGAATGTAGTGTTTTCTGATGTGGCTCTTGGTGATTTTCTGTGACTGCAGCAGAGGAAGATGTACAGCATCTGGTTTGCTCGTTGTAGTTTTGCTGATATATAAATACCTTGGCCGTTGCTCTTGAAAATGGGAAAAAAACCCCACCAAGTAGTCTGTTTTATTTTGTTTTGTTTTCATTTCATGATGAGTGCTGTAGTGAGAGATAGACTCTCTTAAGTCTTATCACTTAAGATAGACTCTGTTAGATCTAATATTCCATGACACCTTCTATTAAAACTCATCTTCCTTCATGGCTTCCAGGTAAGGATGTGTTTGTCTTGTGTCTGGGAACAATGCCATGTCAAACATGTCTTGAGGGCAATCTGGAGTTTGCAGAAGACCATAATAACTGTGTTTCTGTATAGACTCCTTCAAAATCGTAATGGGGCAATACTGAACTCTCTTTCTCTGTCTCATTCTCATCCAAGTATGCCAGGTCCGTCCAGCCTGCAGCCAAGTGTACAGTTTCTTTCACTCTGCTGACCCCTCTGCCTGCAGACTTGAACCACTGCTGGAGAAAAGATTCCATCTCCTGCCCCCGTTCAGTGTCCCACGGTACCAGAGATACCCACTAGGGGATGGAAGATCTCACCAGTTAGGTATAGTGGCAATTTTCATATCTCTCCTTAGGTGTTGTCCTCCTCAGCATTCTCTCCTTACACAGCTTGAGAGGATTCAGTTGCAGGGCAGCTCTTTGTGTTATCTGATGCAATTGAGATATTCAGGCTTATTCTAAAACAAACCAGAATCTTTCAGGCCATGTCTACTTTTGGAAGGCAGAAGATCATAGGGAGTTATACTACTATTTAATGCTCATCAGCTCTGTATTTAAACCAAATAACTTAACTACACACACACACACACTAGTTCCAAAGCCATGTTGTTAATCCCATAGGTAATTTTTTATTACTATTTTCATTTCCATAACCTGCAGGTGATGCTATTAACAACCACAGCACTCTTTTCCTTGAGAACTGCTCTTTGAACATACCTTTCTCTCAAGAGACTCCTGGATCTCCAAATGCATCTGATCAACCACAAGGAAAAACAAGAAAGTTGAGCTTGGCCAGCACAAATAGTGAAAACTCAGGGTCAACAGAAAGTTTGCCATCAGCATACTTCACCAACAGTGAGTGAAACCTGGTGCCACGTGCTGTCTGATATGGCAGCAACCCTTCACTCCATATCCTTTCTGTGGCGATATTTTTTATGAAAATGAAAATTACCTGCTTGAAAGTTTTGGGAGAATAAGAACAGCCTAAGTTGCTAAAATTTTAAGTAACACAATTTAGCTTCCTCTTCTGTTTGTAATTAATGTACATAAAATAGTAGAAGTGAAGTCAAAGTTTTATATCAAGATTGTACTCATGAACAGTCATTAAGAGTTGCATACTAACAGGGATTTAATAGCATATTCCAGGCAAAAAGAAGTATAGTTAGATAAGATTCGTTAGTCATAATAAAGGTTTGATGAGTCCTTATATTCCATTCACTCTTGTGGAAGTATTTGTAATTCTTACTCTATAAAATGATCATAAAAGCAATAGTCTTTCACTGTGTATTTTCCATGAACCAAGAAACAGTAGAAATCATGCTGAGATGATTTCTGTTTTCCGAAACTTGAACCAAATAAAATGTTTTAGATTTCAGGCATTTAAGTGATGATGCAGTCAGTGAAAACAGTGATTTTGTGTTTGATAGATACCTTTAAGAAGCTCTGAATGTCAAGATTAAAAAAGCAGAAGACCTCATTCAATTATCTAGCTTAAGCGTAAAAACAGCAAGAGATTTATTAAGAAGATACCTTATAGAAATGTGATGCTATTTTGTTTGGGTTTTTTGTAGTTACAGCAAAGTGGTGGGGAACAAAACGAATAGATTATGCCTTGTATTGTCCAGATGTGCTGACAGCCTTTCCAACTGTGGCCCTTCCGCATCTCTTCCATGCCAGCTACTGGGAATCAACAGATGTTGTGGCCTTTATTTTAAGACAGGTCATTGATTTTTTTTTATTTTTTTTTTTCTCTCTGCAACAAATAACTTTGTGATTGTTAATTGCATCTTCCAAGGGTGATGGGTCTTTTGATCTTTTTTTCAGTCAGATGGCTAACTGTGTTTGCATCACATACAACTGGATGTAGGAAAGGCAGATGTGGATTTACTGGAGAGGTGAAGGTGCCCTGCTTTAGCGCTGCTGGCTGGTGTTCTTAAAGCAGACTGTGTGACTGGGAGCAACCACCCCTCCTGTGCTCCAAATCAGTATAACCCTGTATTATGTATTAGTTTCCTCCTGTTTTTGAAGGAGTAGGCCATTTCCAGCCTTAATTATGTATTTCTGTACTAAAAAACAAATTATTAGCATACCATTTGATAATAAACCAGCAGTTTGAAAGTATTGTCTCTTCTGTAACTAGACTAGCTTATTTCAAGGCTTTTTCTGTGCACTGCCTCTTCAGACTTTTTTTGTGAGCCATGTAATGAGTCTCTTGTTCTGCTGTCTCAGTAGTTAGACAGCAGCTCACAGTGACTTAAAGATAAGTGTCCATCGAGGACACAAAAACACTTCTGTGGTCTTAAGCTGCTTTACTGACTTTGCAGAGCATGAGCAGACATTTTCACCTTTTTCTCTGGAAGGAAGTGCAAGCTCTGTTGTGAATGGAAAAGCTGTTCAATAAATACTTGAGATCAGTGTTGGCCAACAGAGTGAAATCAGTTTATTTGTCTGTATGATTAATAAGAACATATGTCCTCTACTTCTGTCTGCTTTCATTGTGCTTTCGGCTCTGCAGTGTCATTCAGCTGGGGCAGCAATGTACTTTCCCTGTCTTTGCCAAGGAGCCGGACTCCACAGGCTACACACTGTTTATTAAAATATTAATATAATTTCAGGTGATGAGGTATGAAAATGTAAATTTCAAGGAAAATTACAACCTGGATGCAGCAACACTAAGCCCGTCCAATCCACGTGAAAAATGGCTACGCAAAAGGACACATGTCAAATTGAGAGTAAGTATAAATCTGAATATATATGGCAGCTATATAACTTGGGTTTGGCAGCAATTTAGGTGACATCTCCAAAACATATGTTTACATAATTGAATATTACTACAGATCTGAAAACTGCTGGTGTAATCCAGAAACAGACAAATTAGCAGTTAGGGAACAGGAACAATTTATTCTTGGTTTATCACTACATGTTAGGAGAAAGAATATTTCTTCCTTTAAATAACAGAGGGGTTAAAAGAGGTTGTTCTTGTATTTCTTCTGTGCTAGATGAATCTGTAACTCAAGAAAAAGGGTTTTTTTTTCAGATGCTGCTTCAGTTGGAAATGTCAATTAAGATAAAAAATAAGATAAAGATAAAATCTGTTCAGGAACCCACCATTCCTGGAAAACCTGGCTCCAGCTGAAATAGGAATGTAGTTTTTCTAAGTGTTCTGAGGTACACTGTGACATACTTCAGAGACACTGTCCAGGACTCTGTTTCTGTGTCACTGTTCATAACAAGGTAATAGAGACAGTAGCCTCATCACAAAGGCAAACTTTACCCTTCCCACCTTCTGTGCTTGTTTCAGAATGTCACTGCTAATCACCGAGCTAATGATGTCATTGCAGCAGAAGATGGTCCTCAGGTTCTAGTTGGGCGCTTTATGTATGGACCTCTCGACATGGTGGCCTTAACAGGTGAAAAGGTGAAGTCTGGGTAATAAATTTCCTTGTTCTTCTGAACCAGCTTTTACTGGACACAGTTGTTGAATGTAGCACACATGTATAGTACCCGAGGAAGTCTTGCAGTGAGGGAAAGTATGTAATAAATACATGCAAGCTGAAATTATTTCTAATTTAGGGTTTCTGCCAAATTTCTGAGCTCTATACCCTTGTTTGATGCCTTCAGTGCTGAGTGCTTTAAATGATGAAGGCAATAAAATATTACATTGTGTGTTAGGAAGCATTTTCTAATTGAGAGGGCCCTCTGTGAAGTTTTTACTGAGTTTTGAAGTCCCTTGAAACTTCCTTTTAGTAAAAGTCATAGTAGGGCATACTTACATAATCTAGGCTTGGCCGGCCCTTTAAATAGGGAGTGTGTTTCCTGCTGTCACACTACATGACCATTTCCTTGTTTTTGCAGGTTGATATCTTCATAATGACTGAGCCATCTTCGGGTAGGTGGGTGTATTTTGACACGGAGATATCCAACAGCAGTGGCCGGATATCCTACAGCATACCCAAACAGAAGAGACTGAGAGTGGGTGTGTATCCCATCAGAATGGTTGTCAGGTAATAGCTCCAACCTGGAACTACAGCTGTGATGGATGGTTGTGATTAGGAAGACACCAAAGTGTGTAAGATTGAAGGGGGTGTGAAAGGAGATTTTTGATTGTATAGTTGTCTTTTCTTGGTCTTGTCACTGTCTTGTCAGTTTAGACTTGAAGCAGTGATCATCTTTTCACTGGCCAGTTTAGAGGTGCCCAAGTCGATGCATATTATCCCTACTGCAACACAAATCCTCAGTGCAATTCAATTTAGGAGCACTTAGTCAAAAAATGGGGACTGGACTGTAATCAGTCTTCTTTGTGGCAAGCATATATGACTTGGGATATTTTGCAGCTTGTTCACTGGGGAAAAAACTGCTGAGGGGTATAGCATTCTGGCATTTTGCTTATTCAATTTATTTATTGCTTTGCCTCTCCAGAGGGGACCAGAGCAGTGCTGCGAGTTACCTGACCGTTCTTCCCCGAGGAATGGAATGTGTTGTGTTCAGCATTGATGGTTCATTTGCAGCAAGTGTTTCAATTATGGGAAGTGACCCCAAAGTCCGAGCTGGGGCTGTTGATGTTGTCAGGTAAGTCAGGCTTGCACACCTCATTTTTTAAATCTCTGACTTTCCAGTTTAAACACAATAGGAAGAGAGCAGGATAGGTTTGTTTTTTTTTTTTAACTAGACTTTACTACACTTTAAAAGCCAGGATTCTTTGCAGATACATTTCTGTATTTGCTTGGACATCAGGTCAGCCTGATTGTCAGAGGAATCTTAAAATGCTGTGGTTTGCTTCAAAAATTGTAGTTTAAGTTGCCTTGAGACTAAAAGTTTCTTTTTGGGAATATGGCAATGGATTAATAATGATTCCCTGTGTTACTACGATTAGCAAACAATGCATTTTGTGTTTTGATCACTTTAAATAAGAACAGACTTCAAAAATATCAAGTGTCCTGAATGCAAGAATGTTTTTTAAGTAAAAATTAAAAGGCCTTTTACTGCATTCTTACAAATCTGTTAATGTCACACTGTACAGGGAGATACAGGTTTTATTTTAGAAATTGAATGGGAACGGAGGGGTGTCAGTTTTCAAGGGTTTCCACTTCTTACAGCTGAAATGGCAGGAAATATTATTAAAGGTTTCCAAGATAGCAGGACTTGATATGTAGCAAGGTTTATTCTAAACACAGTTTTAAGTAGCTTGCATATTTTATGTAACAAATTGTACAAGAATTTGGGGGGATAGTGTGGATCAGCTGGAAGGCAGGAGGGCTCTGCAGAGGGACCTGGACAGACTGGAGAGTTAGGCTGATTCCAATGGGATGAGGTTCAACAAGGCCAAGTGCCGGGTCCTGCACTTCAGCCACAACAGCCCCATGGGGAGCTCCAGGCTGGGCACAGAGTGGCTGAGACCAGTCAGACAGAAAGGGACCTGGGAGTTTGGATTGACAAGAAGCTGAACATGAGCCAGCAGTGTACCCTGGTGGCCAAGAAGGCCAATGGCATCCTGGCCTGGATCAGGAACAGGGTGGCCAGCAGGGAAGTGATTCTGCCCCTGTACTCAGCCCTGGTGAGGCCACAGCTTGAGTCCTGTGTCCATTTCTGGGCCCCTCAGTTTAGGAAGGAGATTGAGGTCCTGGAGCGGGTCCAAAGGAGGCAACTGGGCTGGTGAAGGGACTCAAGCACAGACCCTATGAGGAGAGGCTGAGGGAGCTGGGGGTGTTTAGTCTGGAGAAGAGGAGGCTCAGGGGAGACCTCATCACTCTCTACAACTCCCTGAAAGGAGCCAGGTGGGGGTCAGTCTCTTCTCCCAAGTAGCTACTGGTAAGACATGGTCTTAAGCTCTGCCAGGGGAGGTTTAGGTTAGATATTAGGAAAAAATTCTTTACAGAGAGGGTGATCAGGCATTGGATTGGGCTGCCCAGGGAGGTGGTGGATTCTCCATCTCTGGAGGCTTTAAAAAGAGACTGATGTGGCACTCAGTGCCATGATCTAGTAACCATGGTGGTAGTGGATTAAGGGTTGAACTTGATGATCTTAGAGGTCCATTCCAACCTGGCTGATTCTGTGATTGTAATTTCTCTTGTGTCTCTCCATCTTTCTCAAGATGTAGGCACAATTACTTAATTTTTTGAAAGGAGCGTAGACTTAGGCATGCTGAAGGATGCTTATTGAAGGATAACATCCAACTTCTAACTCTGTCTGTTCTGCGCAAAGAAGTGCTGGCCTGCCCTGGGATAATTGTTTCTCTTTCTGCACCTGTGTAATTTACCTGCTGTTTTTCATAGGCATTGGCAAGACCTGGGATATCTGATTATCTATATTACTGGTCGTCCAGATATGCAAAAACAGCGTGTAGTTTCATGGTTGTCTCAACATAACTTTCCACAAGGGATGATCTTCTTCTCAGATGGACTTGTTCATGACCCACTGCGTCAAAAGACCATTTTTCTCCGGAACCTCATGCAAGAGGTACTAGAATCCTGTTCGTAGCCTTAAAACCTTTTTTCCAGAGAATGTCATTCAGTGAAGCTAGAGATCTCCCTTCATTTTGAAAAGTAAATCTCACCTCATTTCTTTTCTCACTTTTTAAAGAGCAGGGAAAGCTGATAAAAACACCTGAAGGGGCCTGCTGGCATGACAAATAAATAAATGAACTGCTAGTTCTTTCCTTTGTGTATATCCATAGTTCTTGCTGGCATGCAAGCAGACAGATTTAGCTTTCTGTGTTTTACAGAATGAGGTTGTTAACAATTGACTCATCTGCTGCTTCATTGCAAAACAAGTGCCATCCTTGTAATGCATGGTATTCAATAGAGCATTCACTTTGGAAGTAATATTTGTTTCAGTGCCACATCAAAATCTGTGCTGCATATGGTTCCATGAAGGATATTTCTGTGTACAATGTCTTGGCTCTGTCACCATCCCAGATCTACATAGTTGGACGATCAACAAAGAAATACCAGGCACAGTGTCAAGTAAGTAACTCCTGGTACTCAGTCAGGAAGTCCAAGGGGGTAACAAGGAAAAGCATGAGTGTGCAAACTAAGCACACGCTTAAAAAAAATTAAGAGCGGAGACACTGTTTCATAGAAAGAAGAGCAGTTCTGGTTTCAGATGAGGCTTCGTCTGGTAAGTGAATAGAGAATTTAGTGGTCACAGGTTGTATCTGCAAGTGCATTCATCACATATTGCTGAATGACAAAATAGAATAGGTCACTGAAAAAAAAACATGAGTGGAGTTTTTGTATTCTTTACATATCTTAACTGGGATTCGAAAGGTAGGAAGTTTATTTATCATGGAGCTCATAGGTCAGGGCATCAGTAGTCATTCCCTTTCTTTCCTTCTTATTTCAGTTCCTCAGTGAAGGTTACGCAGCTCACTTGGCCTCACTGGAGTTCAGTCTCCATTCACGACCGAAGAAGAACAACTCTCGGATGATACTGAGAAAAGGCAGCTTTGGCCTCCACTCCCAACCTGAGTTTTTGCGCAAAAGAAACCATCTCCGTAGGACTATGTCTGTACAGCAACCTGACCCACCTTCTTCAAACCCCAAGCCAGAGCGTGCCCAGAGCCAGCCTGAATCAGACAAAGACCATGACAGGCATTTGCCCTCCATTGCTTGGGTTCGAGGTGGAGTTCACAAATTTGAATCTGTCCCCTAGTAAGCTTGGGAATATAGATCTTGGGTGCACCCGGTTAAAGGTTTAGGCATGCCTCAAAGATATTTTGTAGGCAGCTTCAAACTAGGAGATATAGAAGGGAACCTGTACTTTGAAGTCTCCCCTACTCTGGAATCTGCCTTCTTACACCAAGTGGGAAACGTCATATGCGTTCCTCTTGACACATTTATTGGGAAATTTTAAAACAATCTAAAACCATCTCAAGTGCTTACAACATCAAAGCATCAGGAAATATCTCTGGTTATTTTTTACAGCAGATTTTAATCAAATGTGCAATAAGAGAAAAAGCTGTAACAAGCTGATTTTACTCAGAAGGATTGTGGTACCAGCTAACCAGGTACAGAGGTTTACACTTTAAACGCTAAATAGTTATATCTGTTTCCACTTCCCTTTTGATAAATCAAAACACATGCAAGGGAAGCAGAGGTGGGAACCACAATAGTGGAGGTCAGGATTTGTATGCCAAGATGCTTTTTGGGTGCCTTAAACCCAAGATTTCCTTTCAGCTTACAGTATTGGTCAGCCCATCTCAACATGGGCACTCGTGTTTTGTGTGAGTTGCTCTATGGCAAGTGAGAACTCTACTTCTGAACCAAATCATAAAATCTTCATGTTAGAAATAAATATGTCTGCCACAGTTTGAAGCAGTCAGTGTTGCTGTATACAGAATAATGTGCCAGTGTACAAAGATCACGTTGTTTCGTGGAATTTGGTGACTGTGCAAAATGTGTGGACTACTCTGAGTAAGGAGATAGCTCTAACTGTCTCAGTCTAAGAGACAGATCCTCAGATAGTAAGCTAAAGGGGGACCCCTTTGACTAAGGGATCTGCAAACTTCAGAACTGTCATTTTATTCTAACTAGAATACACTGGAGGAGAAAAAAAGTGATGGGAGTCTTATGGGTAAATTGTTTACCTTCTCATATTTTGTAGCAACTGCTGTGGTAAGATAATCTATAGTATTCAGAAGCATTTGAGCTTCAAATAGATGTGCCAAATTACAAGTGCCAAATTGGTTTTCCTAACAATTTGAATTTCTCTCAGATCTCTCAGCAAAGTTACTAAGTCAAATGTGTGAAGTTTTCCCTAACTGGTAATATTTCTAAAGTGTTGTATGTTGTTTAATGTAATAGCAGTTTGCATTTTCTTCATGAAGATACTCCCACTGCACTAAATTTGCCGAGTTTTGATGACTGAACTGAAACATGCTTTAAAACCTTCAGTGAAGTTACCAGTGCACATAAAACCCCTTTTCTTTAAAAGTTAAAACTAGGCTATTGACAATGAGAAGGCTTGAAGTTGATTGATTTCTGATTCAGATGTGTGTGTTTGTTTTTAATTTCAAGGAGTTGGGGTGGAGAGGGTTTCATATCTCTTCTCCTCTCCCTCCCCCTTGCATTCAGGTTTTATTTGTCTGTAGCTAGACCAGAAACAGTCTCTCAACAACTGTATTAGTTAATGATTTTAAGACACATAAAGAAAACAAGAAATGCTATGTAAAACTTAAAGACAGTGCAGAAGTAAACCTAAGACTACACTCTGTACTCACCCAAAAGTTTACGCAAGTTTTTAAGGGCTTAGTAATGTGGCTCTTGCCTTAAAAGGCAGCAAAGTAGCTTATAAGTAAGATCTTTATTTTTTTAGACATTACTTGGCAAGATTTTCATTTGTCAGTTCCAAATGTCCTGAAAGATCTCTGGCACATCAGAATTTTGTTTTTAATGCTTGCTTTAAGGGACACGGTAATTGTTGCTAAAGATTTAAGAAAGTTATTAAAAGTTTGATAGCTCACACTAACTGGGAGCAGGTAACTACAGGGGTCTGGGGTTTTATGCTCTGTTGTCATGTCAGCCAGCTACAAAAGCTAAGTGAAAGATAGCCACAAACTACATTGAAGCAGCCTTCAGGTTTACTTTCCCAGTAGTATCACATGTAATTTTTAACCCACAAACTATTCTGTGTTCTGTCTTGGCCCGCTGTGTGCACTAATTCTAATTATATAGTCCATTTTTTCCCCTGTCCTTTGCAGCTAGGAGAAGATTGCATAGGTACACTGGACTGCATCTCCCTTCAGTAAGTTCACTGTTAGCATGCTCCTCCTTGTTATTTTAAAGTAGGCATGGAAATCCAAGGCTTGTGAGGGATAAATCATTAGGCAAATCTTAAATTTGATGAGGAAACCTAAAGGCAACAGTAATTGATTCCAAAGTCCTTTTTAGGCACTGGGTGTTGTTTAGCTTGTCTCCTGACAGTAAGCACTGTTCCTGCTGCAAATTTCAAAGCTAATGTTGCTTTAACTGTCTACCTCTACCATCCAAGAGACTCAAAAATCTGTTTTGTTCTAACTTGCTGCAGTAGAAAGGCTTGTTTCCTTTCAAGAGAGGAATCTTTGTGTAAGTCTGTGACTATTAAAGTAGTGTCTGGACACAAGGTCAGAGAAATCTCTTAGGTTAAGATCTGTCTTTTACTCTTGAAGACACAATGTCATTTTGCAGGGTACCATGCAATGAAAACTCCAATTCTGTGTATTTCTGTTAATAACTGGGCCACCTTTACAGTAGTCACTGTGCTGGCTTCTCTTAAGAATACAATGAGCTAATAGCCGTAAAACAAATGCTAATGTGTGTGTGTCTGTATGTGTGTGTGTGTCTGTGCGTGCATGATTTAGACTGGTAACAATTTCAAAGTTTCTACACATGATATTGAAATCAAGCTAAAAATATTTTCCCTAATTTAATTTCTTATGATCTATGAGAGATAATGTGGCCTTTGCGTAATACCAACACTACCTATTGCTCAGGGATGGAATGGTTTATATCCTGATCATAGGCCTCCAGCAGCACTTTGGCAAACAGTGATATAGGCATTAGCTTGGAGGTTGAAGCTTCATGATAGTTAGGAGCTGATCTGAAACATCAGATGCCAAATGCATTTGTCTTGAAAGCAGAAGCCAGTTGCCACTAAATGGTAAAGCAACTTCTGTTGTAGCTGAGAGAATGTTTAGACATCTTGCAAGTAGATTGGCATTTCAACACATAATCTGTGGCAATGGCTGGGGACCTCAGGCGTGTTGAACCACTAGAGTTTTGTGTTTTGTTTTGGTTTTTTTTAATCTCAGCTTAGGGTGTTCCCTGAAGGTTGCCTGATGAATCACTACTACTTTTCTAGCATAACTTTCTAGCATAAATTTTAGTTATACACTTTGTCCACATGAAACTTCATGTAGTGGTCCATAGGCATTCTGTTTGCCACTGGATTTCAGTTTTACTTGTGCTTTCTTGGTAGGATTATCAGTACTCCTAAGCAGGCCATTTACTAAGGGTAAGCTTAGTCCTACAGTCCTTAAACTTCATAGGCTAGGGAAGAAGTCCTTGGACTGATCCAAGTATTCTTGGATCAGATTCCTGTTTGACCAAAGTAGTCCTACTTAGTTCTGAGGTGTGGCTTATAACTATTCAGCATAAAATTTTGTTAGGTGTAAAAATGACATGACATTGATAATTCTTGTTCATTGGGGTTCGTGAGAGCTGCCACTTTAATTTGCTTATAGAAAAACATTCTTAATTCTTACAGATTACTCCACCTGTTCCTCTAGTACCAATGAAAGTAATTTCTAAACAGTTAAAACTTTCATGATTATGCAGAAGTGGAACTAGCAGTAAACTAAAGAAACAAAAACATATACATTTCAATCAACTATTAAAATAAGCAGTACAATGACACCTTAACTGGAAGCTCTACAATTCTGCAAAATAGAATTTGTTTGCCACTATTAGTGAAAAAGTCATCCTATTTATACATTGCAATCTTTAGGCCCGGGTACTACCAATGTCTATAATTTAGCAAATCCCTAATACTGTGATCTATAGTACCATATGCTTCACAGTCTAAATTTAGAAGGGAAAAAATTAAATTGGTCTTTCTATATTGTTTCCTGTCTTAAACTTGCAAAAAACTTTGTTTACAAGCATTTTTAATAGTACCTGAAATCATTAGGTGTTTTCATTTTTTTAAAATTCACTACTTTAACAACTATTAATGAACAAATACTATTACTGAACAAATACTGAACAAACCCCAGTTTCCCACTCCCCTTGCATCTAAGCACAGAAAGGTCAGTACATCATAAAAGTATTAAGTTATTACACTTTTGTCTAAAGTATGGGCACTTTTTTAATAAGCTTATTGGCTCAACAATGAATAAAAGAGACTGTACACTGCAATTTCATCATTTTTCTGATTAGAGCTTGAAATGGGGGATCTGAACTCAAAATTTCTGAGTTGAATTGTTTATTTCAGGCATGCAGGGGACAAAGTGGCACTTTCCATCCTCATCTGGAGCTGGTACAGAATAGGATTCTCATAAACACAAAACCTTCCAACTTACCTCAACTTCTATTAATAGTGTTTTTTCATGGTCTGTGTTCATAGCGTCAGCAGAAATTGTGGGTGTAACAAGGTAATTTGAATTCCATGTTTAATCACTCCAGTGTAAGTATAGGTTCCTTCAGATTATCCTATATTCAGTCCCGCACAAAAAATGGAGGTAGTAATATATTTTTCTGGATGAAAAGAACTCTTTTTTTTTCAGAAATAAGAAATGGCCTGGAGCAGCTTGAATCCTGTGCCATGGACTCTGGAATTGAAGTCAGGTGTTGGTATTTCCTCTTTCCCTCATTTTAGTTCAAGCCCAAGGTAAGGGGATTACAGTTTACCCTCTTTGTATTTCTCTCAATAAGATACATTTGAAACTGGATATAATTGTGGGGGACAGGAGAACATGAAAAAAATGACTGTTTGTCATTTATAAGAATTTACAGAACTTATAGGGGAAAAGAGAGGGGGGCAGGTTTACTGTTATATGCTGGGAGATAGTATACCAGAGATCACAATACTAAAACCTAATTGAGAGATTGCAAACTTTAAAGATAAGTTTATTCTGGGAGCACTGGTACAGGGCCCAGAATAGCAGTCCTCTCACAGAACCACAAGCCTTCTGCACAACTTATTTTTCTATTTGTGGGAGAAGGAAAGGAGCTGTCCACTGACAACTGAATTAATACAAGGAAACTTGAAATTGTACATGTTCTTTCAGTTGATAGTTTTATTACGTGCATACTTTTAAATATCGTTTGTTAGTGAGAAGGTTCTGTTTGGTGACAAATGTTTATATTTCTTATGGCTGCCTTGTAAAGATTAAAAAAATGTACGATAATGAATTTCTTAATATGAAATAAGGAGTAAGATTTCTATAACTGGTACAGATTTTGATGTGAGCTGGTTTTTAAAATCTTAATATGTTAAGTCACTTAAATAAAATCTTCCTTGCCTTTAAGCAAAGAGTGTCACTGATTATTCTTACCAGTGATGTGGTATTAGATCATCATTGTACGTGTCCTAGTAGTCAGTGGAAACAGTATAAATAGAGGCTGTGTAATACATTTGACTATATGAAATAATACTGAGATGGCCTGTTGACTTTCCACAAAACTCCAACCCTCCTTCCTTTTGAGAAGTCATACAATTAAACACTTCAGTAACGAGACACTGTCTTTCTGAGAACTTTATAGAAATACATGCACAATACATTTCAATACATGCAAAGAATTAAGTCCAAGCTACTGTTCCATACAAAAAGGTGGTTAAAAAAAATAAACACAAAACCACATAAAAACTACATCAAGAAATAACACAGGCTAAAACTTTAATTTATCTGAAAGCCTGGAAGCCCAGCATTAAACCTTGACCATTAGGGTTCCTTTCATGTTTCCAGGCCTCATTACCTTTTAGTTTCAGTATTTTAAAACAGTCTGACAGGAAAAAAGAAAAATGAGGAGTAAGGTTAAAATCAATACATAAATCAGAATTAAACATGCTTGCTTCCCATATTTATACTTAATACCATTTAATATTTTGTAGTTCCAGTTTTACTAAATTACATGGGCATCTTAAAAATTACCAAGTAGAACAAAGTTTTCCAAATCAGTCTTTTGTTTTAAGCTTCAACTTGGAGTGAATGTAATTAAGAAGCTTTAGTAAAGCTATGACCCTGAAAAAAAGCCCTGGTGTTACTGAATCACCTACCAACAAAGGCTTGTCAAATTAATGTTACTTTTTAAAAATATTAGTAGCAAAATATAGGTGTCAAATGCTTAATATAACTCATAAAATAGCTGCACTGTGGTATTGTAGTTCAGTATAGTACAGTAGTTGTTAGAGGTTAAATTAATTGTTGTAAACTATTTCTGTGTATAATACATGTTCTGCTACAAAAGCGAGGCTTACCTTGACTGCCAAGATGCTGTTTAAAGCAGCAGCAAGAAATGACAAAGTTGTTCTGATTTGTTTGGAACCCCACTACTTAAGACAGCATTAGTTAGGCTAATCTAATTACAGTCTTTAAGGCCATAAATTTGAGTCCTAACATGACAGCTCTTGAGGTGTGAGCAACTTGTCTTGGAATAGCAGTTTTGGTCAGAATTCAAACAAACCACTACCGTTTCATTAACTTCCAGTTAACCATGATGCTAAACTTCTGCTTTGTATACAGAGAAAAAAAAATTGATAGGCTTTCAAAATACTCATACTAAAACTCATGTCAGCTGGATACTAGTCTAAATACTACTATGACCTATGACCGCCCTTCATATATTTGTGGCCCTTGCTCTGGCCATTCCTACTTATCAGTTCAACATAGGTTTCAAAGTACTTACTGCCTCACAAAAGTCATTCAAGGTGGTCTCTTATCTCAGTGGGAGATTATGCACTGTAGTGCAATTTTGATTCTCTTGTTAAGAGAAGGCAAGGGAAGGAAAGTCCTGAGCTACTCTGTCAAGATTATAAAATGTAATGGCATATATACATACACATAATTATATATATATTATGTATAGAGTGCACTCTCAGGTGCTACACAGAGCTCCCCTTTATATATGCTCATAAACTAACAACAGTTACAACTATCTCTGCCTAGGTACCAAGTGCTTGATGAAGTTGCTTTGCTTGCCTTCTGATAATTCGAGAAAGTTTTTGAGATCGACGCGCAGACTGTAAGTTTTGTGCCATGAGAATAGTAGTTTGATACTGCGTGTTGCCTGCAGAAGAACAAAGACTGACATTAGCAGCATGAAGTCAGTATGACTAATTAACTGGTTAACACACACAGATTGCTGGAAAACTTTTAGATGGGAGCAAGGAAGATGTCTTGGACCTGTACACTTTCACTATATAACAGGTCTAACACTAACAAGAAAAGATTTTGTACCTTCAGTGGGTGTAAGTGGCAGTGCACAATTTAAGTACTGCAGTAATTTAACTAGCAACAGGAGCATTTCTTGTGATATAATCTAATTAATTAAAATGAAAAAATCATTAGAACAATACATGAAGCTGGCAGCTGTAGACAGTTTGAGATCAAGGTTTGTTTTGTCATGGAGAATATTGAAAAAAGAGTTGTGACACTAAAACTCACAGCAATTGGATATCAGAACAGAAAGTCATATGCAAGACTAAAGGGCACCTCCAAAAAAAGTTTATTACACAATTAAACCAGTAGGCAGCCTAGAAACAGCCAGGGACAGAGCACATGGTGTGTGTCTACAAGCACAGCAGACCAAATTGCTTAGTGGAAGCAGTACACATCACTGTGAAGTTTCAGTCAAGCATTTGAAACTGCTCTCATTTTTCCTAAAATGTTAAAGCATTCAACTAACACCTTTGTTGCTAAAATAGGACATAGTATTTATGATGTAACTTTCCCTTTAACAAAAGCACACGTCCAGGATAAAAATATTAATGTCACAATGCAGATCTCAGTGAAGGTAATCAAGGCATTTACCTGGTAGTGGTTCAGTGAATTGACACTGGAAGTGATGTTTAGAAATTTACAGCATCGACTTTCTGTTCCCATCCATTTAGGCACAAGAGCTATGTTTAAAAAATGCCAGCAATCCAGATATTAACTGCTCTTTATTGTGATGGCATTGTCTTAACTGCTAAGACAATGCTAGGGATGGAAAAAGATGGGCTGTAAAATTAGACAGATCAGTGTAATGGTTTGTTCTGTCACGCTTTATATTCTTAATTAATCACCGGAGTGAACTGAGGTTGAGTGACAAAAACATCAGTACCAGTATTTTTCTAGTCTGGAGTGAGAAAAGCTCATTGTATAGACAGAAATGCTATTTGCGTTGAAGCCAAACTTTAGGTCCACTGTGAACCCAAAGGGTTTCACTAATCACAATGAAGAAGTGAAGATCTACAACTGCACAATGATCTGCTGTAGCAGATCACTGTAGCCACAGTGAATATGAAGGAAGAAACCTGTGGTTCCACATAATTATACTTCAAAGAAGCATGAGTGAATAAGACTTTCTCAAAACAGCAGGTTTTCTCCACAGATGCATGCAGGTATAGAGAAGGTAAGTGAACAACTACCTTACCTGGTTGATACTATCTTCAGTTACAAATGAGAGAAATTGTCATATTATTCACAGATGGGAGAATATTAGGAGTGAAATTTAGTGAAATTTCAATGGTTATGATCATTAACCTAATACAAGACTTATAGTTATCTAGAAATGGTCCCATTGCTAAAAATTGAATTTTTTGAATTATGTAGGATTTTAAGACCTTACCTCTTTGTAGATAAAAGCAATTTAATGCTAAGCCATCTCTAGAGGATTTTAGGTACTTAACATTTCATTATTAAATGTCTGACAGCAAGTGTTCTAAGAGAGGAAGAAGTTTAGGGAGGTGGCCTGTGACAAGACTTCTTTCCTTTGGTTTTTACTGTCTTAGTGTGTCTAATGCAGAATAACACAACCTTTACAAACACTGCAGCCTACCAATTCATGGGTAAGCCGAAGTGTTGTATAAGAGGCTTCTGCATCCTCTTAATGTTTGAGTTACAGACTATTTGTTAACATAATGCTACCTAACAGAAGGATTTTTCTATAAATACATGGGAACTAATGACAGTATCAGCACAAGGGGATATCCACAGTACCCCATCCTGGACTGGCACCTCTTTGAGACAGAGGCAGAGAGGTACTGTTCTCACACAAAAAAGGTGGGAAAAATCTTCTGCAGCAGGAATTCTGAAGACAAGGAGGATGTTTGACAGGTTTTAGAAGCTGCAAGTACAACTGCAGTTTTAATCTGCACAGGTATCTTAAGGAAAGAAAAGCTCTGCTGTGTTGTAGCTGATAAAGTTCTGCAACTTATTCCTCATCCTAAATTACAGGGATCACCTAGCCTGCAATGGGCAGTGTCCGAGTGGGAGATAACCTGCTGGTGGAAGTTGAAAGGTAGTTAGTGGTATTTACCTGTCTTCTTGCACAATGGCTTCATCAAATGCTTCTATTGGAAAATCCCTGAGGAGAACAGCTCCAACTCAGAATCAAACTCTCTGCAAACAGAATGGTCATTACTAAAGATCAAACAGGACAGACTTGACTAGGTTATGCTACCCAAGTCTCCATCCCTGCAGTAACAACTCTAACTCCAGACTTTACCCAGAGAAGTTGAAAGCTGAAACAGTCATGCTTTTAATTTGACTGACCAACTACTTGACATCTCCACCCCCAAGACAGCTATCTTCCAATTCAAATA
This sequence comes from Calypte anna, assembly GCF_003957555.1. Classification (NCBI taxonomy): domain Eukaryota; kingdom Metazoa; phylum Chordata; class Aves; order Apodiformes; family Trochilidae; genus Calypte; species Calypte anna. The sequence goes on from NC_044264.1 coordinate 11,109,183, forward strand.
CTGCATTCAGATTCAGGATTCATCTTCTAGTTTTGACACTTCACAAGTGACTTTGACCAACACAAAAACATATGTGTCCATTATTAAGTATTTACCTAGCTCACAACCCTTTGTGTTAAATCTTTGAGGCAAGAATTTCTCTACACTATAAAGAGCTTGGTATTAGCAGAGGTCTCTCTTGCAATACAAATAGCAACTTTGGGATAGTTAGAGCTATCTATTAGAAGTGGGGTGCAGTGAAAGAATTTTTCTTTATCAAAAAGGCATCAGCAAAGAACTCATGTATGTCTGTCTGATGGGGACTGGTGCTGAGAAATATGGTGTAAACTAACCCAGTGGGAGAGTGATTTCTAAAAAGTTCTTGTCACAGCACAAAATTAAGTTTTGTTTTTCAGCTTTATGCTATGCTCAGAATCTGTTTATACAAGGACCTGTAACTACAGATAAATAGGACAGCAACCTTCATATCTTGCCTTTTACTTTACAAGATAATCACAGTAATAACAACATTAATAACAGAATATGGTTTAGAAAAGAATGTGGCTTACATCTTTCTGTTAGCAGGAGCAGGGGATGAATAAGAGCTCTTCATTGCTGATGCTCTTCTTGATCTCCGAAGAGGGACAGGATCTTTATGAAGGCAGGATGAGAAACCCCTCCATTCTCTATGTTGCAACACCCTTGTTGGGCCAAGCAAGGCTCTTTTGCTGGATGTTGGGGTGCCTTTATAACTGGTTGCTGGAGTAACACTCTTAAGGCAAGGAGTTTGAGGTGTAGTGCTGCTTTTCTTGGTAGAACTGGTTGCACAACTTGGGCTGATTGATTCAGCTGGAAGTGTCACTATCAAATGTACTTGGTTTTGGCAAGACTTCTGTATTTTCTGGAAGAAGCATTAGACAGACATGTTATGCTAAATTAACTCCATAAGCCTAGAGTCTGGAAGCTGAAATACAATGAACATTCAAGCTGAATCCCTAGTTTTCATTCTTATATCAGGTTTACTTTTAGCATGCTTGCTTCCCAACCCTCTGTACTCCATTTGCATGGGAGGAGTCATTTGCTCCCTTAATCCTTAGAACTTTGTCAAGGGCTTCAGCAGGCCTTGGAACAGAGCTCCTTCTGCTCTTATGCAGTAAAAAGGCCAGTCTCCCTAACACATAACTGATATAGTTGAAATCAGATGTTCTCCACCAAAGATAAATGCAAGCTCACATTTGCACCCTGCTTCCATCTAGCAGTCAGTCCAGATTTAGAGTGTCTATAAGGAAGAATATGTGTGGATACGGGAAAGGGCATAATAAAAATTCCAAAGCACTGCATACATCTTGGAAAAAAAATGTTTACAAGCAATGGCAGTCTCTAGCCTGCTTCCTCCTTGTGAAAACTATGTCATACATGATGAAATACAGTAGGGGAAAAGCATTTAGTTAGTAATAAAACTTTTGATAAAACTACATTTATATTTCTTCTTTCCACCTTTCTCCCTCTTCTGCCATATCCAGAATTCACCTGTCTATACTTTAGCAAGGACATAAAAAATTTCACTAGTTAATAGCTATGACATGACCATTACATCGGTGTGCAGATGCATGGCATAGACTCTGAAATACATCAGTCTGTAGAGTACAGAAATCTTAATACTGAAGTTGAAGCAAAAACTAAACTCTGTCCAGACTCCTCTACAAAGGCAGGGTACCTGGGATACTGTTCCAAAAGCATTTTTTGCTTTTCTTTTGATACGCTGAAGAGTTTGGCCATTCTGTTTTGCTTCCAGATTTTCACAAGTTGTAGTCTTATGAAAATTCTGGTCTACTTGCTTTAATGGCACTCGATTCCTTAGAGACATACGCATGGTATTGAGAGAATTCAAAGAAGGCCTTCTCTTGAATTTGTTTGGTACAGGACTGTCATTGTCATCAAAGTCAGCTAGGAGCTGGTGTTTCCTCCAGGACATTGCTGCCTTGACATTTTGAAGCACAGATACCATCTTGCTGCAGTTCTTGGTGAGCCTTATTTCTAAAACAGAGTGAGAACAAGAATTAGACAGAGTAGGGAACAGAGTAGAATGAAAGAGAAACAGATATGTTTATACAATTCACTTGAAACAACAAAATCAGAACTGACTAGACTTTTCTTGGAGGCTTGAAGGAGAACAGCATTAATTTCTGCAGCTATATAGGTCTGTACATGTCCACAAATAATTCTTATACTGAATTTCCAGTACTGGACATCAGACCTGGTAAGCTGCGAGACTGAACCTTGTGAGGTAGAATGCTCTGTAACTGCAACCATTCCTTGTTGATGTCTGAGACTAAGATCTCGTATCACAGATTTTTGCCTTTATTGATGAAAACAGCCTTTTACTGCCAATTTACACAGCTGCTATTGTGTTCTGCCTCAGTTACTAGCTGGAGGCTCACACTTAAGTCATTTATGATTTCAGACAGGATTGTTACTGGCAGATGGTGGTGGTGGGCTAAAACATGTTATCTATATGATACAATTTTTAACATACACATATAGTTTAAAGTTTTCATTTTCACTAACGATCAAGATAAGCTACTCCTAGCAAATTACTTCTAAAAAGCCATTAAAATGCAAATGTACTTTAGCATTTTTAAGTGAATTAATGTTACCAATACTTCATTACAAATTACTGTTATTAAAAAAAGCTGGGAGGTCTACCATCATTATGCCACATATTAGGAAAGTCTATTGATATTCCTTACCATCACTTAAATTCTCTCCATCTCTTACAAGTGTCCTTATTTGTGTCAGAAAGCAATAAGGCTTAGGGAGATCTTTTAATCCTAAAGGTGTTTGGGATATTAACATCTTTTAATGCATTCCAGCTCATAGCAACAAGGAAAAGCTACTAACCAGGCAGCTGGTCGGGTCTCTTACTAGCTCCCAGCTTACCTAGTTTCCTTTTCCATCAACTAGTGTTGATGAATTTACACTAAAAGGTACTACTCAAGTGAAACGCCCTGAAGGAAATGCCTGCTATCCTAGGGTTACATGTATCTGGTTTTTTTAAGTGGCATTGGACGATACGATGTGCTGGACCTGCTGGCTACCGACAGCTTCCGCGCCAGGCGCGGCCGCTGGGCCCACGGCGGGGTAAGGGCTGCGGCCCGGAGCTCCTCCAGCAGTTCGCGCTGCACGAGCAGGACTCGGCCCTCGCCGCTGCCATTCCCTGTGCTCGCTACTGACGGTCGAACGCATAGCCGCGGCCTGGCTGACAGAGCCGGGTCTGTACAGCGAAAGGCGACACAGGGCACGCTCTGCCCGCGCCATTATTTCGCCCGCCAGAGACGTCTAAAACAAGTTGATGACAAGGCTGGAAGACACCGGCCTGGGCCTCTCGCACGGCCAGAACACTCGGGGATGTACTCACAGAAATCGGTGCCGCTGCCAGCCGACAGGAGCTTCTTCGGGTCGCCGCCGCCGCGTTTAAAGGAGGCACCGCCCCCGCCGGGTCCCCGGATTGGCCCCGCTGCCACCGCCCGCGCCCATTGGCTGCTTCCAGCGCGCCCCGACCGTTGCAGGGCAGAGATGATAATGGCGACCGTATCACGGTCGTCGCTGGGGGTTTCCTTGTGCCTTCAGTGCCTTCATGGGCCTGTGGCCTAGGGATCCACGTCAGCGGGAGCAGCAAAAGAATTCGGAGGCTGGCTTGCCGACTTGCGTGTTCAAGCCACGGCTCCTGTTGCTTGTAATTACGAGCCATGTCGTTGACACTTTTTGTTTGGTTGCTTTTTCTCTGCCGGCACCTGCACCTCCTGCTAGAGGAGACAGCTGGTGTAACTGCAGAGTGCTGTTCTGGAAGCCCATGTGGGATGGTCGTAGCAAATGAGGCAGGAAAGAAAAGGCCAACTACAGAGAATGTGGTTTGGTGTTATATAGGTTTTGGGGTTTTTTGGGTTTTTTTAATGTATTTTTATTCTACTCTAGAGGGAAACAAGACATGCAAGGCCTTCACCTTTAAAACATTTTTTCTGGAAAAATTGCTGTGGAAGCAGCTGTAGCAGTTTCTGGCTTTTTTACAGTTTTGGTTTGGTTTCTGGGAAAGTCAACACAGTAACACTCTAGTCCCACCATTGACCTATAAACATACTTGCTATAAGTTCTTAAGAGCTATGGTTTAAAAAAAAGTTCCTCATGATGGTGTTTGTTCCCTGTTTTTTTCATTCACTATAATATGGGCAGGTATAGCTCAAAAAATAACACTTATCTATAGATCTGTGTGTTACAGCCCTATATACTGCTCTCCTTTCCTCTGCGCATTGGCTTTATGGCTTCTAGATAGTTGCATATGTGTTATTCCTGTTCCTTAGTGTTTGCTCTCTCTTCCATCTCCGTAAGGAATGTTTAAGGTTCTGCAATACAAAGAGCGCTTTGGGGGAGGTGGGGCGGGCAGACATGAGAATGCTGAATACAAGAGGTAAAGTCACGTGGTAATCAGATCTACATGCTCTGTTTCTAAGGGTTATCTTATTTCTGGGGATTTAGATTGGTATTTTGGATGGGAAGGGGGAGAGGCAGAATCTGTAAGAATAGTCGTGGTGCTAAATGATCAGATAGGCAGAGATAATGTTTAACAGAAGAACTGTAATCCACAAGGGGAGCAGCAAGATGAAGCTGAGCTGGGCAGTCAGCCTGTCCTTTTGTGCTTGTTTATAATACTGCAAAAGAAATATCTCAGCCTTTGTAATTGTAAACAGACTATCAGCGATTTCCATGTTTTCTTTGTCTTATGGCCTGTTGTTTACATCCATTTCAACTTCATTACTCAACAGACAAGTACATGCTAAGGAGAAAAGGTAGGTCGGTGTAATGTATTTTTGAGTTGCATCTTCTTATACTCCTGTCAGCCAATAAGCCTTGATTTTGATGTAGACCTTAAAAAAAGTATTACTATGTATTTTTCCAGTTTCATCCCCAAGAGCCTAAGGAGTGTTTACCAAGTGCACATGATGAGATATGCACTGTAAAGGAGGGAAATAAATACATTCTGAATTTGTGCCTCTTTGCAAAGGTCAAAACACTAGTTTTCCATGCCCTTTGGATGTTCACAGAGCCAACTATTATCCTGATCTGTCAGGCCTCATGAAAACAAGCACCTGTAGTTTGAATTTCATAGCTGAAAACATAGAAGGTGCATCACTTCCCTTCTTGGCTGTTTATTGCTCAGCCTCTTAATACATTGAAAAGTGATAGGACAAGACCTGGTTTATAGATTTGTGACTTTTATTTCTCACTTCCTAGGGGACTATGGAGCAAGTCTGCTTTTCTTTTTCACTGTCTTTACCTTAGACCAAATGACTTGGCTCAAGTTGGTTTTGTTCACTGTTTGCTCTTGCATAAATTCAGTTGTCATGACATCACAAACATTACCTCTTTGCTCCCTGGCAGTGGTGGAACTTTGCTGATGGAAAGGTCCAAGGTAGAGAAAGCAAGCTTTTTAATTCTGGAGGGAGAGGTGGAAAAGCATGCAGAGAGCTGTGGAGCTGGTAACTTTTGGCATTGTCGTTGTTTACTTAGGATTATGTTTTACTACTACCCTCTTGGTCTTCCAACTCACCAGCTTTGTCCCTGTCCATTGAAGCATAATGATGGAAAATCCTGCTTGAACCAAATGACTGAATACCGTATATTGCCTGTTGGTCTCAACAGGGATTATACCTTAATCTATGTCAGGGTACTATTCAGATGATAGTCATGAAACATTACCACCAGAGGGATAAAAAGTCATTTGAGCTAGCTTTATGCAAAAGTACTGTTCAAATGTGTACAGCTCAAGGCACTGGGTACTTTTTGACACTAGGCATATCAGGCCACAGGCAGTTATCCATTACAGCTGATGCTAACCAAAGGTTTCTAGATGCAGTGACTGGTCTAGCAGCTGTAGATGCTGTTTCACTACTTACCATGACTCTAGGCCAAAAGGTTAAAAGATTGATCCTGTGATTGTTCTTCACTCGTTTTTTGTTTTGGTTTGGTTTTTTTTCTTTTCATTTAGGTTACACTATAGCTTAGACCCAAGAACTTTTGTGACCCTGACAGCTTGAGTACAGAGGGGAAGAAAGGTTGTATTTTTTTGAAAGTGAAGAAGCAAACGTTCCTCCATTGGCTTAGAAGCCTATTCTTTTGGGAATGGCAAGAAATCAAACCCTGTCTTTCTTCATCTAGATTGGCTCAGCACCCAGATGTGAAAAATTGCTCAATGGAAGACTATGGTGAACCTGATGAGAGCTCCTGGGCTTATCTACCTGATGTCTGTCTGAGACATATCTTCCATTGGTTAGACAACAGGGACAGATCTCAGGCTGCTTTGGTCTGTAAAAAATGGAACTGGGCCATGCACTCAGGAACCCTTTGGAGAAGCAGAGCTATTACATTCTATGGCCGACCATCAAGGGCATACAGCCTAGAGACTAAGAGTGCATTGTGGTATGTAAAAAAATATGGCAAGTATCTGGAGCATCTTGAGATCAAGTTATCAAATCCTCCCAATACTACCTTTACCCAAAAATTTCAAGTGACTGTGAGAGGTCTTCTTTCACACCTGGCTAAGTGTAACAGTCGCCTGCTATCCCTAAGTATCAAGTGCTTGGAATTTGACCGCTGGATCTGGAAAAATGTGGTGAGAGCTCGGTTTATCAAGAACTTGGGTACCTTCCTGAAAAGAATGAGTAAACAGCTTGATTATCTCAACTTAAAAGGAGCAAGAGTAACCTTGGAAGAAGGCTGTGAACTTCTGAATTCTCTGAGCTGCTTGACAAACAAAAGTTTTATATCTGAAATCAGTATAGAGGATTTCTTCTGCATCAACCTTCCTGTCTACAGGAGCACCTTGTTCCACCAAACTATATCCAAGTTCCACAGCCTGGTCACGCTGACTTTGAATTACAGCTGTATCTCTGATGAAGTGCTGGACATCCTGCAGGAGCACAGTGCTCATTCCCTGTGCACCTTGAATATCAAATGTCATGTCCATGACCCTCATAGGCAACATGTGTGGGGATTGTCATGGGCAAACTTGGCCAAAAGAGCCCCCAGACTGAATGTGAACTTCTTATTTGAAAGAGTAATGAAGCATGATGAACTTTACAGGATCCTGCTAGCAGAGATCCCAGTCAGGAGCATAAGTCTACGGAGCTGCTATTTCAGTCACCCAGACTGGATAATGAGACCAACCCTCACCAACCTCCTCCCAGCCTACTGCCATGTTCTGCAGGTAAGGGAAGCAATAGTGAAATCTAACTGCAATATCATAAAGCTAAACAAATGAATCATATAGGCCTTCTGCATAACAGCACAGGAATTCCTGACCACATCAATTTTATGTTCAGCGGGTAATTTTCACAAGTGAGCCATTACATTTTTATCAGCTATAGTCTAATTCAGGTAATTACTCTTACCCAGATAGTCTCTATTATGCTAATCTTCTCTGTTAGGCTGATGTCAGGCTGCCGTCATAAAAGCTAAAACACTCAAAATACCGGTGGCTGTAATGTCAGCTGTTAGCACAAAGAATGTTCCTGGCAGGCAAACCTAGTTTTTGTAAGAAAGCTTTAGACTTATCCTGGTTAAACACCTTCATGTTTAGAAATTGGTAACTTACTTATCTTTTCAGATTTTCTGAACCTCTTGCTCTTTTGTAGGGAAAATTATATAGAAGGAATATTGTCTGTATGCCTTGTTTGCTTACAGAGCTGAAGCCTGCATCAACCTACACAGATGGTTTTGCACCATTTTGGCAATGCACACATATCTTACAGCACATATAATTTAACTGGTTCCAACTTTATAGCACTTTGGCATCATCGAGAATGTGACACCAAAGGTGTGCAATAGCTCACCCATCTAAATTAGTATCAGGGCTTTGCATTTCCTGAGAGAAGCACATGGCCTTATATTTGACAGCTGCCAACAGCTTTCTTTATGTTCTGTTGCACTGCAGAGCTTCCAGCGAACAACAGAGATCTGTAAAGTTTTCTAGACATCTAGTCTTTGGATCTGTTCTTGTATCTGGGATAATTTCCAATATGTCAAATAAGATCATGGCATGAGCTGTGGGTTTAGCACGTTGTAATGATAAGAGAAGTTGTCTGTCTCTTAGGATTGTATATAATGTACAAGGGAACCTCCCCATCTTAATGGGCGAGTGGAGATTGCTGTAGCCTGTACTGTTGTCATAATACAGAAATGTGTGACTGTCAAGGTACAAAACTGATCTGCTGACAGTGTCTTCTGTTGGTGAATTGGGAAAGTTGTGTATTGAATTTTAGTTACTCCATTCATAGGCTCAGTTCAGTATTTCTAACAGTGTTCATTCTTTTTCAAGGAATTAACACTTGAACTAAACAATGTCCATGAGCTGCTGGATGATGAGCTTCTGCAGCTCATCTTATCATGCAAGAGGTTGTTATTTCTGAAAGTCTGGGCATATCTAAGTGTTACCTTTATGGAGACGCTGCTACAAAACCGTGCAGAAAGGAAATGCATTTTGACAACCATAAAGGTAAAACTTTGTGCTTCAAAACTCCCAATCTTTCCTCTCCAGTACTAAGAGAAAGGTGAGGTTCCCATGCCACAGAAAGGTCACTTATGGAAATGCTAACATAACTACCTTCCCTGTAGTATGTTTTAGCATTATAACTAGCCTGAGAACCACTCACAGAAATGGAGCTTTCCAGCCTTCTTAGCCATGCACAGAATGCTATAGAAGCTGAATAACAAGCCCCAACAATTCCACAAGATATAAATTCAGTAGATTTTCCCAGAGCTGTGTAGATCACAGGGAGGCATCAGTTCTGTGGGTAGGAGGAACTTCACTCTTTCCAAAAATTCTTTGGCAGGAGATAATATTTTCAGTCACTTTGGTGTCAAAAAAGAACAAAACATCAAGATTTTACTCAAACACAAAGAATTTGGCTTCTCTAGATTCCTCATTAGTCACAGAGGCTTCCTGTTGTCATGACCATTAATGGGCTGAGCCTGCTCTATAGAGCTGAGAGACATGACTGTCCTTCATGCGTACAGGTCAGGATTTACACACGCCACCAAGAGACCAATGAGGAGAATCAGCTGTTGGGTGATATTCACAGGAAGTTCAGATACCTGATTGACTCAGAGCTTAATTATTTTGTCACCATCTACCCAATGGTGTAAACAACAGAGACGACCACCCAGTGACATCTGCAAGAAATGAGCAAAATTTCTTTGGAGGGATTTGAATCTTGACAGCAGTGCTTCTGAAAGGGAGATACCAATACAGCAAGAGAGAGGCAAGGGACACTTTTACACTCCATGCATTAAAATGTTGGACTTGGGAATTGGCCTCCTGTGTCTTCAGTATCATTTATTCTTGCTCTTGCTTTGCTTTTCCTTGGCAGAGCCAAAGGAAGCAGAGAGCTTTTTTCTACCTTCACAGGCTTTTCTAGTAAATACAAGACACCCCTTTATGTTGTTTTTTTTTTCTTCTTCAGCTTTTCTCAGTTGTAGCACTTCAGAGACCTTTCCAATGAAGCCTATCTTGTTTCCATTTTACAAATAATAGGGAACTGAGACACAGAGTGAAGAAGTGATTAGCCTAAAGTCAGCCTTGGATTGATCTTGACTCAGATATGGTCACTCAAATATGATACACTATCCAGTGTACCACCAGTCCCTACCTTTTGTTTAGTTTAATAGACATGCCATGCCTCATTCTTAACAGGAACAAAATGTACCATAGCTAGTTCTGAGAGTCGCCCCTCCCACTTGCCCAGCTTTTCAACAAGCAACTTATAAGGAGACTCCTGCTCAAGCATCCACAGCTTCTAGTCCTGTCAATGGCAAAAGATATCATTAGTTGCACACATGATAAATAACATGGAAGAAGGAATATATATTCTTATTCTGGAATTATATTGCAAATTGGGAGAGTTTATCATGTGTTCTAGAGGATAGATAGCTATGAAACAGGTATCTGTAAGTATGAGGTCTGTTTTAATTACCTTGCACAACTAGAACCAGGACAGCATTGAGCCAAACTAATAAAACTGGAGGTTTTTCTACAAAATTTCAGGAGGAGATGACTCTTTGGAGCACACCCTGTCTCCCAGTATGATGGCTTCAGAAGCTGTGAATGTAAACAGACTCTCTCATTTGCATGCAGAGCACTTCATCAATGTACAATGAATTCTCCTTGACCTGGATCTCTTCCTCCAAGGAGAGCTGTCGGCGTCTCAGACCTTTCAGCTCTGTTTCAGCCTGTGCCAGTGTGTCTTTTAGTCTAGTTGGGAAAATACAGACATTATCAGCATTAGTTGAAAACACATGGATAGTTTTTTTTTTCTATATGGGATAAGAGTTATGAGTGTGGGGAAAAAAAAACAAAAACGATGAAGGGGCTTCAAAGAGACATATTCGTGCAGTGTCCCTTAAACTGCCCTACTTTTAAGGAAAAAGCAATTTCCATCTTTCAGGGAGAATAGCTGGGATGCAACCTTATTTTGACTCATTAAATTAACCCAGGAATTTATACTACAGGTTTTCCCCTCTTTCATAATTTCCACTTGCCTTTGTATATTTTTTGCAATCTCTTGAACTTCACTAATCAGCCTGTATTGCACTGTGTCGTAACACAATTCCACATTGGGGCGATGGTTTCTTGCTTCCAGGCGAGTTTCAGCCACTTTAGCAGGTCCTTCTTTATCAGCAATTGCTTTCTTTAAGGCTGCAATGTTCTTTTCCTGTGAGGCAGTCTCATCCATCACCTTACCAAGTTCAAGAGAAGAAGGTGCTGCACACTCTTATAATGAGTCAAATCATCATCATCTTCTTTAATAGTTATTGTAATAACAATCACAGTAGTACTTACTATGTTCAGATGTTATTTCACCAAAGGACATTTTACAAAGATCAGTCAGGATTATGATTTCTTCTTTGGAAAGCAGGTGACACTGTTCTGAGTGAAACTGAAGGTTTACCCTCAGCAATTAATATTTAATCAGTTTTCATGTATCAAATTTTGAGCAAATTGATTTTGATTTTATAAATTATTAGACTCATATATGACAATCATGAAAATTCTGTAGTAGCCCCATGTAATCACAAGGGAAGTCATGACTTTAGTGATGTCTACAGCAACACTTACATGGAGTGAATGGTTCCAGAAATGTAGTGGTGCACAAAGAGCTAAGAAAATAATATCTAAGATGAACTTTCATGGGAGATGGAGTGCGAATGTGGCTGCTGATGCTGCAAAGGCAGAATTCTTGCTCAAGCCACTGGACTGAGAAAACCCGTAGATAACAAAGCCCGTTGTTTCCACTTCTTTGTAGACTGTCCCCTACCACTTACCATTGCAAGGAGTGTCTCCAGCTTGTGTTTGGCATCCTTGACTTCCTTCACCCTGTTTCTAAACGCAGCATTCACTGTCTCATATTGCTTGCGCATATCATTTGCTGTCTGTGAGAGGATGCCACCAATCAGTGCCCTCAGAGCCAAAGAATTATTTCTCTGCTTGTCAGCTTTTTCAACATTTATGTTTGAGAAATCTATCCAGTCTTCAGGGCTGATGAAACTGAAGAGAGATTCAAAATAAACGGTCATCAGCTGGCAGCATCAGGCCCTCTGTGTATTTAACAGTTTAATGACTAGGTCAGGGATTGACTCCACTCCTCGTGTGTCTCAGTCTAGCATTCTCCCCACTAGGACACCCTGGGAGACGAAGTTAGATTAGCAGATGTATTCCGAGTTTAAGCAACATGTACAATTTTTCCTTAGTTGTAATGAGGCAACCAGGTGCCACTAATTATCAGGTAGTGGGCATGAGCTTGTGTTAAGCCCACCTGTGCCTGATCAGGGTGGGCCCCAACTGCGCATGAGCAGGACTGGGGGGGCCAATAAAAGGTGAGCTTCCAAACACAGGCTCAGCTCACTCCTGAGCAAGCCAGCAGGGAGGTTGGTTGAATTCAGAGCAGTAGCACCGAGCCGGGCTAACCAATCCTGAGGGCAAACAACTTAGGGCACTGTTTGTGCACTTCTGCTGGAACACCTGTTGGACCTTGGAGCACCGTGCCCTAAGAGAGGTTTGTCTTGCAACACTTAGTTAATTGTGAGTTTCAGAAATTTTTGTATACTGCAGTTCACTAGGAACATTGCAGTTGCGGATTGTTTTATAGATGTATTATACAAATACTGAAGTAATGGGCAAAAGTATAAAAAACAAACCACAGCATACAGGTGATGGACAGAGATAGTCTGTTTCACATAGAATTACTTTAATCTGTTACTGGAGCAGCTTTTACTAGCTGTATAATTATCAGGTGCTCACTTAGCTAAATAACCACTTACTTTCCTTCGATTTTCACCGCATTGTCAGCGTATCTGATATCAGGAGTGTTGTTTGTCAAGCTAGCACAGTAATCATCAATTGTCAAAGCTGTGAATTTGTCCTTTAGATCCATTTCCAGGTTGTATTTTGCTGAACGGTTTAGTCTAGGAACAAAAACAACTGGACTCTAGGCCACAGCATAAGCAGTCATGGGTGTCCCTATCAGGCATGCATACATGTAACACGCACACTGTTGTGGAGTTCTTTGCAAAATCCCAAAATCTAGTGCATGAAGCTGCCTCCATATAAATTGATGGTACAGTTCCCATTGGAATTGAAGGCACGGGATTAGATCATGAGAAGATTAGGGATTATGTGGAAGTACATTGAATTCTAACAAACAGAATTTCTCACCATTACTGATTGAATGGTGTGAATTAGGACTGAACTGTTTTAACTGTTTAGCACTGAAGGTAACTTTGGACCAGTGCTCAGCCTGACCCTACTACTTCTCAGTATTATTGTTGTCCTACTTTTCATCTAATCGGCATTCAGTTGCACTCGTTGCCTCTGCACCTGATTTGTTCATTGGTTTGTTCCAATGTACGTCCAAGCAAAGCAATAACCCCCTGGAGGACTTCAACTTCCTTCACCAGTTCTTGTTCCACTTCATCATGCACCAAGTCAATTCCAACACGCCCCTGCCTAAACAAAAAGAGGAAAAGCCATCAGCTATGTTGTTCAGATGCTTGCAGCTAAGAGAAAATGATGAAGCCCAGGTTTCCAAATGGAAGGCCTTTCCTTGCCACATGGGAAGTCTTTGGTTTCCCAATGTGTTTGGTTTCCCCAGTGTTAATTTGAGTGTGATTCCACTGCAAAGAGTGCCATTACTGTGCATCTCCTTTTATCCTCCTGTTTGTTAGAGGTTCATTACCTAGCTTTTTTTTTCCTCTTCTTGAATGCTTTTCTTAATCATCTCACCTGTTCAGGAGACACTTTTGGGCAATGATGAGTGGTTCTTTGCAGCTCTCCAAAGATTTCTCCAGCCTAGTCTTGAAAGTCAAGAGCACCTCTGTCTCATCAAAAATTTGTTCGAGTTTGTTATCTAATTCTTGCTTCCAGAATTTTATTTCTTCCTGTCTCTGTTCTGCAGAAGGAAATTGCAGACAGGTATTAATAGAAGTTCATCTTATATGCCAGAGCACTGTGGATCAGATTTCAGATATGGCTATAAATAGACTTATTCCATAGCAGAGGGCATGGAGTGCTGTAAGCTGAAATGTGGAAACAGCTTTGCAGCCCTGTGTCAGGAGGTTTGGGTGAACTAGTTTTCCATGTGTTTTGGAGAAGTAATTTATTTATTATGAGGAATCTGTCTGAAAATTATTCAAAAATTTTAAAAATTTTTCTGCGAGATCAGAGAGCATTGACTTGACATACTATTCACTGTTAACTAATTTTCTAAGTCCATCCTAAACATAGTGTTCAAATAACACCTCTGGACGCAGGCAGAACACATAGGCTTACCTATTTTCTTGTTGACATCACTTCGAGTTCTCTTAGTTGTCGTTTCTATTTCGTCCAGCAACCTCTGACTCTCAGCTGTCATGCGCTCTGACCTGGATTTCTGAGACTCTGTACTGGCACACTGCATCTTGTTTGCAAGGTCCCATTCTGAGGGATGAAACTTGGGTGGAGCTTGCAACAGTCTGGCCATTGTTTTTTGGAAAGTTTCTGGGTATAATGCAGGTCAGTTCTTGGAATGTGAAACCTGAGAATGGGAATAGCATTATATTTGGCTGCGGAAGCAACAAGGGGAGAAAAACAGGCCCATGAAGATGAGAGAAATTCTCGCCCCTTTTACTTGGAAAATGACACATTGCTAAGATGGAGGAGAAAGTTTGGTGAGAGAGAATAGAGAAACAAAAGAACTTGGAAATGGAAGCTAGGAGAAGAGAGAGTAAGAGGCTTGAAAGTGGAACAAAGAGGAAAAGATGGGCTGTCTGCAATAGGAGGGAGAAGGGAAAAAGGCAACCTGTGAGGATGGGCAGAATTACTGAATGGACAATCACAGAGAAATGAGAAATAGTGAAGAAATATAAAAGATAAACAGTCTCCCACAGTTTGCAGAAGTAAGCACCTTTCAAGAATATGGCTGGAGAGCTGGATGAACTCTAGGCTGTAAAAAACAAATTTAATAATAATAAGGGGAAAAAAAAAAAAGAAGAGAAAACAGGACCTGAAAAGCTGAAGAAAGAAATACAGCAGATAAATAAGAAAATGGAAAAGCCTAGGAAGGGCTAAAGCAGATGCTGGTTTAATGTAGGGGGAAAACAATGCCAAAAATAAATCCAAAGTCACAGCAGTTTATCAATTTTCTTTTTTCTACACTACGCTCAGCCAGTGTTCCTGAGACAGTTTCTCACCCCAAATGCACAGAGCTGCTCCTCAGCAACACTCAAGCTTTTGCTTGTCCTCCAGCACAAGGTACCCTTCACACACCTCTTGTCCGATTCTACTCCTAGACTGGGCTGCTCCCAGGGTCGAACCTGGCTGAGTGCCACGTCCTCGGTTCCCCTTCACTGGGGGAGCGGGTTGCCCGCAACTGCCTTCCAGCCTCAGTCTTCACAGCGATAGCACATAGTTTCTTTTTGAAGGTGCCAGTAAAGATCTCAGAGGTGGCTCAGAACTGCGCAGAAGGTAAACAAACCAGTTGCTATAGGAACAGCAACGCTGCGGCTGTTGCACCGAGTCACGGCGCCCACAAGCCCGTGGTGCTTCCTCTCACTCATGCCCAGCCAAGATCTGTCTGGGGATAAAATACGTTCTTTATACCTTAATCGAGATAGCTCCCGTTACTTGGGACAGTAATTTTTGATCGCTTTATTGCAGAAATAAGCCTTTCCCGCCGCTCCCCCTCCTGCCCCCTGCTGCCGCCATACAGACGCGCCGCTCCCCTCCCCTTGGAGGAGTCTTAAGGAGGAGTCTTTAAGTAAGAAGCATTAAAGACGCTAGATATAAAGTAAATATGTAAATATGTTGCCATGTTCCTTATTAGATGCATTAAAAATAATACAGATAGTGTCATTCTTCAGAGGCTTTAACGATCATCCCAACTGCTGTGTGATAGTGCGTCGAAGTGGAGAGTTTTCTAGGTTGAGTTGATACTGCACTGTCATAAGCTGTCATTCAGTGTTACTGAAGTTGCAAAGCAGACTAACACGGCAGGCCTGAATTCTGGTGTTCTGGTATTACTAGTGTCTGGAGTAATCTGCCTTGAAGGAAGGCTGTGAGAGTGTTGAGTTATTCAACTTGGAGGAATTTCTTAGGAGACCTTACTGAGGCCTTTCAATACTTAAAAGTGGGTTTATATGAAAGAAGAGGATAAATTTCTCAGCAGTACCTGTTGCAATAGAACAATAGGTAATGGTTTTAAGCTAAAAGAATGTAGATGGAAGAAATTTTTTATGATGACGGTGGTGAAATACGGGCACAGGTTGCCCATAGAGGTGGTAAGTGCCCCATGCCTGGCAATATTCAAGGTCAGGTTGGACAGGGCTCTGAGCAACCTGATCTATTTGGAGATGTCCCTGCTCAATGCAGGAGGGTTGAACTAGATAACATTTAAAGGTCCCTTCCAACCCAAAGTATTCTATGATTCTATTTTAACTCCACTGAGACTTTATCTAGACATTAGAGCTATTAAAGCATAACCAGAAGTGGCTTTTAAATGCACGTTACAGAAAGCAATACCAATGATTATTTTGGACACTATCTCTGTAATCGAGGACAGGTTTAAATTAATGACACAGGTCAAACCATATGGGCCAGTTTTATACCTAATTACATGTATTCAAGAGTTTGCATTGGTCTGAGCATATGTTTAGACTGAACACTTTATGGGAAATGTCACACAAAGGGAGAAGTGATGAAAGGCATCCATTCAATTACTGTACTTTCAAGGAGGAGGACTTCCCTGCTTTCCCTGTGCGAACATAAATTTAAAAGGTCAGTCATTGTCTCCTGAGAATATTTTTAAAATCTTGCCCAGAACAAATTTTTTAGCCTTTAAAAGTAGAATTGTCAGTAAACTACCCTAGTATTGAGTTTTAGGTACAGCGCAGAAACATTAGAAAAGCCAGCGAATACCTGTGTAATACATATACTGTGCTAATGTAATATAATGTTCTCTATATGACTCCTGCTAGACACATTTACTATCATGTATACACGTGGTGGTTTTTTAATTAAAGATACACTGCATACATTAATTTTAGTTTAATCTAGTAGTCAAAGTTATGCATATAGATGAGATTTCTCTTAATGCATAAAGCTGTAGTTTTCTAAAATTATGTCATAGCACCATCTCCCTCATCTTGAACCACCGGCAGTTAAAATCAGCTTACAGTCTCGCACTGCGCTGCAATCAGTCAGCTGGAAAGTACCAGGTACCTTTATGATCACCTCTTTCAAGTGGGAACTTTAGAAAACCTGTACAAATAGCCTCTGGGTAGCAGTGAAAACAAGTTAAAATATAGAAAGGATGTAAACTCCTTCTTGTGCATTGGCAATAATCTTACTGTCTAAAACTTCCTATATTGAACTATTTGCTACTAGGCCTGAATTGGCCAAGTACTTACCTGTGTCTCTAGCACTTCCATCAGACAGTATAATCCCTATGACGTGGGAGTGTGAAGGAACGTGATGTCTAAAGCCAATATTGCCCCCCTTGTAGCTATGATGGAACTTGTCTCTGCTAGTCAATGAAAAGTATTCTGCTGTAAGAATGTAAATACATGCATCACATGTGCCAGCTGCAGACAGATTTCCCATCATGCTTACTCTAGTCACGTCTCCAAAACAGAAGTACAGTGTGTTTATCCTTACAGTGCATTTGGTGGACCAGCAGGTGCACACTTGAATTACGGTCCTTCAAGTTGAAGCAAAAACTGAAGACAGTGGTGGTCATGTAACAAATAGAAACAGCCCACAAAACTCATACCACTTGTATTAAAACCGTAAGATTAGCAATACCAAGGATTCTGCCAGTTGACAAAGTAGCTATTAGGTACTTACGTTAAAAATACATTTAGAAGTCTTTCCAATGGTTCCCATAGTGTCATAGCAACAGCCTAGCAACACTTCAGACATCCAGATTTCAGCAGTTAATTTAGACATTTGTATGCTTTTGGCGTTTGTGGGTTTTTGGTTTTTTTTCTTTTTCTGAGACTGATAACAAAGTAGTTGTTTCATTTGTGGTTTCTTAAGTAAACTTCAATAGAAAGGGAGGCTGAACTTAAATCCTATTCCAAAAGCCACTGAACTTACATACTTTTTTACCACCAAAAGTCAGAGTACACAGCATCAGGACTAGAACAAAAATCTTCCAAACAGAAGTTCCGGGTTATTTTCATTGATTTTACTGTGTTGTCTGTCACTTCACTCTATAGAGAAGCAGTAAATCTGAAGAGCATTTGACATCTTTTATTATAAATGGTCATTAATACAGAACCAAAGTAATTTTTATAAATATATTCAAAAAGCAAAAACGCAGGTTAAAAAACATTCTCTGGCATGAGCAGAGGGCTGAGGCTTTCAGCTATTACTTTCCTGTGAGCCTGTACTTAAGGAAGAAGTAACTTCAAAAAGCTTTTTTTTTTTTTTAAAGTATGCCTTTAGTGGTTTTGTTTTTACCATTCCCTCTAAAAACAAATCTCTCTTGATTTATCATAGAGAAAACCAGAAAAGGTGACACATGACTTTTTTGTCAATTAAATGTGGAATAATCCCACTGTATTATGGTTTTAACACAAATTTAACTAAAAATGGAAGCTAGTACAAAGCATTTCAAAACTCCCACGTCTTTCATACTCTTGTGCATATTTGCTGTCCATCTCACGATGAGGACTGAGCAAGTGAAGATTTCCTTCATGTCCACACTGGAGAGTTGCTCTCCCCCAGACTTCAGGTCAAAGCACACTTCAGTCTTGCTTTTAGTACAACTGTTGAGAGGATTTTGTAACTTTATAGCTCTCCCCTTGCCTGTAGTTCTAAATCATGAAAACACACAACCTCATACACAGAAAAGCCCAGCTGTTGCTGTTCTTCATGATCAAGAAGTGAATCCAGTAGAGGCTTTAGCATGCCTCTAAGCAAATCACTTTAGATTTGGCCATTACAAACAAATGCTGTTGTGTAACATGGTGGTTATCTGTCACCCCAGTCAGCATGTCAGAGGTTATGTTCTCTGTCTGATTTAACGGAACAGAACAATATCTGTTTGATGTGTATGTGTAGTGTATGTATGCTGGAGTGGGGAGGTAGGTCTGGCAAAGAGGCAATATAGCCCTAGCCCTAGTATTATAGGTTATTACTTGGTAAATGGAATTTACCTTGACCATCTGCAATCTCTTCTGTGCTATGCTCAACAGAGAAATAGAATTAAAAGTGCTAGAGTAACCTGCCAGTGCACAAAACTGTGTGCTTAGTCTTACAAAGACAGGAGCAGCAAATTAGCTTCCTGTGATCTTTAAACACAGTACTAGAAATCCAGCCTACTACTAGCACCAGAATGACTGTATTTTCTCTTCTCTATCCTTTTGGTGTTTTTAATCAGCATATTTTAATGACATGCTGATGTGATCAATGCTTTGGGGCGCTGCTCAGTAACACTTCAGTCAGCCAGCCATGCAGTTGAATATAAGCAAAGTGACAGTCAAAAGCAAGAAGTAAACTGCATTCCACTTGCAAAATGTCATTCTTCCTGTTAGCATACTCTACTTGGTTCTTCTGGCTGGAGAGGTGTCAGTGGTTTTATTCAAAGTGTCGTAGATGATTGTATAGAGACTGGACATAGGTGAAAACACACATGGGATCTGGCTTGTGACCCATCATCATCATGTCATCCACTTCTATCAAACGATCGCAGTGAGCCATTTTCCTGTAGTAATAACAGAACAGATGTGGCATATAATGAGTTAAATCTAAGGCCTGTAATTACTTCAAAGATTCATTTGCTGCTCTGATTTGAGCATTATTGAGGCATTGAGGAAATCCTGAGGCTTATCACCCAACATTTCATGTTCACAGACATCTAATGGGATACTCACTCAGCCATGGTGAAAGCCAGCTCAAAGTTCTGCTTGCAATTAGCTGGGTCAAGCTTATTATAATCAAAAGCTTCAGGAAAGAAAGAGTGCACAAGAGCACAGAATGCCATTCCATCATTCCAGCTTGAGGAGAAGTTCTGGAGATCAATGTGCTGTCATAAAGAAAAAAAACATGCATGTTAACAGTGCAGGGTAACAAGGAAGAGCAGCTGGTTTTGTTCACTGCAGTCTTCTGTCTTTCTCTCCTATTAAGCAAGGCAACAGAACACAGGCTTTGTTTTCTTCTCCCCTTTGTCTACCATTACATTATTCGTATTCTGAGAAAAAAAATGACCGCTCAGCAATGAAAGCCTTTTGCCTGAAGTAGTCAGATACAGAGCAGACACACAGTCAGGGTCCCCTGATCCAAAGCCCACTGAAAATACTGGGAAGAATCTTGTCAACATCAGTGAATTCTGAAGCAGGTCCAACATACCAGCGTAGTATCTGCAGAAACTAAGGACACTGCTTATACCTGTGAAGTGTTTATAATTGAAGAATAGTTCATCTTGTGGCTGTTAATAAGGCTAGATAAAGACTATGCTTGCTCTCTTTGTTTTTCAGTAAGGCCCAAATCAATGGTTGTTTACATACAATTATTAGGCATTACACCTAACTGAAACCTGATTCACAGAACAAATTGTTACTCTCAGCTGCCACAGTGAAAAGAAACATTATTGGGCTCTTGTCTAGTGCTGCTATCCCATGATATAAAATTCAATCCCCAGCTTTTCTGGTAGTCAACTAATAGTAATTTTCACTATTTATACATATGTATACTGTAATTTAGAGCTCAGCAATAAAATACACATTTTAAAAAGCATTGGAAAAAATTACATTAAAAAGCGCCTTGAAAATATTTATTTCTCTTGGAAATAGCTTTGGTGATTGCAGTTTAAGGCCAGGTAAAATACTAAAATATTGACTGCTGAATTCTTATAGCTATACCGATGTAAACTCAGAAATCAGCTCACTAGCACAGTGTGATTAAACTTCCATTTACTACAAATTCACTTGTCCAGTACTAGTAGAGAGTACTTTGGTCTGCTGTGTAGCAAAAGGATCATAGTATCCATGTACTGGCAAAATATAATTCAGATATTGCCATATATATTGAGAATGCAAAAATCACAGGCTGCAAATGAGAAAAAAATGTGTGTGTATACTGAATTCTATAAGCATAAGCCATTAGTTATATATATCCATTTTATATATATATATATGCTTGCATTTATAGATATAAAGCACCTGTCATCATATTGATAAACATTCTTTGGACCCACTCTGACAGCAGAGGTGAGAACAGGAGTCAGACTGCTAATAACTCAGCACTTCCATAAGCAGAAAAAGTAGGCTCTCAGACAAACATTAATACATTGCTTTGACAGACGTACAGACTCTCATTCTTGCAGTCACTGACTGTCTTGAAGAACTATCCATGCAAACCATGACTTTTGTTGTCAGCACAAAACTTGATGACTCAAGTCATCGAGGAATTTAACTCATTGTCTAGCATGTAATACATTTGCTTTTTCAGTATGTACTTTTTTTTTGGCAATTCTCCTGAAAAAAGAGAGCTGAAAGTACTAGCATTTCTTTACCTTGTATCCTATGGTTTTTGAACGACACCAGTCTAACAGAATTTGTTTAATGCTGCTAGCGCTGGCAACCCCAAAACTCTGCGACCTCTTCAGCTTTGCTCTGGATTCTCCTTTTCCTCTGGAAAATTAACAGAGACCAGATTAAATGACATTCTAGGAAAACTCAAACCTACTTGTTTGCAACATGTATGCAACCTTGCCCAGGTCAGCCCCTGTCCAGGTGACATTTGAGAAACACATTGAGAAACTTATCTGTTTGGTCCTGCAAGAAAGACTAATTTTCATGAGTTCATCCTCATGAAGCCAGGATTCCAAGCACTGTTCTTTTTAAATCATACCCCCATCATGGTTCATAAGGAACATTCCATGCTTTTGGTCCTTAATGAAAGGCGACAGAAGGTCACTGTATTCCCAGTCTGTTATAATGATGGAGAAGGCAGCTTTCACAGCACTCTTTCCTGTAAAAAGGCACCTGCTTCTAAGCTGAACAACTCCAAAACCGGAAGAGTAGCTGTAGCTGTGAATTTCCAAGGCTTAGTCTGTGAAGTCTGCAAAACTATACGTGATCTCCCATTGTCTCTTAGCTCAAAATACTCCCACCCACCTCTCCTCTACTGGTAATAATTGACAAATTAGTTTTCCATTAACAAACCCATTGTGGACACAAGGGTTGTGACGTACTTTCCACCATCGTGTTCAAATTTCCCAAAAAGTGCTTTTCTGGCTTGTGTTCCCGTAATCCATGGCAGAGTCTGGGACCGCACCAGTTCTCGTCTTTTTTCCACTTGGCGATGTACAGCGGGAGGAGAGGAGCGAGAGCTGGGGGTCATGTCACAGGAGCTGTCAATGGCACTGGAGAAAAGTAACACTAAAAGTATGTGGTTAAACAAAAAAGTGACTCTCTGCAGTGCCAGGAGTCAGCATAAAGGTCCAACTGTTGCCTACTTTAAACCTCCCAAAACAGCCATTTCAAGAGGACCTGAATGTCTGAAAAGCAATTTAAGTAAGAGTCAAAGTTTTATGGACGACAGCAGTTAAGTATAGAATAGTGTAAGTTATTTTGTAAATGAGACATAGCTGGACAAGTCACAAATGCTTTATAGCACTAGGTAGAACAATTAACACCTTAAAAAAATTATTAAAAAAAAAAAGTGGTCTCACAGGAGCACTAAATCCCTTTAATTTCTAAACTGGTGTTCCTGGAGGGTAAATTTTAAAAGGGAACTTGAACAGTAATTCAGTAATCACTTGAAATTTTTAATTATAGTACACAGAATCCTGTACTCAGGTCAGCGTTGCATCACTGACCACAAGCTGGTAATTTGATCAAGAAATACAGGATTTTATTTTAATTTGTGTTTATTTAAGACATAAGCCACTTCCTCAGCATCAATGAAGTAAGGCAGACACTAATACATTTGGAAATGCTCCCCATGACAGAGATGGGGAAACTGAGGCAAGAGCAATGACGTGTCACACATTATTTATGGTACAGATGGAGCTCAGATCTCACAACAGGTTCTTTAGGGTGTTCAGTCTATCATGACTCAAATATCAAAGTGCTATGTTGGAACTAAGAGGAAAAGTCATGCCAAATTTGGGATAATTCAAAAGGCAAATGCAAGCTCAAATGAAGATATTTTAATTGTCTGCAATCACATTTTTCTTGCTGGGTTGTTTGCATGCTGAAGATGCCTGGATATGCCAGTAGTAATTGTGATACCATGTAATTCTATACTAAGCAACTGCCACTCCCAAGTTAAATCAAGAATGTGTGCTGCCCTCCTCAGCAAGGCATTTATCTACAAACTAAACTCTAGGCTAGCCAAACTAAGGATATTTGATGGCAGTAATTATGCTGGTTTCCAAAAATAAGCCCAAAATACAAATTTCAACACAGATGAGCATTTTAAAAAGTGTTTTCAAAAAGCCTGACAACTTGCTCCTCCTAACAAAAATTCACCACTGGCATCGAGAGTTCTACTGGCTAACACTGACACTGCTGAAATCCACAACTGAGTCTTCTTTTAACTGCTCTACAAAAGACTTTTATCCCTTCCCGTCTCTGTTCCATCTAGCCCTCAGGAAAGCTTGCTAATGGGCTTAAAATACAGCATCTGGTATTCACCTGCTTTCTGAGCAGAACACCTGCCCCTTGAGACTATACTGACTACAATGGCCCCACAAAATGCATACCTTTCAGCAGTTTTTGTTCCACAGCTCGCCCCATAGCTCTCAGTTGAGACAGACTTGGTATTCTCTATATAAAAGCAGGAAAAATTAAATGCATCAGGGCAGAAACTTCTTTTATCTCCTTTCCTCAGACATTTTCAAACCATCTCCTGATAGATAGACACACACTGAATTTTACTTACCACAGTGAAAAGCTGCAGGCCTCTAATTTCCAGTATAAACTAACAAGCAAGGGGAGGGATTTTCCCCAGGGATTCAGCACCTATGCAAAATTGTGGTACTGAGGAAAGGATAGTGTAAACATACCAGAGAGGGCTGTGAGAGGATGCCTTTGATAAAACTGCAGTGGGAAAGTTGGATCTTTTCAGGCCCTTGTGCAGACCTCAGAGGAGGGCACACTGCCATGGACATTTCAGTGAAAAGAAAAAATAGTGCCACAGCTCAGCTTGTAGCAGTCATTCTGACAGACATGAGGAGTCCTGGGAAGTCTGCCATGATTGAGAGCATAATTTAAATTACCTAATTTCCACCAGAAAACATTTTAGTTTGTAAAGTAGAACAGACTGCAAACGTTGCAAAGATGGCTTAAAACTTTGTATCTTACTCCCCTTCTCCCCTTTTGTTCTACCTTTTGTGCTTCTGCTCTTAGAGATCAGCTCTGGAGCCCAGCTATGCTTTGTGAATGCAGAACAATGGAGTGGCTTGCCTGATTTTAACATGAAAAAGCTAAACTTGTTGCATGAGCCAGCACTCATTTATTGAAGGCTCCTATACACAGACTAGGATCTATAGAAGCAATCCAACCTGAGTACTGTACAAATCACTCTATGAAAACACTTGAATGGAGGAGCCCAGTGCTTAAAGAAGGGATACGAATGAATTAGACTTACCATGTAAAACACCCTGGTAAATGCCAGATGTGACAAATTTGGGACCACAAACAATTGCCAGATACTTGTGCAGATCTCAGAGGTTTTAATCTGAAGAGAGAGGAGTGTGATCCATATTCTGGATGAGCTACATCTTTGTTAAACTGACACTTGATACCACTGTGAAATGCCAGTAGACAGAAAGTTTGGTGACATCAATCAGAAGTACTTTCGAATAGAGGTCAACTCATCTTTTTTGACTGAAATAAAAATCTTTGTCCTTTGACTTACTCATATATGAGGGAGCCTACTTACTGCTATTCTACTCAAAGGATTCTGCTTCAACATCCACAGGCAGGCCCACCACTTTCCAAATGCCATGACCTTGTTACCTTCAGTCATAGTTTTCACTTGGTCAGCTAAAAACTTCACTGCTTGAACTGTGTTTTGCCACGCTTTTATTGGCACCTATTGTTTCCACTGCAGAAGCTGCTTAAAAGTACGCAGGTACACCACTGTGCAAATAAGGATAAGCACCCCTTGATTTGAACTGAGGATCTGATACAGCAGAACTAGTTTCCATGATGCCTGGGAAACTGGATCTGCATGCATTTTTAATATAACCATGTGCCTGCTAATTGGAGATACATGCTCAGATCTGAATCCCACAGACATGGAACATGGACTTCCTCTCAATTTGTGTTATGTAAGGACACGCTGATGGGAATGCTCACCTCTAGTGGCAGATGAACCTGTTGTTCTCACCATACTTGAATTCCAGGCCCTCACTGCAACACCAGGAAAAAAAAAAAAAAAAAAAAAAGACAAAGGAAAGCTTTGCTACATTCTTAGCTTTAATAAGATAGAAATTGAAAGAATAAGGACATGTAGTGATAGGACAAGGGCTAACAGTTTCAAAATGAAAGAGAAGATATTTGGATGAGATAACTAATAAGAAATTCTTCAGTGTGAAGGTGGTGAGACACTGGCCCATGCTGCCCAGAGAAACTGTGGATGCCCCATCCCTGGAAGTGTTCAAGGCCTGGCTGGATGGGGCTTGGAGCAACCCGGTCTAGTGGAATGTACCCTGGCCCATAGCAGGGGGTTGGGACTACATGACATTTCAAGGTCCCTTCAATCCACACCATTCTGTGATAATTTGCAAATAATCATTGTCTCTTGCTGCCAATTCCATCTGGTCTCTCTCTGTATGTTATGCAAAGTTCATTAGAAGATGTTCATCAAAGTAAGAGATCTTATTTAGTAACTGTGCTAGAAGATGCGCTGCACTAAGAACTCAACTATATTAGGCAGCAAAAATTCTCAGATGTGACATTATAGCCTAAAGCTCCTTTAGGATCTACAGTATTGTAAATCAGTGTCCCATAGAAATGTAGCCACAAGTGAGGTTTCATAATTACCAGTCAGTCACAGGGCAATCCCTGCAGTACCAGTTTCTGGGGAAACTGCTTCAGCAATTTGCTTCAGCAAACTGCTTCAGCAAATTTACTTCAGCAAAATAAATTCTTTTTGTCTCTTTTACCTGACTGGTCAGAAGGTTTCACTACCATCGCATTTTTGCTCTTGCTCTGTCCCAGCAGGTCAGCAGGTGCATTACTTGTTCCTGTTGAATAGATGGTCTCTCCTGAATACTTCTCTGAAATCCTTGTTACCGCAGTAACGGGAAGGTGGGGCATCTGTAAGGTGACTGCAGGGGCATGGGCTTCAGGGGAAGAGTCTGACATGTGAAAAGAGGTCAGTTCATGGGAGGCTTTTGCCTGATCTAGTGAATTAAAAGAAAGGGAGAGATGAAGTAAATTTATTTGCAGATTTGTAACAAAGTTACAAACTAATTTCCATGCAACAACTTTATTTTACAAGTGGAATTACTCCACCGAGTCCTCCCTGTGGGACATTGTACCAGTTACAGAACACTGCAGAAACCCTAGTAAGTGACACCTGCAGTGATCATACCCATCCTACTTGAATTTTGGCAAGATCAACGTCAGATAATTAATTTACAAGTATCTTCATTTGGTAAGCTCCTCTTTCTCTGTGCAGTCCCTGACCCCGGTCTCCTGCCATGTGCTAAGAGGTAGTTTCTTTGACAGCTTTATGAAATGCTCTGTGCCTAATTTTTCTCTAAAATAGATATAGTAAGGCCTTCCTCCACTGCAGGATGTTGGAAGCAGATAGGTAATTTGCAAAATGTTCTGGGATGCAAGGCTACAATGGCACCTGGAAGAGCAGGCCTTATTATCACTAGTATGTCGAGAGATTGTGACACTGTTTTATAAATGTTATGCTCTATGACTGCCAGGATCAGGTATTTTCTCACAAATAGCGCTGCTTCATTTCATGCCCTGTTCCTACCTGTTGAAGACTGATGCCCATTTTCAATGATGGAAGAACTAAAAAATCTTCTAAACGCAGGTTTGTGGTGGTCATCCAGGTCTACACTCTGTCAGAACAGACAACAGACAGGACAGCTAAATTTCAAATAGCAGCAGCAGTTAGAAGAATACCCAGAAACACCTGCCAAGAACAGATCTTTGTGCTAGTGACCCCAATACAAGAAGGGAACAGTTATCTAACCCTAAGAGGCAACCCTGCAAACAGAGCTCTGGCAATACAGAACTTGGATCGATCTCTACATACTTGTTCTCACAAACCCTATGTACCTAAGAGGAGTGTTCCACTTTTGTTAGATACAGGTATCACCATCCACCTTGAAGGTGATAAACAGAATATTCTGCACAACAGTGAAGAGATTGATTGAGATTGCATAAAACTCTTAATGCTCTGCAGGGATTTTTCTCTGTTTAATGCAGAAAAAAAAATGACATTCTGATCATGTGTTATAAAAGTATTACATAAAGTATGATCCTTATAATCCATTATAATTTTAAGGCTGTGGATGCCAGAAAGAACTGTACCACATTTACCCCTTAATTCTGCTAAGCCATTGTGTGTCAGATAAAACAAGTAGTCTGTAACTGTAACTGACCCTACAGCTTCAAGAAAAAGCCTTGAACACCATGAGCATATTAGGAAAGCTTTTGCACATGGAGTAATCACTGAAGAGCATTAGAAGCACTTTTCACAGACTCTTTTTTGAAGCAACGCTGGATGAAAATGGACAGCAGGGAACAATTCTATCTTGGCAGCTTCATCAGGTGCCACAGGTACATCGCTATGAATTAAACAAATCAAACCAAGCAAATACAACAACAACAACAAAAAAATCTAGGTAAGGATCAAGGCAACCTTGGAAAGCTACCATTCCAAAAGACACTTCCAGGGGATGTAAGAGAATAATAAGAAAGAAATGTATCTACCAGACTTCCTTTATCAAGTATAGGAGTTGAAATGGTTTAGAATCATATTATGTAATTCCAGGTGACTGCTGGATCACTTGATTTTCCTGCCTCTGTACTCCTGGTTATTACATCTCATGCAGTTACTTTCAGGCTCACTAACTGCTGGGGGGGCATCACGTTACTACAGAGATATACCAATGGGTAATGTTACTTAAGCTCTCCTCACATGGCTGTAGCCAGCTATTTGTCTCTACTGCTTTGACCACTGCAGGCAGATTCTCTGCAGTGACCTGTCCAGCATTCTGTTCACATTGTACAGAAACTCTTCTGAAAGTATAAAACTAGAACACCCTTACAGTATTTTTAGTCCTACCTGTTCACAAGAGCATCTTGCTTAACTACAAACATTATGGAAAGATCATAACTGATAAAGTCCTTGACAAAATGGAAAAGGTCAGAAGTTGTCCTTTCAAACGTCAAGCAGGTAGTAGAGAGACCTCAGTGACTGCAAAGGATGACAAATAGGAACAAAGTGCTCAGCAGGGATAAATCCTCAGTTGAGCAGCTATGGCTGCAGGATTCCACTTCCAAATTAATTATTCAAATATACCCTATTTTCTACCTTTGCAAAAGCAGCTCTCAGAATTTGGCCTGTTTAGAGAGCCACGTTAAATTTTTGCATAAAAACACTACAAAGACTCACCTCCAAATCAGAGTATATAATGGCCATTTAAAGTGCTACTGAAATCAGCACTTAGACTGATGTATGCCAAATTTCAAGGAGAGCGTTGCAGAGATTGCCTGAAGACTAAAATTAAAAGCAGATTTTTGCCCTTACTTCTGAACTATGCTTGGAACTCTGTGGCTTTTTAAAATTAAATTAACTCAGAAAAAAATCTACCAATATGAGAAAATAAGAGTTCAGATACTGAAGATACTCAGAATCTCCAATACCAAATCTGTAACCTGCAAAAGATAATCTTAACTCTTATCCCAGGTATTTTGCTAGAAATATCGATGGCAACAGAACCTAGCCTTTTGCTTAGATAAATGCTGCATCAACCACACAGTAAAAAGGAACTCAAACAACAAATCTTTTCTCTAGGAAAAAATTCCACATCTTGATTTGCTGCTATTTCCCGGTCAGTATTATTTGTTCTTCATATCTCACAGAAGTCTTTACCGAGGCTAGAAATGTCACCAGTTTTATCACAAGTGTTTGTTTATCTGAAAACACATACACAGTGTCATTTATAGTACTCTGTGTCAAGTGCTCTGGTCATATAACCTGAAACTGCAAGCAACTGAGGGATCAATTCCTTCATTACAGAGAATGTGAGTGACTGGCACAGCAACCAATGCTTGCTCTTTAGCCATTTGAGCAGTCACCTCAAGAGTCTTACCCACAAAATCATGTTTTCACTGCATGCATTTGATGTGTGTAGCTCTAGCTCCAGCTCCCATGGTTCTTAGTACTGAAATTCCTTCTCGGTCAGCTATGCTAACTTGGGAAGTTGTCTAACCTTCCAGGGAAAATTGTTGAGAGGGCACTGATGAACTGTCAGTACTTAAGTGATCCTCTCTGTACCCTCAAAGCAAATTGGGAAGGTTCTGATCAAAAGAAAAGCTCATTCTGTGCTTTAACAGAGACTGATACCTTAAGTTGGATACTGTCATAATGTCAATGCAAGATTTGTACAGTAGACACTACAGTGTAGGCAGTGGTGATAAGGCAGCTACTGAGATGGTGTGAGGGACCAACCCCCTTCCTTACCTCTTCCATGTCACTCAGATTATTTCTGTTCTTTGCAATACAAACAAATGTGGATGGCTCCATGAAACAAAGGAATAGGTCTGAAAGTTGTGTGTTTGCTGACTTGTGACACGTGGGGTAAAATGCAGCAGTTGCCATGACTATGTTGGAAAAACACGTGAGGCAGCAACTCTACCTTTTCCCTTGTCCA
The DNA here is from genome assembly GCF_003957555.1 of Calypte anna. Taxonomy (NCBI): domain Eukaryota; kingdom Metazoa; phylum Chordata; class Aves; order Apodiformes; family Trochilidae; genus Calypte; species Calypte anna. Next base: position 11,138,606 of record NC_044264.1, read on the forward strand.
GCTATGGGGATACCTATGCCCCCATTCTCAATTGAGTATAAATGAAAAGGGCTGGAATGCAATACAGACTCTCTGATCAGTCCCATCAACTGAATGGATTTCATTTCCGAGTTTTTATTTTCCATTCCCAAAGCCCAGGCAGACCACAGGCCAGCTTTTCATGCTCCAACAGTCTTACCAGACATGGCTTAATCAAGATTACATAAAATAGGCTGCCACCTGTAAAAGCCAAGTCTCATGCAGAGCAGTTTTATGTGGCTGGTTCATGGTGTAGTTTGGTTGCCACCTCCTCCTGTCAAGGATTGTACAGGAGCTCTCTACTCTTTCCATAAAGCTGGACACACAGAAAAAGTGTGCCAAAACATTTCAGTGCCAGATGAGTTTCCCACTAATTGAGGTTTCCATGCAAGGAGTTCCAAGGCTCCACTATGCTGCAGAAAGTTTTATCACTGGGAGAAATATGTGTGTTGTGCTAGTTTAGGTCATGGAGACCACGACAGTTTTCATGAGACTCTCCTCTCAGGGACAATCTGCAACTGCCTCACAGGGATGCTAAGTCACTATCTTAGGAAAACTTGTTATTGCCTGCTATATTATGACCTGTTCTCCTTTGAGAGCCTTCCAACTGGCAAACCACAGGATTGCTGCCACAAAGATGAATCTAGTCCAGAAAGGATGCGCAGATATTCACATAGCAAATGTATATTGATAGCAGAGGCTACCTCGGCTTCTCATCTTACTCCTAACCACACTGAACTGACAGGTTGCTATCACTCTAACCAAGATCCCAGTTTCACCAAGCAGTGCCATAATCAGGAACGTTCCCAGGTGGCATCAGGGCCAAGACCATGTCTCAGAGCATCTCCTGAAAGCCCATTAATCCTGTACTGCAAAAGAGGAGCCCCGTGTCCCTAAACGCTGCCCCGTACCAGCGCAGACCTGGCAACATCCGTCAAGCATCCGCTCAAGCACCCTCTCGACCTTCCCTACCGCCGCCAGCACTTACTTGGCTCCGGCCAGCGACGGCTAACTTGGCATTGCTGGCGAACCTGCCGCCGGCCGAACCCTTCCTCGGAGAGCCGGGCCCTGCGGCCGAGGCGCTCCCCGCCGCCTCATCCGCCCACTCCTGCGGCAGCCCCGCCGACCGGCCCAGGGCCTCCACCTGCCGGAACAGGCGCTCAAGTTGCGCCCGCAGGCGCCGGTTCTCCTGCTGCAGCTCCGAGACGGTGTGTGCCAGGGGGCTGGCGAGGCGCAACACCTCCTCCACCTGCCGCCCGACCCCCTCCTTGAACGCCTGGATGTCTACGTGAATCTCTCGGACGGCGCCGCGCAGCGTATCCTCATAGCGCCCGAGGGCCTCGCAGACGCTCTGTGCCTCCCGCCCGCTCATATCCTCAATCTCGCCGGCCATGGCGACCCCGGCCCGTAGGTTCCGCGGCGCGGCCGGGAGGGTAGGGTTCTGCAGTCGCTGGCCACAGCCGCCCGGCCGTCTGCCCTCCCGCCGCGCCTATGCCCCTTCTGGGGTGCCCCCCGCCTCCTCTAAGCCCGGCCCCCCGCTGTCCGGCCCCCAGCCGCCGGGCCGCGGCCCGCTCGCATGCGGCTGGAGAGCCCCTGCAGCCCGCCCGGCGCCCGGCGGGGGGCGCCACGGAGCACGGGGGCAAGGCAGCGGGAGCGGGGCGGGGGCGCTCCGCTCAGCCCCTGCGGCCTCACGGGCGGAGAGGTAAGTAGTCTAGGGGCGACGGCGGGAGAAGCGGCCGGGGCACGGCGTAGTTCACTGCTGCCCGGAGCCGTGCAGGCCGTAGAAGGCCGGGCGCGGTGGGCTGAGAGCAGGGCCGCGGGAGCCAGCGGCCCGAGGGAAAGAGGGAAGGGACAGGGGAGAGACGGAGAGTGTGGGGGTGAATGGTCTCTCTGGGGTTGCTTGGTTGGTGATGCTAAAGCAAGCGCACCTTATTTCTTCCGGAGGAGCACTGGGGCAAACGGAGAGAATGCTCTCCGGGAGGACAGGCAGAAAGGCATGTGCGCCGTCAGACATGCCTGATGAAGGCAGTCATTTCCCTTCATACACAAAACGTGTGCACACCTGCCGTGCCCACCCTCACTCGGTTTCCCACTGTGGTCTGTGATTCATTAGTACTAAGCTGCCAGCAGATCCCATGTGTGTGCATGGGATGCAGAGGTGAGATTGCACATTTCTCTCAAACCAGCCAGAGCCACCGTGGAAAATGCTCTCTGGTTAATTCTTTATTGCCTACTGCAGCACAAGACAATACCTTATGCATAAAGCCTCACAGGAAAAGGAAATATGGGAGCTATTTTGAGCAAATTTACACCATCAGAGTTAGCTTATATACGTTCAGCACTTTATGTCAGGTAGCTACAACTTTTTTTGGTACCATATAAGAACTACCATATTACTGAACCATTTGCCTCTTTCTCCCAGGAGAAAAAATAAATGCAAAATAAATTCACTTACACAAACATTTATGAGCATGCCTAGACATGCTAGATGTTTGCAGAACACCACAGAGATAGTTGAACTAGATGACCTGTAAGATCCCTTCCAAGCCAAACCAGTCCGTGCAGGTCTGTGTTAGAACCTCCAGGAGTGAAACAGGACGAAGATGTACACTGTAATTTAAAGTTTTTTGTGTTTGTATGTACCAAATTGTGAACATGTCTCTAGATGTGTATTTGTATGTAGTATTTACCCACTTAATATATTAATATTGCCAGCCACACTGTCAGACACATCCTTCCTGCACCACTCATCTCCCCTCCTTTGCCTCAGTGCCCCTATATGCAGAATACAGCTAATAACATCCCCACAGTTAAAGCACCTTCTGTTGACTGTCTTGCTCACTATGGTGACCAGCTATTTTAGTCACAGACTATTTTTTACCCTTTGAATTACCGAGCAGTGTCAGGCATAACTGGGAGCTCTAAGTACTCCTATAAAAGAAGTTCTTGTAACACTGGCACCATTCATAAGGCAGCATGCCATCCTAACCATCAGCTTAACCCATTAGCTCTTGGCACTTTCTCAGGTTTAGGCTTGGAATCTTGATGACTGTGACTGGCCACAAGGATGCATGTCCAGCTTTAAGGATGACATTTTGCCAGCCAACATTGCTTCTTTCCCATTTCTCTGACAGGTTTCAGGCTACCTCAGTTTAACCAGCAACCTGCAAGACTAGGGGCGAAACAGGGAGCAGGCAACTTTTCTGTCATCTTTGCTTGGCACCACAAATTGTCACAAGGCTGAAATGACAGTGACAAAAAGTAAGAGCGCACGTGCAAGGCATGTCTACAGATATCTATGCGATCTCGTACATCTGCAGAAGAAGCAGCCAGTCCCTGATTTGTGCAAGGTATTTCATCTCCTTTGGCTCAGTTTGATCACTGCAAAGACTAGCAGTCTGTTACACTCCGGGGAGCCAAGCTCTGTAAAGGGTAACATTTAAGGAACAGCAGTTGCTGCCATGGCTGCAAACTGTTCTCGGGTAACACTGAGGCCCGGTCATCCTCTCCTCAGCAAATTGCTATCTGATGGTGTGTCTTGACAGCGTTCCATGGGCAGTTCCAATTCTTTCCAGATCAAGAGTTCTAGTCTTTCATGGCATAAGGCAACCTGATATTCGGGACTAGCTACAGCTTACACAGGATTGCCAGCTGAGGAGAAGGCCTCAGCAATGAGACATTTTTTGTCAGCACCTGTCTCAAAGTGCTCTGTTACAGCAGAAATGGAAAAAATCCATGGTCACTTCACCAAAACCAATTCTTTAATCTCCTCTTTAGCACCTGTTTTATCATGCACAGCATCTTAAAATGTGGCTTATTATTAGCCATTATTTTCCAGAACCCTTAGTTTACTGTAACAGTTTGGTGCCAGTGGTGACACCACTGGAAATTTTGAGACTGAGGCAGAGGTGGGCAAAAGGGAGAAGTAACAGAGGCTTGGGGGCTCTGGCGTGGTGTGAGAGTGACCCGGGCCAAGGGTCTCCTAAGCAAATCCCTTGGACAGAGAATAAAAACTTGCTACTGTAGCAGTTGACCCTTGTATTTTTGCATTTGAAAGACACAGGGTCACCCAGCGCTATGGGAATGCAGCAGCTCTGTGGTTAGCATCCCATCAGGCTGGGACATATGTTCATCCTTCCATGGCTGGGGAGCTGCCTCTGTGGAGCTGCCAAAAGACACGCAAAACTCCACCTAAAATGGTAAGTGCTTTGTCTGAAACCTTGTTCCCTAAATTGCAGTCTGTTTCTGCCATCTTTCTAAGAAACAACTGTAGAGTTTCAAGGAATGTGAAGCTCCAGTAATCTACTGCTGGGTCTCTCACTATCTCACTCTGCATTCCCCAAGCACTTCATAAACTACTACAGCTTCCATTATAGAATTCTTCAGGGTTCTTTGACAGTCTATTAGGCCAGGCCTTGATAGTGGCTTTCCTGTCTGATAATGCTGACTGGTGAGCTCCTCAAGCATCCTTCTCTAAGCGTCCAACACATTCCATTACTGTGAACCACATAAAATTCCCAGTGTTTTGATCATGGCCTGACCAGTATGTTGGGTTCTTCTTGCTAGGGTTCCCTTTTGGGGAGGAAGAATTTGTGGAAGGGGCTGGCGTTGGCTGCTGAGATGGTAAGTGCTGGCACAGTTTGTTTGGTGGGGTTTTTTGTGTGTGTCTGTGTGGCTTTTTTTGGGGTTTTTGTTTTTTTTTTAATTGTATGTGGTGGTTTGTTTTGTTGGTGGGTTTTGGGGGCTTTTTCTTGGCAGATCATAACAGAGGAACTTGGTGACTACAGGAACATCTTAGTTATGGTGTTTTGTGCGTTTTTTTTGTCAAAGATGAATTCAGATGCCCAATTCTTCTGAAAGGTAAGTTGAGGGATCCAGGCGGGGAAGGGGCTGGGTGGAGGGAAAAGGTTGGGAATTGTAGAAAGGGGTTTTAAAGTTAATGTACAGGGCACGGCTGTCCAGGAAGTCCTGTTTGGGAATGGGTTACTCTTCAATATAACGATAGTGCGTGCTGGGCACAGCAGCTCCAGTGTGTTCTTTCCTTTCACCCTCCATGTCCGTCCTTCGCTTCCCCCTCTCTGGGCCTTGTCCATCTTCAACTCCCCATGCCAGTTTTTCCCCAGTGACACAACTACCACAAGCCCTGCCCTCCTGGTTTGTATCTTCACTCTATGCTACCTCCTGTCCTCGCTCCGCCGCGGCACTCGTGCTGGCTTTAGGGTTCTGCGCACGCGCACCCAGGCCTGGTGAAGTCATCAATCCGGGAGCTGGCATCCAGACCACGTGATGCAGCCGTGCTTCCGGAATCTTGGGGCGTCGAGGGGTTCCTCTCGCCCGGTGTGGAACCGCCGATGCCAATTCTACCGCCACTGCCGCTGTTGGCGAAGCCGGCGGGCAGAGCGCGGAACCGCAGCCCGGCGGGCGGGCGCCGGTTGTGGTTACTCTGCCGCGCCGCCCGCCTCCGGGGCGAGGAGAAGGGCGGAAGCGGCGGGAACGGTAAGAGCCGGGGGGTGGGGGGTGCGGGGCGCGGCACCGAGCCGAGCCGCTCCCGAGCGGTGCTCCGGGGACGGCGGGGAGTTCCGGGGCTGGGGACAGAAGCCCCGTCCGGTCGCCGGCTTCTGCTCGCCGGAGAAACAAAGGCTGAGCCCGTCGGCACCCCCCGACTCCCACCCCTCAGCATCCCCCCTGGGGAGTGCAGAGGAGCTCCATCCAGACGCAGTCAGGGTCTGGCTGGTTTGCGGGCCGGGAACGGGGGCGGAGTTTTCGGGTGTTGAAAACAGGCTGACAGGTTGATGTTTGGGGACAGCTGGAGCGGTGTGGCTTTGGGCTCGGAAACCGAGGTTCAGTCCTGCATTTTTGTGGGACTTGAACAGGCTCGGCAGCTGGGTTTTGGGCTCAGAAATGGGAGCTGAATCGGCTGGGTTGGGGACTAAAAGCCAGAGCTCCTCGGGATGGTTTTGTGCTGTGAGACACGGGTTCGTTTCTTGCCTCCTCTTTTCCCAGCATCACCGCCACCCTTCTGTATTTTTGTCCTGTCTGGCTACCGATTTTATTTTCCTCTTCTTTTGACAGTAAGCTGCTGACATGAAGGAATTCCAGAGCTGTTTTAAAATGAACATGAGTGTCAGCTGGGGAGGCAAATAGTCTGTTAATGATTGATAGTGAGTAAGGGGCACCATGTAAAATCCGTGCTGAACTCTTGTGATGGTGCATTTTGGCTCCGAAGTGTATTTCCACATGAAGCTTCTTCCCTCTCAACAGTTCATCTTTTGCTACACAGGTGACCTGAGCCTGAGCTCTTCTTGCCATGTCTTTTCCTGCCCCACTGCTGCACTGGCAACTTGGGAATGAATGTTACATATGTAATTGTGGAAGTCAAAAGAAAGAGAAGTATAGAAGCTGCTTTACTGTATATATTTTTAATCAAATGGGTTGATGTAAGCTACTTCTGTCAACAAGTTTTCTGGTTTTAAATATTCTCATTCCTAATTTTCCTATTGAAGCACTTGAACTGTGGGACAGAGGGGGATCCCTGACTGTTTTTTGTCTCCTAGAACTTGAGTTAGATTTGTGGGGCTACTGCCCACAGCTTTCAAGGAGGCCTGGCCTGCTTGACCACTGGCTACTCAAGGCTCCAGTGAGCGTGACCCATAATTGCCTGCCTGCCTGCCCCATAGATGCAGCTGTGCCCCATAGATTTTATCATGTACCCTTGTTGACCCCTTCCTATGACATCATCAGTTTATGCCTGGTGAGATCACTGCCCTTTTCCCAGGGCCAGGCTATGTCGTCCAGGTTTTGTACTACGCAATGGATTTTGAAGGATAAATCTAAGTAGAAATATCTTTAACATATACAAAAAATAAACTTATCTGTGTGTCCTTGTAGGAGAACAGCAGAGGATCAGGCCTGCGTGGGATAGAGGAGTGCTGCAGGTTCCCAGGCACTCACTGACCTTGAAGAACAACAAAGAGCTGTAAATAACTTAGGGAATTTGCCATCTGGACAATGTTATGTCCTGGTACCTGGTGGGAATGGGTAGATAAGGTTTTATGTTAGCAGGAAGAGCACTTTGAGGTGTAAATTGTAGATCAGTCAATAGATATTGGGATACTATATAAATCTTGAGAGCTACACAATAAATTATTCTCTTTGTGAGCAGCAGTTGGGGGCTGTGCCTTCATGTCTTCCATCATGTCTTAATTAAAAAAGACTTGAAAACGCTATGAGGGAAAAACTTGGTAGAGGAAGAAATGTAAAAGAGAGAGAAAATAAAAAATAAAACCAACCAAAACCAGATGTGACTCCAATATCTGTGTGGGTATGTAGATGAGAAATAGGACAGAGGAGTTCACTGGAGATTAGAGATGTGTAAGATGAGAAGTCAATATTTTTGTGTTTCAACAGTATCAAAGTAATTTAGTTCTCCCTCCCCAGCCTCCATGTGATGCACCGTCCCAGCTGTATCGTGTCCCCATGCCCCTTCTCGTCTTGTCCACGTCCCCCATGCGTGTCCCTGGGCCTCTGCCTGTGTTGTGCCTCGGTCTCGGGCTCCTTGTACTTGTCCTGTGCCCACCCGAGTGTCTCCTCCCCCTGGGGTGCAGTGGCTCTGCCCGCCCTGTGTGTGGCCACGGCTCTGAGCTTGACCACACCCCTGTGTCTCCGCCCCCTGCTCTGGGACAAGACTCTGAGCCTGACCACGCCTCCATTCAGCTCTCCACCAACCTCATGCTTGTCACAGCTCCCTGAGTGTGGCCTCGCCATCCCACCCCCTCACCTTTGCCCTGCCCCATTTGTGATTCCACCGCCTCTGTGCTTTGCTTTGCCCTGCCCTCCCCTTTGGGGCTGCCCCCCCCTCCTTGTTTCTCACTCTTCAGGGTTGGCTCTGCCTACACCATGCTTGGCTCCTCCGTGGGCAAAGGGCTCAGCACATGCTGCAGGGAGGGAGAGGTGACAGGGCGACAAGAGTGTGGGGGGTGGGGCCTCGGTTCATGCTGCAGGGAGGCGGGAGTTAGGGGGAAGAGGCCTATCCAGAGTGGCCCCGCTCCTGCTTCCTGGTTCCTAATTGCAGGGGGTGGACGGTGGTGCTGGGCTGGGAGGTACCCGCCTCCCCGGGGTGATGCGCTGTTCAGGGCTGGTGCTTGCACCCGTCTGTCTTGGACCCACCCTCTTTCTCTGGGCTGATCATCCTTGTGCACAGCTCTGCCTCCTCTGGGCCCTACCCCCTGTTTTTAGCTTTACCCTTGGTGGATGACACCCCCTCCTTCCCATGTGTTGTCCCACCCCTCCAAGCAGAGTTCTGCTCCAGGTCAGTGAAGCTCCGTGCCCAGGAGCGGGCCGTGCAAATGGAGCGGTATTCAGCCAGGTTGTTGCTAAGGGAAAGTAACTGGTGACAACTCAGTGCAGCACTTTCCAGTTGTATTTGTAGGTACTGTGCGGCTCCTGTCGGAACTGGATGGGCATTTGGGATGAGCTGTGATGGTAGCCAGGAGGGTCAGGGGGCAGGTGACATCTCACAAACACAACAGGAATTTTGTATCTTGCTGGTATCTTATGTGCCTCAAGAAATCATGGCCACAGCATCGGATTCTGGAAGGAGCAGATGACCAGAACACATGGGGGATCTGAGGAGTCGGATGCTGAAGAGGTTGGCAGTGGCTGGTGTGATGCTCATTAGCAGCACTGATTGTGGCTTGATTTCCTGCCCCCTTCTTGTCGTTGTGGCCCTGTCCTTCTACCCCTCTCCCCATGGGAGTGGTCTTGCCCTTCTTTCCTACCCCTCCTCCTTTCTCTCTCCCTCATTTTCCTTTTATTTTTAACTTAATTTCTCTGGCTCTGTTCAGGCTTTGAGCCTTGTCCCCAACTCTACTGGGATTCCTGAGGAGTCTAAATGAACATTTTGCTGCCTTCAGAGTGCCCCGAGGGGGGGGGGTTTGGCAGCCCCTGGGGACAGAGCTCCCAGCTGTGACCGGAGCAGGGGATGATCTCTGAAGGGCTCCAGCTGGGGCTGGGGTAGCCCAGGTGTGGCCAGTCAGGTTGATGAGGGGGCTTTCCCAAGGGACTGTGGGAGGGCCCCAGGATATATAAGCCTTCACCTCTACTCTGGGGCTCAGTCTGCTTGGGGGCTGTGTTGTGCTTGGAGCTCTACCAGGTAAGAGGAGCAGGGCTGGGGGCTTTTGGCTGGTGCAGTGGTTGTTTGCTCTGTCTTTCTCTTTTTTGGATCCCCAAGTGTTTTGGATGCCTGCAGTGTTCAACTCTGGAATGAGAGGGTAAGTGGAACACTCAGGGGCTCTTTGGAGGAGTTCAGCATTCTAAAAGAGGTTAGTGTTACTGGGATGGGACTTGCTGGTGGTACTGTTGGTTGGAATTTTCTCATGGCACATGATGAAGAGGAACCCTGTGGCTACAGGAACATCCCAGCCTGCTGATGTTGCTTTCCCTGTTGACCATGGCTTCAGGTGCCTAGCCCTCTGAAAAATAAGTGGAACCAGGTGCGGGGGAAGGGCTGGGCAGGGAGGGGAAAAGTTGAGAATGGAAGGTAGGGGTTTGGAAGTCAGTGTAGGTGAGAGGGCTGTCCAGGAGCAGCACCCTTTGGTCAGGTGAAGGGACTAGGTTAGATTCCAACATGATATGAATGTGGGCAGGGCAGCTCTAGCCTTAGTGTGTGGTGGTGCATAGTTTCTGCTGTCTTTGTTGTCTTAGGGCTTTCTATGGCCTTAGCGTCCTCGTTGTGCTCACAGAGCAAGTCTTGCACCTTGGGCACCATCCCTAGGCTCTGAAACACCTTATCAACGCATTCAGTGATGTGTTGTCTTGCACAACAAATCCACCACACGGAACAGTCTTGTGTATCGTAGCTTTCTCAAAGGTTGTCTTCTGACGTGTTCTTCCTAACTGCATCAGCATCTCTAATTGTGGAATTTCTTTAACTGGGACTGGTTCCCTGTATCATTAGGTCTTGAACCCAGGCTTCTCATTTACCTCTCATCTAAGCTTAGAAAGTAGCTTCTTTTAAAAGGCGGTGTCCTTTGACACTCTTGGGGCCACAATGGAGCCTCCATGTGTCGCTGTTGCATCCCTGGATGTCTTCTAGCCCAGCTGTCTTGGATCCTGGAATCATTCATCTTCCTGTGAGTTTCCTCTTGAGGTCAAGTATTGTGGTTTGCAACGTTTTGTATTGGGTTGGCCTCAGCCTTGAGAGTTTGGTTTGGAGCTGCCCTGCCCACATTGGGTTAAGGGTCTTTCGAACAGTCTTAGTGGAACTGTCCATGTGTTGAGCAGCATTTCATAGAGCGAAGGTTGGTGGGCTACAGGAGCACTTATTTCTCAGGTGTTGTATTGCTGTTGAAGGCATTGGCATCCCCTGTTTTTTGTGTTTTCCATGTGCCCTCCAAACCACATTTTGGCACCCCGCAAGGCTGGCAGGCAGATGGGTAAGGGGCCAAGGTAAAGGAGCAAGTAGGAGGTGGACATCACAGTGGGCTGCCTGTTGTTTTAGGCAGTGTCTCGGTGTGTGCTTTTCCTTTGACTTTTGCAGGTGCCACACAAAGCCATGCGTTGAGGAGTGGTCGGAGAAGGTGAGATGGTTGCGGGCTGCCTCATCCAGAGATTTTGCATCGACTTGGTTAAGTGTATCCCTTTGTTTTTGCAGGCGCTGTGCGTGCCACCTTTGGAGCTGGAAGAGCACTGGAGGTGAGATGGGATGGTAACGAGGAGGCTCGATCTCACAAGCAGAACAGTAATTTTGTGTCTCCTGGCATTTCAGGTGCCAAGAGCGATGGTGGCCATAACGTGTGGAAGGGGGAGGTAAGCAAGAGCAAGATGGGGGTTATGAGGAGCTTGTGGAAGGGGTTTGTATTAAGCTGACATCCTATTTCTGGTGGCACTGCCGTTTGTTATTGCAGATGACGAGGAGGAACTTGGTGGTTTTGGGAAGATTCCTGTCAGCTGATGTGGCTTTACTTTTCTGGCCGGTGGTTCAGAGCCCCAGACGTTTGAAAAGTAAGTGAAAGGGAGGATGGTTAGGGAGGGTCTGTGTAGAGTGGTCAAGGTTAGGAATTGCAGGGTCGGGTTTTCAAGTTACTGTAGGGGAGTGGGCTGTCCAGATGGGTGGTTGATGGGAGCCTGTCCCTCCCTGGCATGATGCTAGCAAGTTCCAGGAACTGAATGAGCATTGGAGGTGAGGTGGTAGTGCAAGGCTTGTGGACATAGTGTCTTCTCTCAAGCACAACAATAGTTTTGTGCCTTTTAGGTGCCCTGAATGACGATGCCTACAGCATCCAACTCTGGAAAGCGTGGGTGAGTGGGACCCTGCAGGGCTCTTCTGCAAAGCTGGGTCATTTGGAAGAGAATGGGGCTGGCCAATGTTGGACTTACTGCTGAATATTCTGGTAGGTGTTTTGGTGTTGTGGTTATGTGTGTGGGGTTTTTTTGTTTGCTTGTTTTGGTATTGTGGTGTGATTTTTTATTATTTTTTTTTTTAAATGCAGGTGGTGAAGGGGAACCTAGCAAGTTGAGGATTATCCCGGGCTGCTCCTTTTTTTTTTTTTTTCTTGGCTATCAATGGCTTTGGAGTGCCAGTCCTCTGAAAGATAAGTTGAGGGGCTGAGCAGAGGAGTCGAGGCTGAGAATTGCAAGTGGTGTTTTGAAGTTAGTGTAGGGGAGAGGGCTGTCTGGGAGCGGCCCCCTTTGGGAGAGTGAAGGGAACAGGTTACTTTCCAGTGTGATTCCAGCATGGGCAGGGCAGCTCCAGCCTTGGTCTGTGGGGTTGTGTGTTTTGTGTTGTCCGTCTTTGTTGTCTTAGAGCTTCCTCAGGCCTTGACGGTCCTCTGTGTCCTCACAGAGCAAGTCCTGCATCTTGGGCATCCTCCCTGGAAAGTCTTTCCTGCTCAGCATGGCGCTGATCAGCAGCGTGTTATTCCGCATGACGAGTCTAAATTGCAGATCGGTCTCTTGACTTGGAAGTTTCTTGATGGTTGCCTTCTGCTATGTCATTCTCAATTGCATTGTCATCTGATCTCTGTCCATCTAGCTTCCCTGAGCGGGACTCATTCCCTGCATCCTTGCATCCTCAGGTCTTGAAGGTGGCTTCTCAAGCATCCGCTGCTTCATTCCTTCGCTTTGCAGACGCATCGCTGTAGGTCTTATTGCCCAAAAGTCTTGGATTCCGGAGTCCCTCTTCTTGCTGCGAATTTTATCTTGATGTCAAGTCTTGCGACTCACGTGGCTGTGTCTCGGGTCAGTCTGTGTATGTGAGTGTTTGGCTTGGAGCTGCCCTGCCTGCTGTGTAGGTTCAGGGGCCACGAGAAGCGCCACAACCTGAGCAACTCAGTGCTGAGCAGCTTCCCAGTGATTTACATAATCCTGTTTTTCAGGTCCCAGGTGTCAATGACCAGCAAGAAACAAATGGAGGAGGAGAGGAGGCCGCCATCCAAAGGTTGGTCAGGGTGTGGAGTTGGTGGGAAGCTACCAAGCTCCCTTGGCTACCTGACCACATTATGGTTTATTGTCATTTTGAAGGTGGAAGCAGCGAGCAAAGCGGGATACAGGCACCGGCGGTGGCTGTGGCAAGGTGAGCAAAGGCTGGTGGGCTGGAGGGGCAGTTACTTCTCAGGTGCTGTATTATTGGTTGGTCGTGAGCATCCCTTGTTGTTTGTGGGTTTTTTCAGGTGCTCTCCTAACCTCATTTTGGCACCCCAAAGAGATGGCAGGCAGATGGGTGAGAGGCTGAGGTAAAGGAGCAGGAGGTGGATGTCACAGTGGCCTTGGTGTTGTTGGAGGCAATATCTCGGCGTGTGCCTTTTGCTTTGACTTTTGCAGGTGTCACACACAGTGCTAGAGTGACAAAGCCATGTCTTGAGGAACAGTTGGAGGTCAGATGTCTGTGGGCTGGATCAGCCATGTATTAGCATCACCTCTGCTAAACATTTCCCTTATTTTTCAGGTACTGTGTGTGCCACCTTTGGAACCGGATGAGCATTGAAGGTGAGCTGGGGTGGTAGAGAGTGGGTTCATGGAGCTGGTGACTACTGATCAGCAGAACAGTAAACTCTTTCTCTTGGTCTTTTAGGTGCCCAAAGCAGTGGTGGCCACAGCATTCAACTTTGGATCACGGAGATGAGTGGAACTGGGTGTGGCTCTCTTGAGGTGGTGGGTGTAGCGTAAGTGGTTGTTGATGGCTGAAGTGCACCTTATTGGCGACACTGTTTCTGATTTTCCTTTTTGTTCTGATTGCAGGTGATGAAGAGGAACATGCCCCTCAGCGTGGTGTTTTGCTGGACGTGTGCTGCACAAAGCCATGTGTTGAGGAGCGGTCGGAGAAGGTGAGATGGTTGCGGGCTGGCTCATCCAGAGATTTTATGTTGACTCAGTTAAGCGTTTCCCTTTGTCTTTGCAGATGCTGTGCATGCCACCTGTGGAGGGGGAAGAGCGCTGGAGGTGAGACAAGATGGTTACGAGGAGGCTTGATCTCACAAGCAGAACAGTAATTTTGTGTCTCCTGGTATTTCAGGTGCCAGAAGCGATGGTGGCCATAATGTGTGGAAGGAGGAGGTGAGCAGGGCAAGTTGGGGGTTATGAGGAGCTTGTGGAAGAGGTTTGTATTAAGCTGACATCCTATTTCTGGTGGCACTGCCGTTTGTTATTGCAGATGACGAGGAGGAACTTGGTGGTTTTGGGAAGATTCCCATCAGCCGATGCGGGTTACTTTTCTGTCCAGTGCTTCAGAGCCCCAGCTGTTTGAAAGGTAAGTGAAAGGGACAGTGGTTAGGGAGGGTCTGTGTAGAGTGGTCAAGGTTAGGAATCGCAGGGTTGGGACATCAAAGTTACTGTAGGGGAGTGGGCTGTCCAGAAGCGGTGCCCTTTGGGTGGTTGATGGGAGCCTGTCCCTCCCTGGCATGATGCTAGCAAGTTCCAGGAACTGAATGAGAATTGGAGGTGAGGTGGTAGTGCAGGGCTTGTGGACCTAGTTTCTTCTCTCAAGCACAACAATAGTTTTGTGTCTTTTAGGTGCCGTGAATGACGATGCCTACAGCATCCAACTCTGGAAAGCGTGGGTGAGTGGGACCCCGCAGGCCTCTTCTGTGAAGCTGGGTCATTTGGAAGAGAATGGCACTGGCTGATGTTGGACTTACTGCTGAATATTATGGGTGTTTTGGTGTTGTGGTTATGTGTGTGGAGTTTTTTTGTTTGCTTGTTTTGGTGTTGTAGTGTGACTTTTTTTTTTAATGCAGGTGGCAAAGGGGAACACTGCAAGTTGAAGATTATCCCGGGCTGCTCCTGTTTTTTTTCCTGGCTAACTACGACTTTGGAGAGCCAGTCCTCTGAAAGATAAGTTGAGGGACCAGTGGCGTAGAGGGGTCAAGGCTGGTGGGAGTTGTGGAAGGGGTTTTGAAGCTGGTGTAGGGGAGAGGGCAGTCTGGGAGCAGCCTCATTTGGTCAGGTGAAGGAAGCGGGTTAATTTCTGATGCGATGCCAGTGTGGGCAGGGCAGCTCCAGCCTTGGTGTGTGGTGGTGTGTAGTATGTGTTGTATGTCTTTGTCTTAAAGCTTCCTCAGGTCTTGGTGTCCTCTTGGAGCTGGTCCCATATCTTGGCCATCATCCCTAGCAGGCCTTTACTCATCAGCACACTCCTAGTCAGCAGCATCTTTTTCTTGTGTGACAAATTTGAAGTGTAGATAGGTCTTTCATCTGGGAAGCTTCCTGATGATCATCTTATGAAACATGATTGCCACCTGCACCAGCATCATCTTTGGTCATGGATTTTCCCAGAGTGGGACTTTGTTCCCCGCATCATCAGGTCTTAAAGCCTGGGTTCTTTGGCATCCCTTGATTCAGCCCCTCATTTTGCATTGCTGTAGGTCTTCTTGCCAAACAGTCTTGGATCCCAGAGATATTCTTGCTTGGTGTTCTCTTGTGATCGACTCTCATGATTTGGAGGGCTGTCTCGAATTTGTCTGAGTTGTTTGGCTTGGAGCTGCTCTTCCCAGAGTTTGCTGGAAGAGCCATAACTGAATAGTTCATCTGTTGGGCAGTGTTCCATTAACTTGTGTATCACCGTTTTTCAGATCCCATGTGGCAAGGATGTACGTGAAAGAGCTGGAGGAGAGAAGAGCGCCATGCAAATGTTAGTCAGGGTTTGGTGCTGGACTGGAGGTCCCTCTCCTGGCTACCTGACCACATTATGGTTTGTTTGTCCTTTTGAAGGTGAGAGCAGCCAACAAAGCAGAATATCTGTTCTGGAGGTGGCTCTGGCAAGGTGAGTAAAGGCTGATGTGCTGGAGGAGCGATTATTTCTCAGGTGTTTTATTGCTGTTGAAGGCATTGGCATCCCCTGTTTTTTGTGTTTTCCAGGTGTCCTCCAAGCCTACTTTTGGCACCCTACAAGGATGGCAGGCAGCAGATGGGTGAGAGGCTGAGGTAATGGGGCAGGAGGTGGACATCACAGAGGGCTGCCTGTTGTTGGAGGCACTACCTCAGCATGTGCCTTTTGCTTTGACTTTTGCAGGTGACACAGCCATCCTTGGAGGGACAAAGACACACATTTAGGAGGGGATGGAGAAGGTGAGATGGTGGTGGGCTGGGTCAGCCATGCATTTCACGTCAAGTCACTTAAAGGTTTCCTTTTGTTTTAGCAGGTGCTGTGCGTGCCATCTTTGGAACAGGATGAGCGTTGAAGTTGAGCCGAGTTGGTAGCGAGGAGTTCATGGGGCTGGTGGCTTCCGATCAGCAGAACAGGAACTCTCTCTTGGTGTTTCAGGTGCTCCAAGCAATGGTGGTGATAGCGTTCAACTCTGGAAGGAGAAGGTGCGTGGTATACCATGGAGCTTCCTTGAGAAGGTGAGTGCAGCAGAAGTAGCGTGCGTTGGCTTAGGTGGGACTTGCGCCAGTGCTGCTTGTGATCTGTGGGTGTTTTTTTTTTCTTTTCTATGTATAGGGGATGAAGAGGAACTGTGCGACTGGAAGCACATCCCAGTCAAACAACGTGGCTTTCATTACTGAGCATGGCTTTGTGCTGCCGTTGCTCTTGAAGATAAGTTGATGGCCCAGGGGTGGGTGGGGAGGGGCTGAGCAGTGGAGTCGAGGTTGGGAATTGCAAGGGGTGTTTTGAAGTTGGTGTAGGGGAGAGGGCTGTCTGGGAGAGGCCCTCTTTGGGTGGGTGAAGGGAACAGGTTACTTTCCAGTGTGATTCCAGCATGGGCAGGGCAGCTCCAGCCTTGGTCTGTGGGGTTGTGTGTTTTGTGTTGTCCGTCTTTGTTGTCTTAGAGCTTCCTCAGGCCTTGACGGTCCTCTGTGTCCTCACAGAGCAAGTCCTGCATCTTGGGCATCCTCCCTGGAAAGTCTTTCCTGCTCAGCATGGCGCTGATCAGCAGCGTGTTATTCCGCATGACGAGTCTAAATTGCAGATCGGTCTCTTGACTTGGAAGTTTCTTGATGGTTGCCTTCTGCTATGTCATTCTCAATTGCATTGTCATCTGATCTCTGTCCATCTAGCTTCCCTGAGCGGGACTCATTCCCTGCATCCTTGCATCCTCAGGTCTTGAAGGTGGCTTCTCAAGCATCCGCTGCTTCATTCCTTCGCTTTGCAGACGCATCGCTGTAGGTCTTATTGCCCAAAAGTCTTGGATTCCGGAGTCCCTCTTCTTGCTGCGAATTTTATCTTGATGTCAAGTCTTGCGACTCACGTGGCTGTGTCTCGGGTCAGTCTGTGTATGTGAGTGTTTGGCTTGGAGCTGCCCTGCCTGCTGTGTAGGTTCAGGGGCCACGAGAAGCGCCACAACCTGAGCAACTCAGTGCTGAGCAGCTTCCCAGTGATTTACATAATCCTGTTTTTCAGGTCCCAGGTGTCAATGACCAGCAAGAAACAAATGGAGGAGGAGAGGAGGCCGCCATCCAAAGGTTGGTCAGGGTGTGGAGTTGGTGGGAAGCTACCAAGCTCCCTTGGCTACCTGACCACATTATGGTTTATTGTCATTTTGAAGGTGGAAGCAGCGAGCAAAGCGGGATACAGGCACCGGAGGTGGCTGTGGCAAGGTGAGCAAAGGCTGGTGGGCTGGAGGGGCAGTTACTTCTCAGGTGCTGTATTATTGGTTGGTCGTGAGCATCCCTTGTTGTTTGTGGGTTTTTTCAGGTGCTCTCCTAACCTCATTTTGGCACCCCAAAGAGATGGCAGGCAGATGGGTGAGAGGCTGAGGTAAAGGAGCAGGAGGTGGATGTCACAGTGGCCTTGGTGTTGTTGGAGGCAATATCTCGGCGTGTGCCTTTTGCTTTGACTTTTGCAGGTGTCACACACAGTGCTAGAGTGACAAAGCCATGTCTTGAGGAACAGTTGGAGGTCAGATGTCTGTGGGCTGGATCAGCCATGTATTAGCATCACCTCTGCTAAACATTTCCCTTATTTTTCAGGTACTGTGTGTGCCACCTTTGGAACCGGATGAGCATTGAAGGTGAGCTGGGGTGGTAGAGAGTGGGTTCATGGAGCTGGTGACTACTGATCAGCAGAACAGTAAACTCTTTCTCTTGGTCTTTTAGGTGCCCAAAGCAGTGGTGGCCACAGCATTCAACTTTGGATCACGGAGATGAGTGGAACTGGGTGTGGCTCTCTTGAGGTGGTGGGTGTAGCGTAAGTGGTTGTTGATGGCTGAAGTGCACCTTATTGGCGACACTGTTTCTGATTTTCCTTTTTGTTCTGATTGCAGGTGATGAAGAGGAACATGCCCCTCAGCGTGGTGTTTTGCTGGACGTGTGCTGCACAAAGCCATGCGTTGAGGAGCGGTCGGAGAAGGTGAGATGGTTGCGGGCTGGCTCATCCAGAGATTTTATGTTGACTCAGTTAAGCGTTTCCCTTTGTCTTTGCAGATGCTGTGCATGCCACCTGTGGAGGGGGAAGAGCGCTGGAGGTGAGACAAGATGGTTACGAGGAGGCTTGATCTCACAAGCAGAACAGTAATTTTGTGTCTCCTGGTATTTCAGGTGCCAGAAGCGATGGTGGCCATAATGTGTGGAAGGAGGAGGTGAGCAGGGCAAGTTGGGGGTTATGAGGAGCTTGTGGAAGAGGTTTGTATTAAGCTGACATCCTATTTCTGGTGGCACTGCCGTTTGTTATTGCAGATGACGAGGAGGAACTTGGTAGTTTTGGGAAGATTCCCATCAGCCGATGCGGGTTACTTTTCTGTCCAGTGCTTCAGAGCCCCAGCTGTTTGAAAGGTAAGTGAAAGGGACAGTGGTTAGGGAGGGTCTGTGTAGAGTGGTCAAGGTTAGGAATCGCAGGGTTGGGACATCAAAGTTACTGTAGGGGAGTGGGCTGTCCAGAAGCGGTGCCCTTTGGGTGGTTGATGGGAGCCTGTCCCTCCCTGGCATGATGCTAGCAAGTTCCAGGAACTGAATGAGAATTGGAGGTGAGGTGGTAGTGCAGGGCTTGTGGACCTAGTTTCTTCTCTCAAGCACAACAATAGTTTTGTGTCTTTTAGGTGCCGTGAATGACGATGCCTACAGCATCCAACTCTGGAAAGCGTGGGTGAGTGGGACCCCGCAGGCCTCTTCTGTGAAGCTGGGTCATTTGGAAGAGAATGGCACTGGCTGATGTTGGACTTACTGCTGAATATTATGGGTGTTTTGGTGTTGTGGTTATGTGTGTGGAGTTTTTTTGTTTGCTTGTTTTGGTGTTGTAGTGTGACTTTTTTTTTTAATGCAGGTGGCAAAGGGGAACACTGCAAGTTGAAGATTATCCCGGGCTGCTCCTGTTTTTTTTCCTGGCTAACTACGACTTTGGAGAGCCAGTCCTCTGAAAGATAAGTTGAGGGACCAGTGGCGTAGAGGGGTCAAGGCTGGTGGGAGTTGTGGAAGGGGTTTTGAAGCTGGTGTAGGGGAGAGGGCAGTCTGGGAGCAGCCTCATTTGGTCAGGTGAAGGAAGCGGGTTAATTTCTGATGCGATGCCAGTGTGGGCAGGGCAGCTCCAGCCTTGGTGTGTGGTGGTGTGTAGTATGTGTTGTATGTCTTTGTCTTAAAGCTTCCTCAGGTCTTGGTGTCCTCTTGGAGCTGGTCCCATATCTTGGCCATCATCCCTAGCAGGCCTTTACTCATCAGCACACTCCTAGTCAGCAGCATCTTTTTCTTGTGTGACAAATTTGAAGTGTAGATAGGTCTTTCATCTGGGAAGCTTCCTGATGATCATCTTATGAAACATGATTGCCACCTGCACCAGCATCATCTTTGGTCATGGATTTTCCCAGAGTGGGACTTTGTTCCCCGCATCATCAGGTCTTAAAGCCTGGGTTCTTTGGCATCCCTTGATTCAGCCCCTCATTTTGCATTGCTGTAGGTCTTCTTGCCAAACAGTCTTGGATCCCAGAGATATTCTTGCTTGGTGTTCTCTTGTGATCGACTCTCATGATTTGGAGGGCTGTCTCGAATTTGTCTGAGTTGTTTGGCTTGGAGCTGCTCTTCCCAGAGTTTGCTGGAAGAGCCATAACTGAATAGTTCATCTGTTGGGCAGTGTTCCATTAACTTGTGTATCACCGTTTTTCAGATCCCATGTGGCAAGGATGTACGTGAAAGAGCTGGAGGAGAGAAGAGCGCCATGCAAATGTTAGTCAGGGTTTGGTGCTGGACTGGAGGTCCCTCTCCTGGCTACCTGACCACATTATGGTTTGTTTGTCCTTTTGAAGGTGAGAGCAGCCAACAAAGCAGAATATCTGTTCTGGAGGTGGCTCTGGCAAGGTGAGTAAAGGCTGATGTGCTGGAGGAGCGATTATTTCTCAGGTGTTTTATTGCTGTTGAAGGCATTGGCATCCCCTGTTTTTTGTGTTTTCCAGGTGTCCTCCAAGCCTACTTTTGGCACCCTACAAGGATGGCAGGCAGCAGATGGGTGAGAGGCTGAGGTAATGGGGCAGGAGGTGGACATCACAGAGGGCTGCCTGTTGTTGGAGGCACTACCTCAGCATGTGCCTTTTGCTTTGACTTTTGCAGGTGACACAGCCATCCTTGGAGGGACAAAGACACACATTTAGGAGGGGATGGAGAAGGTGAGATGGTGGTGGGCTGGGTCAGCCATGCATTTCACGTCAAGTCACTTAAAGGTTTCCTTTTGTTTTAGCAGGTGCTGTGCGTGCCATCTTTGGAACAGGATGAGCGTTGAAGTTGAGCCGAGTTGGTAGCGAGGAGTTCATGGGGCTGGTGGCTTCCGATCAGCAGAACAGGAACTCTCTCTTGGTGTTTCAGGTGCTCCAAGCAATGGTGGTGATAGCGTTCAACTCTGGAAGGAGAAGGTGCGTGGTATACCATGGAGCTTCCTTGAGAAGGTGAGTGCAGCAGAAGTAGCGTGCGTTGGCTTAGGTGGGACTTGCGCCAGTGCTGCTTGTGATCTGTGGGTGTTTTTTTTTCTTTTCTATGTATAGGGGATGAAGAGGAACTGTGCGACTGGAAGCACATCCCAGTCAAACAACGTGGCTTTCATTACTGAGCATGGCTTTGTGCTGCCGTTGCTCTTGAAGATAAGTTGATGGCCCAGGGGTGGGTGGGGAGGGGCTGAGCAGTGGAGTCGAGGTTGGGAATTGCAAGGGGTGTTTTGAAGTTGGTGTAGGGGAGAGGGCTGTCTGGGAGAGGCCCTCTTTGGGTGGGTGAAGGGAACAGGTTACTTTCCAGTGTGATTCCAGCATGGGCAGGGCAGCTCCAGCCTTGGTCTGTGGGGTTGTGTGTTTTGTGTTGTCCGTCTTTGTTGTCTTAGAGCTTCCTCAGGCCTTGACGGTCCTCTGTGTCCTCACAGAGCAAGTCCTGCATCTTGGGCATCCTCCCTGGAAAGTCTTTCCTGCTCAGCATGGCGCTGATCAGCAGCGTGTTATTCCGCATGACGAGTCTAAATTGCAGATCGGTCTCTTGACTTGGAAGTTTCTTGATGGTTGCCTTCTGCTATGTCATTCTCAATTGCATTGTCATCTGATCTCTGTCCATCTAGCTTCCCTGAGCGGGACTCATTCCCTGCATCCTTGCATCCTCAGGTCTTGAAGGTGGCTTCTCAAGCATCCGCTGCTTCATTCCTTCGCTTTGCAGATGCATAGCTGTATGTCTTATTGCCCAAAAGTCTTGGATTCTAGAGTCCCTCACAGGGCAAGTAATATTGAACATCATCCCCACGGTGTGGAACACATTTAGTCATCATCATCATAATGCCATCTGGATCCTTCTTTTCTTGCATCTTGCAGGTTTCTCGATGGGTATCTTTTGTAATCTTTATGAACGAATGAGAATCTCTGGTCATAAGTTTTCCACATTTGCAACCTTGTCCCTGCATCCTTAGGTCTTGATGCTGGTCTTCTTGCACATCTGGTATGTTATTTTGAAGAGTAATTATTGTCACAAGCACTGTTCTATGACACTTGATGTCACCATTGGGCCTTCTTGCCTCACCCTTGCATCCCTGTAGATCTTCTTGTCCAACTTCTTGGAGCCCAGAGTAATTTCTTGTTGAGAGTTTTCTCTTAATGTTTAATCTTGTATTTTGCAGTGGTGTGTCTTGGGTTGGTCTGTGCTTGTGTGTTTGTCTTGGAGCTGCTCTGCCCAGAGCGTAGAGTTGGGGATATTGAAGGGCCATAAGGGTCTCTGGTGATGTTTGTGTGCCTTGAGTTTTTAGGCCACAATTTTACAGTGATCTTAAGTGGAGCAGCCATAGTCAGGCTGGGTGGGCAGTTGCTTTGATGGCATTTGAAGGTGATGGGACTCTCATGAGAGGGTTTTTCCTGTGCAGTGCAGGAGATTGAACTTCTCAGTAGTTAACGGTTGTATGTGTATGGGTTTAAAGTTTTGGGGCTGTGTTTATTAATGGCTTGAGGGTAGTAGTACTCTAGATGGGGTTCCTAACTGGAATAGAGATGTCTGGAATTGTCTGTCCATTGTTCAGCATTCCAGTGACTTGTGTAATACTTTCTGATGCAAAGGACAAATATGCGCTTGTAAGAAGAAACAAGGGAGCAGAGAGCGGTCAGGTCAGTCAGTGTGTAGTGTTGGAGAGATTGTGCTTCAGGTAGCTACCTGTGTGTTTTACTCAGTTTGAAGGTAGAAGCAGTAGGCAAAGTGGGACAGTCACTGAAGGTGATTGGTGTGGAGTGATGACTAGTGGGACCAAAGAGCAGTTATTTTTCAGGTGTGTGTTGCTGACGTTAGAAGCATCAGTTGATGTTTATAGGTTCTATTGTAGCCACCATGTGACAATAAGAAAATTGCAGAGGCTGGATATGCAAATTGCCAAGGTAAAGGAGTAAGAGATGGGAATTGTTGCAGGCAGGGTGCTATTTGAGGCAGCATCTTGGTACATTCCTTTTGTTTTTTGCAAATATTGTAAGCAGGCTCACTGGGACAAAGCTGCTGACTATAGCAAGTAGTCCAAGGTAAGGTCAGTGTCAAAGAGCAGAGAATACTGTGGCTACTCAGTGAAGGCAGCTACTTTTTTGCACGAACTTTGTAGGCCACTTTTGGGACTGGATGAGAATTTGAGGTGAGCTGGGGTAGTAGTGAGGATGAACATGGAGCTGGTGACTTCCTTCAAGTATAACAGTCATTTTTCTCTTAGTGTAGCTTGGGTTCCACAAACAATGACAGATACAGTATCTGGCATTGAATGGGTACAGAGCAGGTGAGGGGAAGCCCAGGGTGCTAATCACAGGATTACCTCTATTAGAAAAGACCTTCAAGATCATAGAGCCCAACTATTAACCTAACACTGACAAGAACTTAAGCCATATCCCTAGGTGCTATTTCTGTATGACTTGAGGGCTGTCTTTAGGGATGATGAGTACTTCAAGGGATGGTGAAGGAGGCTGTTGCAGAAGAGGTTTGTCAACCCATAGGATTCCTCTGGCTGCTTCCTGCTGGCACTCTGCTTTGTGGAAGATGAAGATGAGCCTGATGATTGCAGAAATATACCAGCTACCTGATGTGCCTTTTCTTGAGGAAGGAATCTGATGCCTGGGCTGCTGCAAGCTAAGTTGGGAGACCAGGAACTACTGCCCTACAGCATGAATATTGATATAAGATGGGAAGAGAGTCCAAACCAGAAATGCCTCATTCAAAGATGTTGCATTTTGGAAACTCCCCATCAGAGCAGATCCCAAAAGAGTCTGGAAATTGCCAGCAACAAGATTCTTTCCTCCTTCAAAAAAAGGAGAAAGTCATTCTCAAGATGGAAGCACAGCACATCTTTCTCAAGTTGATGGTGGTTCTGGTTTTGTGGTTCACAGTTGCAGCAGCTGAGATGATGAAAATGCATTCCTCTGCATGTTCTGGTACATCCAGATGTGTTAACAAATCTGAGTCCTTTTTGGTAACCTTATATACTGCAGCACTGGGGATTTGTTTGACTCCTTGTCCTGGTTTGGGCCAGGATAAAGGTGATTTTCTGTCTTGTACTTTTGCTTTTAGCCAAGTCTCTTGTAAGTAGTTGCACTTGCTGAAATTAACAGCAAGTTTCTCAGACAGTGATTGATAACACTTGATATTTATAGTTACTGCTAGAGACTGGTATGCAGAGCCAAGGACACTGCTCAGCTCTGAGGAAAACATTTTACTGTCCAGGAGGATAAAGAGGTCCCACCTGAGCCCTCCTTTGGGGAGGAACAGACAAGATAGATGCCAGAATTGACCAAACAGAGTATTCCATCCCATATACGTCACACTCAGTATAAATTTGAGGCATCACGAGGGCCGAGCCAGATCTTTTCCAGATTTCCAGACTTCTGGATTTCCTGATTTCCCTGCTTCCCTTCCTTCACCCGGCATCCTGGAAGGATCCCGTCCGTTCGTCTGCCTGTGGTCCTGATCCGTGCCAGCCCATATCTGTGTGTTCCTGCCTCCAGTTGCCGACTCCAGGAGTCCAGCCTGGACTTTCCCAGGGCTGCCCCGCAGCCTCGGTGGTGACGTGAGAGTTACTGGGGGAAAGGAGAGAGGAATGTGGTTTCCATTTTCCTGGTTATTTGTATATATTTAGTAATTTTTCCTATTTATCATTACTGTTCATTAAAGTTGTGTAGTTTAGTTTCCAACCCATAAGTCTCTCTCCCTTATTCTCTCTCCTTTCTTTATCAAGGAGGAGAGAGACATTAATAGAGAGCGTCTGTTATTTGGTTTAATTGCCGGGCCAGTGTTAAACCATGACACTCCTGCAGTTTTACCCTCCCTTCTCTCCATCATCCTTCAAAAATTAAAGCAAAACAGTTATCTCAGATTTCTTTGTATCATAAATGTAACAAAAACTTACAGTTGTATAAAGTACAAACTGCATTGTTTAGACTCTAACAGCCCCATAATGCTTTTGATCTCGTATATTACCTAGTTGAGTTAATTATCTATTCTAAATCTTTGCACAGAGAGAGAGCTGGATGCTGCAGATATCTTTTGCTGGTGCTTTGCTGGAGTGCTCTGAAGTACTATGTTTCTGTCTCCCTCTAAACGGGGTATTTCCCTGGTGGTTTGGTAGCATCTCCTTTGGGCAGCTATCCCTTCCGGTTGTGTAACACACAAAAAATTCCTGGTCAAATTATCCCTGTGTTTGAGATAGAAAATGTAATGGTATCAGTTAACAGTTGTACAAATTACATGAATGCAGAAAGGAAATGAAATAGTTGCCTTTAGAAGTATTTAAATAGGATATGTATAAACATGTGGACACCTCTTGAGCAGATGGTGAATTTATTTTTTTTCTTTTAGGAGTAATTTTTTCCTTTCAGCTGTGCTGTCTAAGCAAAATGCAGGCCTGCTACTGCTGCAATGTGTGTGTGTAGGTGTCTCTTGTGATAGAAGCAGAGGCAGCCATAGTGTTCTCTACCCCAGCAGTGGAATAAGGAAGGATGGAAGCTTTTCCTGCCTCCAGCAAGTGTTACTTTGATGTTACGAATGTAATGATAAATCCTGCCCAATAGTCTTCATGCATGTGTTTTAAGCACTGGAGTTACAGTGGGGAGGGGTAAAGGGCTGTCAGGCTGTCTGGGGTAGAGGTGAGGGGGGAGTGTGGGACCAGGAGGGATGGGGGACGTTTTGCTCCAGGGAGTCTGTGTGAGTGTATCAAAGCTGATCTACAGGTCAAAGCAAATATTAAATGTGTAAATGGGTATTTAAATGTTTGCTGGCTTGCTGCCAGACACCAGTCCTCCAGCAACTGGAAACAGCATGTGAAGCAGCCAAACATGCTCTCTATTTTGGACCTTTAGAAGCCAGATGTCCCCCATTACTCAGCTGAACTCTGTTCTTTTTTGTCCTCCTGTAACTAGAAGCAGTCAGAGAGTCAGCTGCTCATTGTTCTCTCTTTTGGTCCTCCAGCAACAAGGTAAGGTGGGGCTTAATGAAGAAGAGGTAACGGGGAAATTCTGATTGGACGTAAGTTCATTTTTCACCACGTGGACAGTAAAAGCTTGGAATGGTCTCCCAGGAGAAAGCGTAGATTTCCCCCCCGTTGTAGAAAGTGTTACGACATCGAATCCATAGTATTCTGAAGAGAAATGGACCAGATGCTCTTTGAGGGCCCCTTCCAAGACGACTGATTAAATGAATGTATGAAGTGAGAGAGAAAAGTGAGAGGTTTTGGCAAAGATCAGAGGATCTCCCAGATGATTTGTTTCTATGCTCAGGGGCCACTGGGGGTTCGTGGGGACAGCCGGAATTCCAAATTTTTAACTTTCAGTTTGTCCGATTGCCGGAGACTCATTTGTAGTTTTTTGCTAGAAAGATGGCCGACTTCCGATTACAAAATGGCGTATTTTGGAGACTCATATGTAGTTTTTCGCTAACAATTATGGATAACTTCCGGTGACAAATGGCCGACTTCCGGAGACTCATTTGTAGTTTTTTAAGCTAAAAGATGGCCGACTTCCGGTGACAACATGGGCCGACTCCGAGGACTAATTTGTAGTTTTCCGCTGAAAAGATGGCCGACTTCCGGGGCCTCATTTGTAGTTTTTAAGCTAAAAAGATGGCCGACTTCCGGGGACTCATTTGTAGTTTTTAGCTAAAAAGATGGCCGACTTCCGTTGACAAAATGGCCGACTTCCGGGGACTCATTTGTAGTTTTCCGCTCAAAAGATGGCCGACTTCCGGTGACAAAATGGCCGACTTCCGGAGACTCATTTGTAGTTTTTCGCTAAAAAGATGGCCGACTTCCGGTGACAAAATGGCCGACTTCCGGGGACTCATTTGTAGTTTTTAAGCTAAAAAGATGGCCGACTTCCGGTGACAAAATGGCCGACTTCCGGGGACTCATTTGTAGTTTTTAGCTAAAAAGATGGCCGACTTCCGTTGACAAAATGGCCGACTTCCGGGGACTCATTTGTAGTTTTCCGCTCAAAAGATGGCCGACTTCCGTTGACAAAATGGCCGACTTCCGGAGACTCATTTGTAGTTTTTCGCTAAAAAGATGGCCGACTTCCGGTGACAAAATGGCCGACTTCCGGGGACTCATTTGTAGTTTTTAAGCTAAAAAGATGGCCGACTTCCGGTGACAAAATGGCCGACTTCCGGGGACTCATTTGTAGTTTTCCGCTAAAAAGATGGCCGACTTCCGGTGACAAAATGGCCGACTTCCGGAGACTCATTTGTAGTTTTCCGCTAAAAAGATGGCCGACTTCCGGAGACTCATTTGTAGTATTTTGCTAAAAAGATGGCCGACTTCCGGTGACAAGATGGCCGACTTCCGGGGACTCATTTGTAGTTTTCCGCTCAAAAGATGGCCGACTTCCGGTGACAAAATGGCCGACTTCCGGAGACTCATTTGTAGTTTTCCGCTAAAAAGATGGCCGACTTCCGGTAGCAAAATGGCCGACTTCCGGAGACTCATTTGTAGTTTTTCGCTAACAATATGGCTAACTTCCGGTGACAAAATGGCCGACTTCCGGAGACTCATTTGTAGTTTTCCGCTAAAAAGATGGCCGACTTCCGGTAGCAAAATGGCCGACTTCCGGAGACTCATTTGTAGTTTTTAAGCTAAAAAGATGGCCGACTTCCGGTGACAACATGGCCGACTTCCGGGGACTCATTTGTAGTTTTCCGCTCAAAAGATGGCCGACTTCCGTTGACAAAATGGCCGACTTCCGGAGACTCATTTGTAGTTTTTCGCTAAAAAGATGGCCGACTTCCGGTGACAAAATGGCCGACTTCCGGAGACTCATTTGTAGTTTTCCGCTAAAAAGATGGCCGACTTCCGGTGACAAAATGGCCGACTTCCGGGGACTCATTTGTAGTTTTTCGCTAAAAAGATGGCCGACTTCCGTTGACAAAATGGCCGACTTCCGGGGACTCATTTGTAGTTTTTAAGCTAAAAAGATGGCCGACTTCCGGTGACAAAATGGCCGACTTCCGGGGACTCATTTGTAGTTTTCCGCTCAAAAGATGGCCGACTTCCGGTA